>NC_045550.1:26344778-26944778 GCF_009769535.1 Thamnophis elegans
AGCCTTCTAGGTATGCTAACCTAGAAGGCTATGGGCTTCAGCCTGGCTCTGAAAAGGCCAAGCTGGGGCTAAAGCAGCCAGCTGGGGACATCATTATATCAGTCCAATAGTGTGGCCATGTTGGACAGTCTGTCTTTTTCACAGCAGATTCCCCAGTTGACTGAATTGTATTCTTGGCAGAGCCAGGAATGTGAAACAATCATGTCCCATTAAGGGGTTGGGGGATGGACTGAAACTAGCTTTGGGAGGGTTTGCCTAGCAGTAACTATGACCACTCATGTTTTCAGCATTGCTTTTCCCAAGTGCAGCCCACCCTTTCAGCTTTATTCCTTTGTTCCTCTTCCTCTCACATCCCTAAGAAAGTGTGATAACATTCTAGCTTTGAGGTCTCAGCTCTTGTTTACATCTGTTTGTACTCCCCCTCTCCTGATGCTTAGTATAAGAATTTTTAGATTTCCACTACAGCCTGAAAATAGCTCCATCTTTAGTTATGATATTCTAAGCTATTTCTATTATATCCATGTCAATATATTTGTGAGACCTAGATTTATTGTAATGTAAGGAGTCCGCATTAGACATTGGAAAGTGCAAAACAGTTGTGCAGTGTATGATTCATCACAATGCTGTACTATGCAGGTGAAGCTACTTATGTATCTGCAATACTTTCGTGCTATCGGTTGGGGCCTCTCAATAATTATCCTCATCGGTTATATTGGACAAGCTGCATCCTTTGTTGGTTTCAACCTCTGGCTTAGTGACTGGACGAATGATGCTCTACGCTATCAGAATAAGAGCTATCCAACCACGCAACGTGATATGCGTATTGGAATCTATGGAGCACTGGGTGGAAGCAACAGTAAGTTTCCCCAAAATCAAACCACTTGCTATTATCTGCTTCCCTTAGTACCTCCTCAGACTGGGGGTGGGGGGGAAAACCCCTTATTCTGTCTCTGGAGGGAGAGTGAATCATCACAAATAGCATAAAAAGGCCCTCTAGCTCTCATCATCAGTCAGTTTCTTTGCTATACAAACATGTTGGTAGATTCTTTTTGGAGGCTTGAATTCTGTATGTCAGAACAGAATGAATTGAGAGAACATAGCATAGGATTGAGTGGCATGTTTATGACGTAATCAAGACGCAACACCAAGGTAACAGAAGCCAAATGTATTTTATTCAGAGTACTTTATCAACGTCCCCTCCTATATCGGGGTCTGAACAGTGCTTGTGTTTCTTCTAGGTCTCTTCCTGCTGTTTTCAATTGCTCTTGCTTCTTTTGGTACTATCCGAGCTTCCCGGGTCCTGCACGAAAAGCTCCTCAGTAATATCCTGCGGGTGCCTATGAGTTTCTTTGACTCAACACCAACTGGTCGTATCGTGAACAGATTTGCCAAGGTCAAAACTCTGGTTTTGGGAGGACCTTATAATTGATACAACCTAAGTACTAATCATGAGGAGTGGGCTTGAATCGGGGGGGGGGGGTCCTCCTGAATGCAACTCCTGCTTAAGAAGGAGGTGGCATTTGTGTTCAGGAGAGTTATAATACAGCTATTTCCAGTGTGCTAATTAGAGTAATTTCTAGATCAGAAAACTCTGCTCACAATCTGTCATCCTCTAGCCATCTCTCATTTGGGTTGTGTAATGGAGTTCTCAAAAAGCATTTGGAAACTACAGCTAGCAGAAAATAGAGTGGCCAAGTGCTGATGGGTGTTTCCTATTGTACTTTTGTGACTCCATTGCTTCAGAAGCTGCATCGATTGCTGGTTGGCTTCTGGATGCGATGCAAGGTGTCACTTGTTACCTTCCAGGTCTTACATAGCTATGACCTAGTTATCTTAGGACTGCCTTCTCCCATGGTCATCTGCTTGTCTGATCAAATCAGATAGAGATTTTGCCTTACTTACTTTGATCTATTTCCTATCATCAGTCAAGAATTTAATTCTTGATTATATTGATACTTTCACACATATTCTTTGCTCATTTCAATACTGGGTTTCTAATATTCTCCATTCTGGACCAATTTGGACTTCACGCTACGCTGTTTTCACATGTACCCAGTTGCTCCATCTAGTACAGACAATGTCGTAAAGAGCCATTCATAACTTAGTTAGCCAACTTTTGCTAACTTGTGAACATGGGATTTTTGCACATCTGAATAAACAAAAGAATAAAGCCACTAATAAACAAAAAACTGACCATGGATTCATTTTCTGTACCTTCTATATGGAGGAAATTTAAGTTAGTCTTGTAAGCTTATCAGCCATCACTGATGCCCAAATACTACCTTTAACATTTTGTATTGAAAACCTTGAATGCAGAAAATTATTTTTATAACCCAAGAACAGTTATGAGATATTCTCACCACTGCAACAGATTATTTTAAACACCAAGCATCATGGGAAAGATGGCATACAGTATGAAAAGTTTAGAATAAAGGCAGGCATTACTTGAATTTGGTGTAAAAGTACTACTCGATTGCGTCATACATGGGCTTCTACTGACTATTCTCACTTTCCTAGTTTTATTTCTGTTCTCTCTTTTTTTACAGGATATTTTCACTCTTGATGAGACCATTCCAATATCACTCCGCTCTTGGATGAACTGCTTCTTTATGATTCTCAGTACTCTTGTGATAATTTGCATCGCTACGCCTTATTTTGCAATTATCACCCTGCCTTTGGGGATCCTGTACTACTTCATTTTAGTGAGTTGTCAATAGGGCTGGGAATGCATATTCTTGCAATAAAACCTTCAGAATTCTTACTCAGAAATTCATTTCTAAAGACAGCTGCTGCCTCTTTAGATCCAAATCTGGGATGTGTTGTAGAATGTGAAACAAAAGACAGTGAAAGTCCCATAGGTTTTATAACAAGGCCGATTCAAGAATGCAAGAATCTTTTCCTCTCATAACGCAGACCTGTTCCAGTGTTTGTTCTGTTCATTTCTGAAATGATATTCCCCTGCGGCTATGACAGTGATAAGATAGCAAAGAAGATGTTAAAAGAAAATAGCCAGCCTCTGAGGTGAATTGTATACACAAAGATCTATGCTGTGGAGAAGTAGATCTTTGCTTTAAGAACATTAATTAGAAACAATTTGCTCAAATACAATAAAATTATGTGCCAGAATAATGTACATTTGAAACTATAGGATGCCACAACTTTGTTTTATGTTAGTGAAAACTGAGAAAAGCAAACTCCAATATGGTGTCTCTTAATATAGTTTCATGGATCTTGATGAGCTATCTCTTTCTTCCTAGCAATTCTATGTGGCTACATCCCGCCAGCTGCGACGTTTGGATTCTGTCACCCGGTCTCCAATTTATTCCCATTTTGGTGAGACAGTATCAGGTCTCTCTGTCATCCGGGCTTTTGGGCATCAGGAGCGTTTCCTGCAGCACAATGAGAAGATTGTGGATGTGAATCAGAAGTCTGTTTACTCTTGGCTTGTTTCCAACAGGCGAGTTGCCCCTGTAGAAGATATAAATCTATGACATAGGTTGCCAGATTGTTTTGTCCATTGCCATCTTGAAAGACAATTGGTCTCCCATCCTCAGCTACTGAATTTTCCCCAGATCTTATGATATTTTACAATATGAGAGCATGATCTGATAGATAACATCTAGCCAGTTTCTGGCCTTTGCTCTAATATGGGCCATTCACCCTCAAGTAGCATCAATAGATAATCCTCCTAAGGTTAGCTTTCTTATAGTAGAGTAGAATAGAATAGAGTAGAGTAGAATGGGAATGGGAATGGAAATAGGAATAGGAATAGGAATAGGAATAGAATAATTTGCAAAACAACGGAGAAAATAATAGTACTAAAACTGCAACCAGTAGAAGGGAGAAATAATATGTAATAAAGGATAAATAATGCTATAGTTGCACTCTATGGATACCTATTAAAGAGAACTTAAGTTAGTACTTCTCAGCTTGGTGTCTTTGAATCTTATGAATTTGACCAACTTCTTGAATTCTCAGATAACATTTGGGAAGACATGAAATTGGGAAGATTGGTTTTAGTATTATTGCAAAGATTGAAACAGTATACACTTTTTGTTGGCTATTCAGCAATAACAAAGCAGTAAAGATTGCTTATGAGATGTCATAGACTCCCATTCTCTCTCTCTCTCTAAAGGTGGCTGGCTGTGCGACTAGAATTGGTGGGGAATTTTACAGTTTTCTTTGCAGCACTTCTAGCAGTCTTTGTTAAAGATCCCTTGAACAGTGGCATTGTGGGACTCTCCATCTCCTCGGCTCTGAATGTAAGTAACAGAGACTCATATTCTAAGACAAAGGCATAGCTGAATGGGGGCTGGCTGTGTATGTGTACTGATATGTCCGATGTATCAGTTCCAGTGGTGGGATTCAAATAATTTAACAACTGGTTCTCTGCCCTAATGACCATCTGCTTGGGCATGGAGAAGGCTGTAACAGGCAGCACTTGGCCTCCTGCACTCCCCTGGGAGCAAAAATGAACCATGGGGGGCACCGTACCCCCCGATGCCCTGTTTTGGGCCTAGTAGGCCCCTCCTACACTTACCTAGGAGTCAAAATAGGGTGTGTGGGAACTCCTGGAAGGGGTGGGGCAGGAAGGGGCAGAGCCAGCCAGCAATTTAACAACCGGTTCGCCTGAACCAGCCCGAACCGGCTGAAACCCACCCCTGATCAGTTCTAATTGTAAATCTATCTGGCTGCAATCCTCTAAGCCTATGCTTCAGGCACTGTTTTTACTGCAAGTCCACTGTGGTAGTATAGTACTACTAACAATAAGAGAAATATCAAGCAGATGAACTTTAAACGTGATGCTCAATTGACCATATGATTAATTCTGATAATAAAAGTCATATATTAGAAATTATACGTTCTCAGATGAAATCAGTGGATTTATAAATCAGTTCATAATCATTGTGTTAAAAAGAAAGTACAATGAGATAAATAAGATTTTTTTTCTTAGAAACTTGGTAACTAACTCTGACTGTATACAACTGAGGCCTTCAAATCCCCTGCATTTGAACTCCCAGTAGCCTAATCTAACCCAAATACTGAATAGTGAAAAATGCTGAGAATTCTAGTTCAAGACCATTTGGAAAGTTTCAAGTTGCCCAACTTTGCATTGCCCAAAAATGTTATTGCTCTGGAGTTTTAGAAGAAGCAACTATGATGGTTCTAGTAAAATTAATGAATATGAAAATGACAGTCCTGTTGGGGTCTATGATGGAATATATTCAATGTAAGTATTTGATCAGAGGGGGAATTGAAGAAGCTGAATGATAATAGTGATACCTCCATTAATTCATTTAGATAACTCAAACTCTGAACTGGTTGGTGCGAATGACGTCAGAGCTGGAGACAAACATTGTGGCTGTAGAGAGATTGCATGAATACACAGAAATTGCAAATGAGGTACAGAAAATGGAAATGTGCAAATAATATACTTGTGTACATGTGTGAGATGAAGATATGTGTGAAATTGTTCTAAGCATGTTCTTCTAATGGTCGTCTTCCTTTGTGTAGGCACCATGGGTGACAACGCAGAGACCACCTTCTCAATGGCCCAACAATGGAGAGATCACTTTTATAGACTACAAGGTTCGGTATCGGCCTGAGCTAAAGCTAGTTCTAGATGGGATCAACTGTGATATCAAGGGTACTGAGAAGGTGAGATATTGTGGGAAAAGACATAAATGGTGTTTTCAGGGTTTTACTGAGAATTGTGTATGGTCCAAGAGAAAGAAGAGTGAAATCAAGTGGAGATAAAATGGGAAAAGGCTTGGCCTTTCTACAGTCCATATACTAATTTATGCTAAATTGTTCAGATATCAAGAATGACCTTTTTTGCCGAAAGCAAGTAACAGTTACTGAGCAACCTGCCATTGGCTTATTTGGCAATAGCAGGATTGGAGAGTGTAAACACAGTTGGATCACAGAAACAGGCCACCAGAAGAGGGAAATTAAAGCTTTATCGGACACCTAATTCCTGGAATTCTGCCTTCTCAGATTGGTGTGGTGGGCCGAACAGGAGCTGGAAAATCCTCTCTGACAAATTGCCTCTTTCGCATTTTGGAAGCAGCTGGAGGAAAGATCTTAATCGATGGACTTGATATAGCAACTCTTGGCCTTCATGACCTACGTGAAAAACTCACTATCATCCCACAGGTAAAAGAAACCCAAGAGTATGGGTGTCAAACTTGCGGCATCACATTGCCGTCAGATGGTTTCGTGGCGTTTTCCCCCTTTGCGGAGCTGGGGTGGGCGTGGCCTGTGTGTGACGCATCTGGCCCGCAGGCTGCCAGTTTGACACCCCTGCCCTAGAGCATCTGCCGAAAATGCTGGGATTCAGAATTTGACTGCTTGGTTGCATGAATAGTGTACCAAACTCCATCTGCACATTGCAGTAATGGGGGAAGAAGGGATAAGGGAGGTGTTCCTTTTTTACCAGCTTCTGATTACTACTTCCTTTGGAGTAGGTGCTGACATGGGATCTAGACAATTTTAACTACCCTTTTTGAATTCCAGATGTGAGTTACAGAGGCTGAAGAGCTGAAAAAACTTACTAATTTTGTAATTCAATCCAACTTAACTCAATTATTCAAAGAGGTCACTAATATTATAGCTACCTCTACATATAGGCTGGGTTTACACAATATGGCTTATCAGTTAGAGCTGAGATGTGTCTATCTATGTGATAGATTAGTTTGTTCTGCAAATCCACACCATTTGGTTAACTGATGCTAGAATGTATTATGAAAGGAATAACACAATAGGCTAATTCAGCTGTGAGCCTTGAGGTAACCCAAACAAGTAGCAAACCTAAGAGTAATAGCTCTATCTTTATAAGTTACAATAACTTCCCAACCTTTATAATCCAAGAACTAGGCAAGGTTACTTCTGAGATATTTGTCACCTACTCCCCATTTTTTGTGGGGTCAGCTGCCTCTTTTCAGACTATAGCCTAGCCTGCAGATCTTCCTTTTCTCTCCCAATATCATTCCCAATACCATTACAATAGCAGAAAGCAATTTCAGGTGGTTAAATACTAAGACTTCTCTACTTCTACTCTCTTACCCAGTGGTGGGATCCTCCCAGTCTAATAACTGGTTCTGTGATGGCACAATTTGCGCCCGAACCGGTAGAATCCCACCCCTGCTCTTACGTCAATTTATCTTAGCCATAGTTCTTAATCAAACTCGCCTTGACTAAAGTGCCTTGTATCTACATTTTCAGGATCCTATACTCTTTTCGGGGAGCTTGCGTATGAATCTGGATCCATTTGATCAGTATTCAGATGAAGACATCTGGCATGCTCTAGAATTGGCACACCTGAAGTCCTATGTACAAGCGCTACCTGAAGGGTTGTCTTATCTAGTGAGTGAAGGAGGAGAGAACTTGAGGTACAGGAAATTAGTAAAAATGACCAAGAGCTGGTGTCATCGTAAGATACCATACATGCTTCAGCTATTCAAGTACCGTATTTTTCGGAGTATAAGACGCACCTTAATTTTGGGGGAGGAAATCAGGAAAAAAAAACCTTTCTGCCTCCATCAGTATTCATCTGGCGAGCATCTTTGCTGTCTCAGTTGGAGCTTGATTCCTGAAGCTGCCTGGGGAACTGCAGTGAAAGCCTTTTCAATGAAAGAGTTTTTGGGCTGCAGGGTCTCCTCCCCGATTCCAAAAAGGGCGAGTACAGAGGCCAAACAAGTGCATTGTGTTTCAGGTGGCAGGCAGTTCCAGCACGCGCTGCCACCTGCAAATGCTTTCCTCCCCAGTTTCCCGGTGCACATCGCAGAGCCACGCGCCCTCCTCTTTCTCTGCAGACTCACCGCCTATTTTCTCCTGGCCTGCACCGTCAGCTGGGGGAGGCAGGGAGAAAAGTGAGGGGGCAGCGCAGTTGGATGAAGGTGCAGGAGCCGGGCGCAGACACAGGGCAGGCAGATTAGAGGCAGTCGGCCAATTGCTGGCTTGGCTGCTGGCCACCTGGAGTGCGCAGGCAGCAAAGGAAACCCGTGTTGTGGCTCTATTAAGATGAGCATTTTGTGGTGGGGTACAATTTGGGGGTGGTAGGTGGGGCAGGGAATGGGGTGGCCTGGCAGCCGCTTCTTAGAGCCCACTCTTAAATGTTACTGCCAACGACTATGGTTTGACACCCCCTCTCCCGGATAACAGCTGACAGGAGAGGAGAGGCAGCCCGCTGGGTGAAGTTTCACAACCCCCTCCCTAACAAACAAGGGGAGGGGAGAGCCCAGCAGCGCCCGGGCCACTTCTTCACTACTGGCAGGGATGCCGGGCACCCCATCCCCTGCCCCACCTTCCACCCCCAAATTGTGCCCCCCCACAAAATGCGCATCTTAATAGAGCCATGACGTGGGTTTTCTTTGCTCCCTGCATACTCCGAGTGGCCAGCAGCCAAGCCGCCAATCAGCTGGCTGGCTCTAATCTGCCTGCCCTGAGTCCGCGCCCGGCTCCTGCGCCTTCGCCTGACTGGGCCGCCCTCTTGCTTTTCTCTCTGCCTCCCCCAGCCGACGGTGCTGGCTAAGAGAAAACAAGCGGCGAGTCTGTAGAGGAGGAGGGCGCGTGGCTCTGCAATGTGCACCCGGGAACTGGGAAGGAAAGCATTTTCAGGTAGCAGCACGTGCTGGAACTGCCTGCCACCTGAAACACAATGCACTTGTTTGACCTCTGTACGCGCTCTTTTTGGAATCGGGGAGGGAACCCTACAGCCCAAAAACGCTTTCATTGAAAAGGCTTTCATTGCAGTTCTGCAGGCAGCTTCAGGAACCAGGTGCCATGTGAAAGTGAGGATCCCCGCCGCATGGAACCCCCCGAAAATGTGACGTGCGGAACGGGTGAGTGGAGCTACATTCGGAGTATAAGACGCACCCAGATTTTCACCCTCTTTTGGGGGGTAAAAAGGTGCGTCTTATACTCCAAAAATACGGTACCTCCTATTTGGCATTATTCTCTAGTTGAGTCACATAGCCTGGCTTGATGGATGGAGAGTATTATCTGGACTGATGTTCATTTCAGTTTCCTGCAATTATTTGCATTAATTTTGGTAGCATCAATAATCAGTTTTTATTTTTGTGTCCTTCTTCCTCCCCACCTTCCAGTGTGGGGCAGAGGCAGCTTGTATGTCTGGCACGAGCCCTGCTTTGTAAATCCAAAATCTTGATTCTGGATGAAGCAACAGCTGCTGTGGATATGGAAACTGATCACTTGATCCAAGAGACAATCCGAAGCGAGTTTGCCAACTGCACCGTAATCACCATTGCCCATCGGTTACACACCATCATGGACAGCCATAGGTAAAGTATGTGTGTGTCTGTGTCAGTGAGTGAACAAGTACAAGCCAGGAGTGGAGTATTTCTATCATGCACACCCAAAACACCATGCAGAATAGCCATGGGAGGCAGCAAAGGAATACATGATAGAGAATATTACACTACAGGAATGAAAGTTCTGCCACAACAGGATTGTGTGGAGCACTCCAAAAGTTTTTGTAGTAAAAGTAGTTAACATACACTTTCCGCATGCATGCTCATAAAAGAAATATAAATATAATATAGAGATCTAAAAATAACAGAGAAATCCAAGGAATTGTAATCTATTTCAAATGTACATATGTTGAAATAAGACCCAAAACAAAAACAAGATTTCAGATCCATTAGTATATTTTTTAAATTATAGATTTCTCTCAAGTATTTTAAACTTTATTTTGTATTCATGGCGAAGATGGTAAGCTGCTACACAAGCAGTATTAGAAAACATGCCATGATCTCACTAAATCCATTTTACACTATCCAGTGCTTCGTAAGTAGAAAGCAATAAAGAAGGCACAGAAGCTTTCAGAGCTCAACATTTTTGCAGAGCTGCTGAGCCTCTGCCTTCCACTTTGCCACATAAATCAAAGTAATGTTTTGGTATTGCTAATTGGTACTGACCTTATAAATTGACATAAATCAATCAGTTAGATCTTGAATGCAAGTCAGTACTCATATGATGAAGTATAAATCAACTATAGAAATGTCTGCTCCTCTTGTAAACAAAAACTGAAAAAAGCAAGCAGGAAGGGAATGGTCAGCTCAAGATCCCTGAAAAGACATTAAGAAATGTGTAGGCCACGTGACTACATACAGTTTTATATCATGTGGATACTATTGGTTCTCAGTAATAAGACCCAAGAACATCCAAGGAAATGGAATGGTGGAGGCTTAAAACAAAAATGAATTGACCTAGGCACTTTTCTACCATCAGATGTAACAATGCCCACCAAGTAAGTCTAAAAGTGGATTAGACAAACTCTTAAAAGATAAAGGTATCACTGGTAATCGGCCATGCTAACTGCAGAGTGTTCCAGGTAATCTGCCTCTCTGTACCACTTGCAGAATAACATTATTAGTAGGGTAATTGGTTGGCTTTCCAGAGGCATCTTCCAAAGGGCTTCTGTATTTTAAAATGTTGCTGGATGTTAGTCTATAAGAATAATTTATGTGTTCTTTCTTTCTTTCTTTTTCTTTCTTTCTTTCTTTCTTTTTCTTTCTTTCTTTTTCTTTCTTTCTTTTTCTTTCTTTCTCTTTCTTTCTTCTTTCTTTCTTTCTTTCTTTCCCTTCCTTTCTTTCTTCTTTCTTTCTTTCTTTCTTTCTTTCTTTCTTTCTTTCTTTCTTTCTTTCTTTCTATAAAATAAAGAATAATATGGAGAGTGCCATCTAGTGAAAGAAAGCCCAATACAATATTTTGGAGAGTAAATTATTGTACTGTTGCTGTTTTCACCATAAATCTCCAGATTCTTGCTAAGATCATAAGAGCAGTTAGAGGGTTAGAAAACACTCTTATGTCTTGTTGCACTTTTCACTTGGTTTCCCTTTTATCATTTTGATTCCCTAAATCTATACTTTCTTGCTGAAACTGGATTGATAATATATAATCTTTTCCTCTGTTCACCTTTTCAAAATTATGATAATAGGTGATGCATGTAAGTACAGGTAGTCCTCAACGTATGACAATTGAGCCCAAAATTTATGTTGCTATGTGGAAAATTTGTTAAGTGAATATTGCCCCATTTTACAGTGTTTCTCACCACATTTGTTAACTGAATCACTGCAGTTGTTAAATTAGCAACATGGCTCTTAAGTGAATCTGGTTTCCCCATTGACTTTGCTCGTCAGGTGGTCACAAAAGGGAATCACATGACCCAGGGACACTGCAACCGTCATAAAGGTGAGTCAGTTTTCCAGCATCCAAATATAAATCATGTAACCATGGGGATGCTACAACGGTCATTAAGTGTGAATAATGGTCATACGTTCTGTTTCCAGTGCCACTATAACTTTATAAACGGTCACTAAACGAACTACTGTAACTTGAGGACTACCTGTATTGAAACGTTCCCAAATTCATATTGCTCTTTCTCTTCTAGGGTGATGGTACTTCAGGAAGGGAAGATTGTGGAATTTGACAGCCCTGAAGAGCTGCTTCAACAGCAAGGCATCTTTGCAGAAATGGCCAGGGAAGCTGGCATAACCAGAAGTCAGGACACTGCACTTTAGAGGAAGGAGAGCTCAAGGCAGAAAAATCACCAGCAACCTTCTCGGGAATTGCGATTTTCTTTGACTTGCCACTGGCACTGAATGAAAAATGTTATCAGCGCTGCTAGGGTCACTCAGCCTTAAAACACAATAGTTTACAGTAGTTTACCTGAGACTTAAAGGCAGCTTTATTAGTTGGAGCCAGCATCGGCATGTGTTTGCTTACCGGGAAAGAACTTGAGGTTAGGCATCATGCTAAAATGTTACCACAGGGTCGCTACGTGAAATCAAGAAATAAAATGTGGGAAACCATTCTGAGCAGTCCAGGTTTCATACCCTTCTTGCATGTATGTTGTATATAGTTTTTTGAAGGTTGGCCTTTATAGTATTCTTTTTGGAGACACTTCCCCAGTCTGGTATCTTGAGCATAGGCTGAGTTATTGTCCTCTGTGCTGGCTGAAGAGTCTAGGACTGAGGTGATACAAGCCAACAGTGAGAGAGAGAGCATAGTGAAGCAGGCTACTCACAGATTATTATTTTTCAATCTTTTGGTCTTTATTAAAATGGTTTATTAAAAAAAAGATTCCAGAAGTATTTTGAACTTATCAAAATGCTCTAGTCTTTGTAAGATAAATCTCCCTTATTTAGTTTTTGATATCAACTTTTACCAGTTATCACTGGAGTTAAAAAACAGTAACCTTTTATAACTATATAATCAAATTTATACAGCCACCCATCTCCTCCAAAGGAGACTCTGGGCAGCATATGTAATCATTCTCAATAGCCCCTGGCTAAGATTTCCTGAGTATGGAAAATAAATTTGCACACTAGGAGAAAGAGCATTGTTTCTGTCCAAAATAAATACAAGTAATTTGAGAAATATATTTTATTTACACAACAGCAACTCAAGCAAGTTACTCAGGAAGCAAAACGCAGCTTTTACATTCTGCTGTTTTCCCCAGAGCATCAATGCTCCCCCTCCAGCTCTGACCCGAGTCAGGGACAAAAGAATTGCAGCCTTGCCCTCTCACGGATACTGCAGCATGCAAGATGGGCACCAAACCTGTCTAAAGTTGAACCAAAGAATTATTTTGCCCAACAGCAAACAATGTTAACTAATACTGAGATAGGAAAGGACACATGGGATACTTGCTTCTTGGTGGTGACACTCAGCAAAGTCTCTGAACCCTTGTCTTTCTGTTAGGCTCACTTCTTACAGGGCTGCAGATACGTGGTTTCACAAAGAGCAGAAATACCAACAGCTACACGCCATAACTACTAGTAGGTTCAGCTACACCTTTGAGAACCAGCTGCTGGAGGACAATAGTAAGATTGGGCCTTAAGAGGCGATTTTATTTCTTTGTTTCTTTATATCTTGCCTTTATTATTTTTACAATTAATTCAAGGCAGTAAATATACCTAATACTCCTTTGGTGACTTCTGAAATACTGGACTTATTAGCAATAGCCCTTAAGACTTATATACCACTTCACAGTGCTTTACAGCCCTCTCTAAGCAGTTTACAGAGTCGGCATATTGCCCCCAACAATCTGAGTCCTCTTTTTATCTTCACTGGCTCCCTTCTCATGCTTTTGCACCAATAGCCAGCTCTCTCTCTTGGCTGCATGATTTCCAGCCAGTTTACAATCCAGTTAATGGACTGAATATCTACCTTCATTGGAAATATGAGCTCCACACAGTCCTGCTAAGAGGAAGACAGGGCTGTCTCAGGCTGCACAGTAAGAGCATTACATCCAACTTTGATGGAAACGAGGTCGAACTCCATACATAAATATACTGAAATCCAAACTTTCAGAGGCATGGCGTGCGTGGATGCAAGAGTATGCCCTTGCATGGTAGTTATAAAGGCACCAGTTTGTGACGTCTCCTGCTTCAGCATCTCACGTGTACTCAGTCTTGCGAATGTAACTGGATGGTACATAGCCCCGTTTCCCATGTGCCTCTGCCAGCCACCATTCCTGGTTGCCAGTTATGTCTTCAAATTGTAGAATCTTTAATCTTTGATTGGCTGTTACACTCAGTTCATTTGAATTGCGGCCCTTAAAAGTATAAAGGGCGTAATAGACCTGGAAGCAAAAAAGATAGAAGGAGGTGAGAAAGAACACAGGACAAAACCAATTGCTATCTTCACTTTGGGCCAACCAGAAACCACTGGGCACCTCCCAAATTGTTCTTTTTATTTTGGTACTCAATACTTTGGGGATTCTTTCTCTCTTATAGGTAGGAAAGCTGTTTCCAGAGTATATCTACATACATTTGCATTTCTTTCAGCAAAGTGTTATGTTCAATTTCTCCTAGTCATTCAAAATACAGTATTACTAAGAAGATGTTAGTTATAAAAACTAGCTAGCCAATTTAGAATCAATATACTGGCCTTGTTCAAACTGTAAAGCAGACTTTGTGTTTGTCCAATATATGAATCCAATCAATTCCGGCTTTTGGTAAGCCATGATCCAATGAAATTTAAAATATATGGCTCAGGCCATTAAAAGCAATGAGCATGTGTCTACATATGTTCCTGTCCCACTCACCTGATTTCCCATGCACTCACTGCTCTTCAGCCTTAGGTTGTCCACTGATGCGGTTGGCCTTGCCTTGTACCGGGCTTGGTGTCCATTTCGTGCATCTGGATTACTGTGTCGCCGAGATGATGGAGGATTGCGGGATGGCTCTGCAGATTCCAAAATGGGGCCCAGCTGGAGTTGGCAAACAGCATCCGGCTCTGAGAGAGTCTGAACAGAATTAATCAGGTTGCCTAGGATGCCAGAGTCCTGTGGAGGCTTCTGTGGGCTGTTCACAGATGTGATGGTCAAAATGTTGTTTGCTGTACTGATTCCATGGGACGAGGAAGAACCGCTGAGTTCAGACTCACCAGACGAATGACTGGCCAGAGAGACATCCGAGTGGCTACAGCGTGGATTGTAAGGTTTCAGAAAGGAGCTGTACACAAAGCCCTTTGTCACTGTAGAGATGGGGCAAGGAAGAAAATAATCACTAGTGCTAAGCATAATACAGTTGGGAACAGGACCGAGGGCTCAGGTTCGGAAACATTTCCACTCACCTCCATTGTCAATAAGCCAACGGTTCTGACTGCCCATAGGATCCTTTTTTTTGAGAACACCCACGAGATCCCCCTCCAATAATGACACATCCAGCTCTTGAGCTGCATTGAAGTTACGCTCGGCCTGAAATAGCTTCTCAGGAGGATAGCGGGCCAGGAGGGCTGCTCGCAGTTCATCTGACTGTAGCATGTAACTGGGCTATAAGGGAAACAACAATTCCAGTGAAGGGGAAGGGAATAATCCAAGCATCTACAGTTCTTTGCTCAGATTCATCTTTAGAACAGTGAGTACCATATTAGAGCAGCCGAAGAGCTTCATGTAGTATAGTAATCCAGTTGAAGCATTACATTTTAGAAGCCCACAAACATGGTTGAAGGGCTGGGATGACAGAACTTTCTGTTGTTGCTCCCAACAATAGGCTTGTAAAGTATGATTCAAAAAGTAAATATACAGCCAGTGACTAGTAATCACCGAGAACCTCCATGAAATTATCCAACCCTCTTTTAAAACCTTCTATCTTGGTGACTATTAGCATATCTGATGGCAATGAATTCTACAGATTCTCTGTTTACTCTTTTCAATATCAGGAAGAATACATGAATACACTGAGGCCCGAAGTACTCTTCCATCTGACCATACTGAGTTAATGACATAATTCCACCTCTAGAGGGCAGCCTTTCATCTCTTGTTACTCCCATAGAGCTCACCATGGGCAGAAGGGGTTGTTTTCGCACCGATTGACGCTCCAGGCTTTTTCTTTCAAAGGGCTTTTTAGTGGTAGCAATGCTCTCCGGAAAGAAGGTGAAGGCTTGTAGTTGCTGGAGGACTCTACTATGCTCTTCCTGGAAGATGGCAATAAGATTCCCTTCCCGGCCAACCACTTGCAGCAGCTGAGATAGAGGAAAGCGATATCAGACACAAGTCAGGAAAGGACAATTTTAGGTAAATTTTGCTCAGTAATAACCCACTATATTCAGAGTAATCATGACGATAATCTGATGGTTCCTGAACAGTGAGGATTACTTTTCCTCTTTTCCACGTTAGTGGAGAGGTAATCAGTACTCATAATTTTACCATGGATCTCATCCAAGGAGCATTTCATGCCTTCAAACATGCCTTAAAAGTGAAAAAGATGGAGAAGAGAACTGGGAAGTGCCGTGTTCTTTCCTTCCGTTCTCATGGAAAGCATCAGCCATGCCAGCCACTCGCAGCTTCTCTACTTACTGAGAACAAAGGCTGAAGTTCCTGCAGTGCCAGGCGTACAAAGTCACAGTGAGCCTCAGCATAGCTGCGCAGGCAGCTAGTGAAAAGCTCCTTGGCACAGCACTGAAATTTGGGCAGTTCATCCAGCAGCTGGGTGTTCAAGGCCTCATAATTGTTGCGTGCTGACTGTAATTCTTCCAAGGTCCGCTTGTCCTTCAACCTCTCGGCCCGCTCGGTGCATGTGTGGAAATCTAGGAGCTTATCAAAGCGTTTCTGCACCAGTTTGTGAGGTCCAGCAAACATGTTCAGCAGCTGATTCAGAGGCGTGATCACCAGACGCTCAGTGCGTTTCTTCTGCAAAGCAGAGAGCAACAATCAGACCTAGGTATCACACCGCAACTTTTCCCACTCTGCCAAATTACTTTGATGGATTCAGTAGAAATTGAAGAAGAAAAATTCTTCCATTAACAAAAGCAAGCTATCATTATGACCAAATAGGTTTCATTGATTTGCCGTATATGTTCTAATGCAAAATAGAACATAAAATGATAGGATTGGAAAGAACCTTGAAGGTCTTCTAGTTAAATCCAATTTTAGCAGCGGGCAAATGGCTATCTAGCCCAATGGTGGGTTTCCACTGTTTTTGCTACCAGTTTGCTTGTGCACGCTTGTGCTCACAATGAGCAGGCAGTTGGGCAGAGACTCCTGCCACTGCCACTAGTACTTACTTACTTTTACTTACTTTAGTAGTTCACTCTATCTATCTATCTATCTATCTATCTATCTATCTATCTATCTATCTATCTATCTATCTATCCTTAATCCTTCAATAACAATAGCACTTAGACATATACCGCTCCACAATGCTTTCCAGCCCTCTCTAAGCGGTTTACAGAGTCAGCATATTGCTCCTAACAATCTGGGTCCTCATTTTACCCACCTCGGAAGGATGGAAGGCTGAGTCAACCTTGAGCCTGGTGAGATTCGAACTGCCAAATTTCAGGCAGCCAGCAGGTAGAAGTAGCCTGTAGTACTGCACTTTAATCACTGCACCACTGTGGCTCATAATGTAAGATCTCCTGCATGTACCAGAAATTTTGAAACCAGCAAATATTTTCTCTTCTCCATTTCCATAGTATTATTTGTCCAGCAAACTACATGCCAGCTGCTGACTATAGTGTTTTAGAGCTTTCATGTTTTTTCAAGAACGTTTCAATATTTCTAGGAATTCTGTAATTCTGTGCCTGTAGTGATGTTGGTAGAGGTAGCAGTAGTAATAACAATTTAATGTTCTCCTGATGATTTAGATTATAACTTCCACCAATCCTAGCGAAAATGACCAGTCAACTGGGGAAAAGGGACCTCTCATCAAAAACCTTTGGGAGGGAGCAGCAGGCTGAGAAGGATGCTTAAATAACACTTCATTATAGCCAAAAGCCAGTTAGGTCTAATACTTAGTAAAAGTATCTTTAATCTCATCTAAACAGAGTTCTCTTCCCAATGTTTCTGGTAATAGATATTTTATCTAAGCTTTCATATGGAAGAAAGGAAGAAAGGTTTCACTCACAAAATCAGAGAACAGCTGATCACTGATGAAACCATGAATCTTCTGGAACTGCTCCAACTCAGCACTTCCCTTCTCCATGCACAGCTCCCACATACTCAGTGCTGCTGTCACTTTAACACTAGCTGATTCCTGAAGGCCAAAAAACAAAAAACAACAACCTCATAAGCATAAGTTGGCTTGAAGTATGCTCTTATACCAACCTGCTCCAGAGGCAGGCAAAGTCTTAAATTATGGGCCTGGCATTATACAAGCCTAGCCAAGGGAGAGTCTTCCAATCCATTCCTTTGACACTCCTCGGCCTTATTAGATGACCGATGACACAATCTTTCTCAAGTTACCCTTCCCACTTTACACAGACACATAAAACGTATTTACCCGGACATGTTGAAGGTAAAGAGAAAGATCCCGGATAAAAGATTTAATCAGACGCTGCTGCATCCTGAAATTCTTTTCAGTCTCTTCAAAAGCCTCATCTTTGAGCTGCCAGAGAGAGGGTGGGAGGGAGAGAGGCTGTGAACCCTCTGAAAGTTCCCGCAGTGCCAAATTCTTGTAATAACCTTAAAGCATGTGAGCAGAAACAACTCTTATTCACCTGGGGAGCAAAACCTGTGAGATGTTTCAAGTGGCTGCTGACCCGGTTGGATTTCTTGATTATGGAGTGGAAATTAAGTTTGGAGATCTTCTCAATCAGGCTATCATCATCAGTCTTCCTGTACTTCAACACTGAAAAGGAGACAGAATTAGCCTCATACTGGGGAGTTGTTAAGCTGACCATAGGACTATGCTTTCCTGTTTCTTTTGTTACAGATCCCATCCTCTCTATCTCATTCTAATGCCACCTGTGTTACTTTTAAACCAGAAGAACACCAACAAAGCTAGTGAACACAGCATAGTTATATTAAAGTTTAATGGGGTTTTTGTTCTTATTCCCAAAACCCACAGAAATAGCTTTTCTGGACTGTACCAACCCAGGTACACTTTAGATGGGTGGACTTCAATTCACACAACTCCCAGATGAATCCAATCTTCCCAACTTGGTTTATACTTCATATCTACTAAAAACAGAACTCAAAGAATACAGTTCTCTACTGGCTGAGAAGTGTTGTGAACAAAGCAAGTCCCCCCCCCCATAGCAACCCACCTGGTACAGGCAATCTTCAAATGGAACATCGCACAGCCCCTTCCCACTCATCCACACTGACTGCATTAGTCCTGTGTTGGTTGCCCTGCAGCTCACCTAGATCTTTCCGGCGCTTGTACTCGTTGAGGTTGCCATTGATTTCCTTGACAGCTAAGACGGCAGCAGCCAAAGGAGCACGATCAGGGTGCGACTCGGGAGTAGCACGCAGGAGTTCCATCAGAAGCAGTGGATAGCGCATCACACGCTGAACAGGCTTGATCAGGAAGGAGCCCAGGTCAATATAGTTGGTGCAACCCCTGTCAAGGTCAAAACACAAAGGAGCACTTGGAATCACCTTCAAAATTTACTTCTCTCTATATCCTAAACTATTGCATCCAAGTAACTCCACATCTACAAGCCATTTTCTTACAGAAACCCCAGTCCTTCAAAGCTAAACAACATGACACCAGCAATCCCAGCCACTAAATTCCACAAATCTTTACATGCATCCTTCTCTGGCTAATGTCAACAATACTCACTTGCTGCCTAGTTGCCCCTGCTCAATATCTATGCTATTCATCTTGCCACTCCCAATCCTATCTCACTGTCCTCAATCCAAGCAGGCTAATATGGCTGTAAGCTGTCTGATTCTTTGAATCCCAGCTGTGCAAATGATTTCTGCAGTTGTCTCCTACAAATGGCTCATCTCCCCACATTATATTTCCAGATCCTTTTCTGCTATTTCAGACACCTAAACAAGTCAGTCAATAGTATATAAAGATGCTTACCATTCAGTATACAGACTCCTGGCAGTCCCACAGCAGGGGAAAAAAACATGCAAGAAAGAGTAGATGATGAGCGTGTTTTATTTTATTGCCTTGCAGCTACTGAACTGCAGTGAAATCAGCAGATGGACATGTCAAGCAACCACTGTACGCATCCCCTTCTACTTTAATTCATAAGGTCACAATTAAGCTACTTTGTTTTCCTGAAAATAAGACTTCCCCAGATAATAAGCCCAACTGTGCTTTTGAGCACATGTGCTAAAATAAGCCCTCCCGCCAAATAAGCCCTCCCCGAAAATATTTGACCGCATGCACAGCTGGTCCCCACCATTTCTTGGTGGAGAGGGGGGAACATTCCCCTCATAGGGGGGGAGGGGAGGCTGCTCCTGCAAACCCTTGCTACCATGTCCCTTCTCTTAGTAGCGGCCACAAAAAGAGCGCCAGGCCCACTGACGCTAGGGCTGGCAAGTGTGTGCCAGACACTGAAACAGGACTACCGTCCCTCTCTGGATCAGCTGATATGTGGACCAAGGTTAAGGGGCCTCGTGCAGCTCAAAATAATAAGACCTCCCGAAAAATAAGGCCCAGGGCTTATTTTTTTTTGGGGGGGGGCAAAAGAAAATAAGAACCTATTTTATTTTTGGGGAAACATGGTAGGACGAGATACACCTGAGGCAGGGTTTCAAATACCACACAAGCACCAATCAGCAGTTGTCTAAGCAGCTTAGAAGTCCGTATTGCATTTTACCTGAGGATCTCCAGAGATTCCAGAAGAAGCTTCTGCACCCTTTCATCTTTTTCATAGGCCTCTAGAAGAGCAATAGCTTCATCGTGATTCTGGCAATATACCTTATACACAGCCTCCAGCTCAGCCTGCAGCTCCAAAAAGACTGGCCCTTAGGAACAGAAGTAAATTGTTAATGTGGTAGCACATAGTCTGTATCATATTGCTTAGATTAAAGAACTAAGTTATTTATTTTATAAATATATTTATAAAAGGTATAAAAAGCATCAAGCATTAAATTCAGTGATAAAAAATTATTTCCTTTGAACAACAACAATAATAAAATAAAATAGTGCAATATATACTGTAGACAGATATGCAAGCCAATATAAATATCAGCTCAATATAAATCCAATAATTCAGGAAATTGTGAAACATTATGAACCCTGGGACAATTGATTCTAGTCTTTTTAATTATTAATTGTAATGGTTTTATTATATATATATATATATATATATATATATATATTTATGGCAACATAAGTCACTCAGTACTTTGGATACTAAATTTAACAAATAAATATCTAAAATACAAGTTGGTTTGTTTTGAAATTGTTCCTGTTACAAAAAGATTATTGTGTGAAATTCTTCATCACACAGAATCTCAGTTGTAAAATATATTCCAGGCTACACAGATTTGTAAACAATTTCTACAAAAATTTTAAGAAGCATTATTTTAAGTAACATTAACAGAGTTAGAAGGGACCTTGGAGGTCATCTAATCCAACTGCCTGCTCACGCAGGAGACCTGTACTAGGAATTCGAACTGCCAACCTTTCTGATCAACAAGCTCAGTGTCTTCGCAACTAGGCCACCTCATCAGGTGTTTCATTTTAGTATTTTTTACTAAATTTTAGTAATTTTAGTATTTTCCTTCATATTTTCTTTCCAGTAAGAAAAATGTACTCCTGATGAACTCCTTTTTCTATTTTTAGTGCCCCTATTGCAATGTATGAAATCATATTTTAAGAATTTTAGTGACTGTGGATTATTAGTAAATATTAATGCTTATATTTCTGAAAGAAAAATGCAAAGAGACAATCTTTTTATTTCTTGATGTAATAGATATGGTTGGAAACAACCCCTAAGTTCAATGAAGAGCACTATTAATATTATCTAAGAATATTGTACCAGACAACATCTTCTTTAACTTTAAGAGTCAGCATGGGACTCGAGGTGTGGTTGCTTCTACCATGAAATATGCTGCTTTTCTCTCATCCTGGACATGACAAAATACAACTCATCTGAAACTTGGGCAACTGCCATATATAAAGTCACAAATTATTCTAGCTTGATTTATTTTCTCAAGTTACCCAGTTCACACTCGGTTCCTTATAAAAGGAGACAAGTTCTATGTCTATTGTTTGCTCTGTAATCTAGCTTGCACTCAGATTAATGGAGGGAGAAGCCAAGCGCTGACATAAAAAAAAAGCTCTGTGGGATGAAAATAATCCCTCCAATTCAGAATACTATATAAAATCAATATAATTTTTTTGTGGGGAAACACCGCTTGACAAATGAATTAGAATTAGCAAAACTATGCTAATTATCAGCACCCTGGATCAGCCTTCTTCATTCTGTGTGTAAACATGAACTCTAAAACTCTTAGCAGTAGCTTTTTGCAGCTGCATATTCTGGTAATTGCAGACTGCATATCTGGAGGATTCAAGGCTGAGGAAGGCTGGCTTATGCCTCCCCTAAGCAAGACCTATCTTTGCCTCCTCTAATCATTCTCCTTCCTTCCAGTTTAGTGCTCAGATATCCCACAAGTAAAGGTAAACGTTTCCCCTGTCCAGTCATGCCCGACACTAGAGGGCGATGCTCACCTCTGTTTCTTAGCTGAGGGACCCAGTGACTGTATGCTGAGGTACATGGAACTCAGTTACCATGTTACACTGTTATCACAAGTACCAATAGGTAAAACACGTACCAACAGCATCTGCGGCTTCCAGGGAGCTCAACAACTTCTTTGAGAAAGCAATTACTCCACAGATGTTCCCAAACAGCAGTTCACAATCTACATGTGGCATCTAGGAGGAAGGAAAGGGCAATTTATTCCGGGGTATCCTATTTTCATATGGAAATTCATCTTGTGACCTTTTCCCCATGAACTTAAAGCAGTGCTATAAAACAATAATAAATACTGTTTGAGCACCAAGAATAACACCCTGTAAATACACAGACCAGCATCATCATTGCTGGTATGGATACTAAGAACAGCTGAAAATGGCCCTTTCAACTCCGGAGCAAATATTTCCTCTGCAAATTCCAGAGAAAGTACCACTGTCAGGACCTCTGCTTCTGTACAAAATTATACAAATACAATTAATTCAGCTCAAGTTAGCATGCTGATACCTTTTGTCTCTTCCTGAAATCTGCATGTGATCTGCTTCAGGATTACCTAATAAGCTTTGATTAAAGTTTTTAATGTTTGGGTCTTTTTATTATTTGTTTTCTATTGTACATTGCCTCGTTATATCTATGAGACAGGCAACTATATAAATATGGTAGATATAATGACAGAAGAAAGAAAGAAAGAAAGAAAGAAAGGAAGGAAGGAAGAAAGAAAGAAAGAAAGAAGGGAAGGAAGACAAAGAAAGGAAGAAAGGAAGGAAAAAGAAAGAAGAAAGAAAGAAAGAAAGAAAAAGAAAGAAAGGGCTTAATTTATTATATTATCTCCAAAAATGCTAATCAGTGTTCTAACCACTATACTCAATGGCTCACTATGATTCAATTTTGTTCTATTCCTGGTGAAAAGCTACACATTACTCTCACCTGTGCCTCCTGTAATGGCACCAGGACCTTCTGGACGCACATTTCAAGATCTCGGATATAATCCTGTTCAGTCTGCAACAGTTCAGCAATGACTTTTGCTCTCTTCTCCAGCATTCTTTGTTCTGGGTTTGGTGTGGTGGCTGCAGGAGGTGCTGACTCCAGTGATGTTGGTTGAGATGTTAGCAGAGTCATTTCTGAAAGAGAGCGGGGCAATCAGGACGGAAACTCGGAACCAGCAGCTCAATATAAAGCAGCAAAACTGGAAGGCTCTCAGCCAAATCCAACTTACACAAGACTATCAGCTGGCATTTAGCAGATAAAAGGGTCTTTTAGCCTTGAACAGCCTCTTTGCATAAGCTGTGCAACCCACATATTTCCTGCTTCCCCCCCTTGTCTGAGGATTTCAGTAAGTGATTATTGTGTTAGTAGAAACAATTAATTAGTATGGAGAATGAAAATTGTCCTCTAGTCCTTGAGATTGGCAAGGGCCAAGTATCAGAGATAGTTTGACAAGATTTACACTGGGAAGTTTGTATACGGTTTTTCATCTAAGGTCTATAGGTAACAAATATATTTTAAAATCAAGATTTTTTATGTATTTATTTAAAATATTTATATAGCTGCCCAAACTCTGGACAGCTGATATCAAAAAAACCCATACATTTACAATAAAAATATTGAAACAAAAAAAGTATATTAAACCTTGGCACCTATAGCTAAAACTTTCACATGCAGCCCACAAGTTCATCTAATCAATTTCACTTTATCCCTTGGCTTTGGGGAAAAGCCAGCTCTTAAGTGCTCTTTGGAAGGTGAGAAGGATGTCCCTATCAAATTTCAGGGGGAAGATGTTCCATACAGCAGGGACTGACATGGAAAAAGCTCATTTCCTAGGTTCCGTAAGATGGCAATAGTTAAGGAAGGGTAGTAGAAGTGTGCCCACCCTGTCTGATATAGAAGGATAGCCAGATGTTCTTAGGGAGAGGTGGCCCTACAGAAAACCTGGTCCCATGCCATATATGGTGTTAAAGGTAATGACCAGCATATTGAACTGCACTCGGAAGGAAACTGGGAGCCAGGAGTTTAATGTGGATTGTAATGTTGATAAACCTAGGAGTAACCATCACTGCACATTCCAACACATTTTGGACCAACTGTAACTTCCATATGGTCTTCACAGGAAACCCCATGTAGAGTGTGTTGCAATAATCCAAATGTGATGTGACCAAGCTTGAGTGACTATGTGCAAGACCTCAGAGTCCAAAAAAGGGTGCAATTGGGGTATAATGTGTGTGTGTGTGTGTGTGTGTGTACGTGCACGTGCATGTGCAAAGGCCTTCCCTGTCACAGCTTTCATCTCTTCCTTGAGCAAGAGCTGTGTATCTACCCTGTTTCCCTGAAAATAAGACCTCCCCGGATAATAAGCCCAATCAGGCTTTTGAGTGCATGCGCTAAAATAAGGCCTCTCCCGAAAAGAAGCCCTCCCCCCAAATATTGCAACACAGCAGCAGCCATGAGGTGACCACGCTCGCCACCTCCTGCACCTCAAAAATAATAAGACTTCCCTGAAAATAAGGCCAAGTGCTTATTTTGGGGGTCAAAAGAAAATAAGACCGTCTTATTTTTGTGGAAACATGGTAGGACCTCCAAATTATGCACCAGCTCAGTCCAGAGGAGTAACATCCCTTCCAAAATCAAAGATAGCCTATCACTTGAGCTTGGAGGGTCAAAACCCCATAGCCGTTGTATCTTGCCAGGGTTGACTCAAAGCCAGTTCCTCCACACCCAGACCCTTACAGGCTCCTGACACTCGACCAGAACTGCAAGAGCATCACCTGTCTGGCAAGGGTTGAAGATGTATGGATATCATCAGTGTATTGATGATACTGCATCCCAGGCCATCAGATGACCTCCCCTGGTAGTTTTAGGTAAAAGTTAAAAAGAAGCGGTGATGGATCTAATCCCGTCGTAGGGGTCTCCTAACAACACTGACTAGAACTCGACATAAGGGAGGAGAATCATTGCAAAGTACATATTTACACTGATCTTATTTACCATAGAAAATACAGATTCATGTGAGAAATGTCTCTTTCATCGCTTTAAAATCCTCTGGATAGATGCAGTCTGACCAGAGCCAGTTTGGTGTAGTAGTTAAGGAGCTGGTCTAGAAACCAGGAGGCTATAACTTCTAGTCCTACCTTGGCCATAAAAACCGGCTAGGTGACTTTGAGCCAGTTGCTCTCTCAGCCCAACCCACTTCACAGGGTTGTTGTTGTAGGGAAAACATGAAGAAAAGGCATTTTGTATGTTCATTGCCTTGTGTTACTTATAAGGCAATAAAGATGGGATGCATCCTGTATGTCACTATTTTTTTAAATATACTTAGATATAATTTACCTTAATTTTAATTAAAATTGTAGTTTAATGACTGACAGTTACCAAAATGCAAGTAGAATGTAATGAATTTAAAAAAACAACATATTCACCTATCCATATTTTGTTCATTCCATGCAACACTGTAAGTAACCAATAAGTATTTTAAGTGCTGTATATGATAGTTTTTCAAAGAAAAGGAAATTGAGGAAAGGATATGATACAATAGATGTATTTATTCTTAACCCAGTAGGAGTTATTTTTCAATTCATATTAAATGGAACTGGGCTATGGATCCATTATAACAACAACAACAATCATAAAAATGAGAAAGGATAACAAAATATTAGGGTTGTTCAATTCTTCCTTCAATGGTCCTTATTTGCTCATTCCAAAAATGAATTCAGGGAGTGTAACAATATCATAAATTTTTATCAATGGAAGCAACACAATCCTTATTTATTACTATCCTAGAATGGAACAGATGGATCATTCTTGGGCTGATTTCTGCTTGTCTAGACTTAAAGAAACCGTTGTTGTCTGGGAGATTCGAGAGAATGGGAAAGTGTAGACATGAATACTCTTTTCGTAGCAACACACTAAAGAGAATACCACCTCAGCTCTGAAACTGCTTGGAAGTCCCTTGTTTAATTTTTCAGAAAACTGTGTGGAATGAGCATTAAAAGAATGCTAAACTATCCCATTACCATCCTGAGAACAATGGTTAGTTGTCACTGTAAAGCTTGAGTGCAGCAATTAATGTTTAGGGATTTTTTAAAATAATTGTTATTAAATCTTTGAAGAACAATAACAGGAACAAATACAAACCAAATTAAAAGAGAGGCAAAAAGAAAGAAATAATAGAAAAAGTGAAAAGTGCAATAAGGAAATAAAAGAGCTGAAAAATAATTAAAGATTATAAAGTTACAAAGAAAGTAGCTCCTGATATTCTTCACCACAGTTAAAAATACAATTATATTTTAATTAATGGTATTTTATTATTATAGTTTACATATTTTATATCTTCAGTTTGTCTGCCATAGCAAGTTTTGTCAATTTCATTATTCCACCATGGTGGATAGCATCCAATCTTTCTATCTCTCTACGTGTGGTACTTTGACTTAGGACCGGTCATTAAGAGACCATTTAACATTAAGAAATGTTATGGAAAATGGGAGTTGTGACCCAATCCTGAAGTTCTGATGGTCATCCATCCCCATGGTCTCATGACCGCACTTTAGACATTGGGCAATACAGCGACATTTACTTCTGGTTTTAGGCAAAACTGATAATGCGATCCACTTAATGACCACAGTGCTTAATAATCACCATAAAAAGATAATAAAATCAGGTTGTCCCAACATTTGACCATAACAGGTTGACTCAAATTATATTTCAAATTCTGCCTAATTTTGCTCCATACCGTAAGTCTTTTTTATCCATTTGAATCTTTCTGATAACTATAAATGGGAAAACAATTGATAACTGTATTTTTCTGCTATAGTTGTTCTCTCGATTTAATCTTATATTTCACTGAATTTTCTATCACCCATTTGCCTTTGGATGCTTCTTGTGCTGAGATCCACAGAGATGTTTCAGACGCAACCCGGGTCTATATCTATTCCATATTCTCAATATGGCACATCCAATAAAATGATTTTTAAAATCAACATTACTTTTATTATGCCATAAGTATTCATACCATCCTAATCCCCGGTTATGATCTTATAACTTTAAAAGCTGCTTGTTTCACAGCAACATCCATTCCTTCATCAAACCAAACAACAAGCTGCAAAATACGTTTTCCAATTCAGTAACCCCACTGCTCCTCTTTGCTTTGCATCTTGTAACACCTGGTATTTAACTTATATCTAAAGTTGTATGTTAAGCATGTTTTCCTTCGGGGAAAAGGGCAGCATATAAATGCAATAAATTCAATAAATTCAATTCAATTTTTATAGTACATTGATTTTTAGCACAGAAATTCTCCCTAATAATGACAAATTTAATTTCTCTCATCTTAACATAGCCTTCTTAATTTCATGTCTTAACAGTTAGTTTGAAATAATATACAATTGATATTTGTTATAATAATACCCACTTAACATTTTTCTCAATTTTAATACCAATTTTCTTCTCTCAATTCTATTGGTAACTTTCTAATTTCATAATTTTTGTTAACATCTTTGATTTATGATCACTAATCTTAAAACCTGTTAGCAAACAAAAGTCCTTTAGTTTTTCCATTAATGTTTCTACTCTCTCTAGGTAGTTCTTCCAAAACTAATGTTAATTCATCCATAAACACCCTTAACTTAGAAGTTTCTTAATTCCCTTGACTCTTTGATCTTGTCCTATGTCTCTCTCTATTCAATATTAGTCAGGAACTAAAATGAACAAGACTAGAAACAATGACATCCTTGTCTTGTCCTTTTTTGAATCTCAAAAGCTTTTGTTAGTTCTTCATTACAATTATTTCTGATTAAATAGGTAAATCTTACCCATTTAATAAAATTATCTCCAAGATTCTTTCCAGGACTCTTGGAAACAAAAAAACAACAACCAATTCAAATTGTCAAAGGCCTTCTCTGCGTCTTAAGAATTTCAATGCAGCTTTTTTTTTTTGTTACTCCAAATACTTCAGCATATCCAAAATATTTCTAATATTATCTTGTAATTGTCTTTTAGATAAAAACACACATTGATCTTCATGAATATAAAGTTTTGTACAATTGGACAATTTATAGTCATTATTCAATAAAGATATTGGCCAATAATTTCTTGCTAAAGTCAAGTGCTGGCCATCAAGTATTAATGCTTATTAGCCTCCTCCCAGCTATCAAGAATGTTTTCATTCTGTAAAATAATATTATTGTAAAAGCTCATCCTCAAAATATTTATAGTAAGAAGCTGGCCCTGAATATGGAATAGGTGCCTTCCCTGTTTTAATCTTTTTAATCATTTCATACACTTCCCCTACACTAAGTATACTACCAAATGCGTTTTTAATTTAATGGATAATTTGGAACTTGTTGATAGATGAAGATTAAAAATGTTGAGTCAAAGGAATGTACTTATTTGACTGAAAGACAGATCTTTTTCAAGGATATGGTTTGGATTTCAAAGGTTTAGCTACTATTGTTCATAAGGTGGACACAGATTTTCTCAGATCACAAACAACTGTCTTTAATTTTACAAGAAAAATGGCTCTTTTACATGGCGATTGAATCAGATGCTATTAATAAAAATAGTGGAGGACTACAAAAAAAGTTAAAATAATTGTTTGAGAATAATCTTAATAAGGACACAGAAGTAAGAATGGGTTGGGATGTAAGTGAAGCTTTTTAAAAGGATGCTTTATATAATAGTGAACTTCAAAAGAAGAGGCAGGAAAAAATAGAAATGATTTTGGATGAGATAAATAAAGGAAGAATTAGAAAAATACCCAAGGATGACACCTATTGGATGGTAACTATTACTCGCCAAATTAAGCTTTTATAGGGCAACTTCTATTTCTATATTAACAGTAAGAGAGAGATGCAAATAAAGATGAAATTATAAAAAACAAATAAATTCTGGATTTGCGAATAAATATGGCATATAAATTGGGGAAAGACAAAAGAAAGTGATATTAAAAGTCTCACAAAGGAAATACTGTAATAACAGATTTATGCATAGCACTATTCTACTTTTTCCTGGGGGTGGGGGAAATGTGGATGAATAAAGTAGAATTTAACGAAGATTACCGAGAATCAGAGACCACCTTTGAATGGACTATCAGAGTTCCTCAGCCAGCAAAGCTGGCTGAGGAACTCTGGGAGTTGAAGTCCACAGGTCTTAAAGTTCCCAAGGTTGGAGACCACTGGACTATAACAGCAAGGAAATGAATATTAAGGGAGTTTTGAATATGATCGACTTTGTTTCTTTGAAGAAACAAAGAAAACAAAACCCAGCGTCTGCCAACACGCCAGAGCAAATGAGCTTTCGCAAGATGCGTTGAGCTTGTATTAAGGACAGGACTGGCACCCAGCGGCGCGGCCATGAACAAAAACGACGGGCCATTCCTCTCCTCCAACGACTCCAGGGCTTCTGGCCTCCCATCACTGGGCTTTCCTCCTACGGGGAGCGCTGGAAACACGAGCGGTGCCTTTGCGCCTTTCCGTACGCGCCTGTAAGGCTGCAGCCCGGGCCGGTTGGGAAGAGGGGAGAGAGGAAGGCGTGGCCTCGCCCGAAAGGAGCACGCAGCATGCTCCGAGAGTGGCTCGCATCAACTTCAGCCCCTGAGCGCACAGCCCTAACCCAGCCGTTTGCCACCCGCGATCCTACCTGCCATCACCTCCCTACGCTGTTCGGCCAGCTGAATGCAGAGGCCATCCCGGTCCTCGCTGGCGGTTCCAAACCGGAGCCTCTCCCTGATAAGGAATGGAGGGTAGCCAGAACAAAGCAGACCCCTACAGCCGCAGCCCTTCGCTCTTGGCTTATTAGCATCTCAATAGCCCCGGGGAGGGAGAGGCTATCTAGATCAGGAGCAACATCAAAGCCCGGAGCTGGGAATATCCGGCCGTGGACACGACCACCCCAATTCTTCAGATCCGAGGCTCCTTTCCTCTGAAACAAGGCCTCGGGGACGGTCGGAGAAGAAGTTTTGATATCCGATGGGCAGTGCTGGGCGAAGGCAGATCTTAACAGGAAAGAGCTAAGGGCCACATTTGGCCAGCCTTGCCCCAGCTGTATTAAGTTGCACAACTTAATACAGCTGGGGCGCGGCCGGTTAAACCAAAACAACCGGAGAGCTTTTTTTCCTGACCCAGGATCGTCTTTTGCCGTTAAGTGAATCAGTGCTAATATGAAGCAAAGTTACTTTGGGCTGGACTTCGACGACATGGAAAAGAGGTTTCCAGACAGCACATGTGCGATCCAGGTTGGCTCCTCCTTGGTAGCTCGTCCTGAAACGATTCCTGGTTTTCTACTGCACCTGCTGTTGTCTAATTCAACCCCCTACCCCCGCCCGCCTCAGGTTCACATGGAGATTCCTGGGTCCCAGAACAACACCCACCGCCCCCCCCCGCCGGCAAATCCTCTGCATCGAGTCTTTAAAGGGGGAGTGTCACGTGATCTTCCCAGCAACATTCCTGTGCGTCCCTCCCGAGGCTCTTTCCCATAACTCCATAATCCCATGCATAGGGGTGTGTAAAATGAAAGGAAGCAATTGCTCCCCCAGGCATGATGGCAATCAAACACTTCCAAGGATTCTAACAGTGTTTCCCTCATTTTACATGTGTTAGAAAAAATGTATCAATAACTAAATCAAAGCAAACTGCCATCCCTCTTTTAGAGTTCTCCAAATGACACTTGGAAAACAGCCTCCTCTCTCTTTGGAAACCTACCAACAGCATTTTACAATAAATGCTATTATTTTCAAAGGCCATAGAAAACAGTAGACCCAATGGGTAGAGGTCACTGCATTAGTTGGCACAACAGCAGGTTTGTTTTCTTGGTGCCAGATCTTACTCTTCTGATCAAGTGGGCTGAATTTCAATGTGGCTGGCAGCTGCTACCCTCTTGTCTTCCATGACTGGAAATTTACCGGCATGCAGTGTGTGTATCACGCCTACTCTCAGTGACCAATGCAGAGACACATGCATATAGAAGTATTGTTTCAGTCAAGAATTTGCTGTGTGAAAAGAGGCAGACAATCCTAATTGCTGAAAGCAAGCCATTGGGAAGGCAACATTTACAGGGCAGTGAAAACACCACAATTTGTGTGAATTCACATAGGCCGGTCCTTTTGCTCAGTGCTATTTGTCTTTTCATCAACAACTTTCTTGTCCCAATGTAATACTTCATTCAGACCTGGCAACCGCAATGGCCAACAGCTTTTGTATATATAGTTTTACAGAAATCAAAATATCTTGTGCGTTGCTAGGGAGATTTCACATTAGGTCAACATGTAATCCTGTGAGGACCCTGAATTCTTACTGCATATCAACTCCAACCACCGAAGGATGCCAAATACTTTTTGCATAGGCCCCTACTGGACGGGACCTTTCCCTTCATTATCTTTTTTCTTTGCTGCTATTAAACCTCTTTGAAGGTTTAGAATTATCCTTAATTGTCTAAATTATGATAATTTGGTGGTATATAGGGAAGATAAAGAATACTATAGACACTTGATTGACAAGGACTTTGATTAAGCAACTGTTTTAAGGGGAGAGGAGGTTTCAGTAGTTCAACTTTTCCAGTTATCTCAATTCTGTCAATATTAGCTAAAATTCTTCAACTAGATAGGGAGAGATATTTTCATGTTTGGACTCTGAGCATCCCTCATATCTGCCCTTCCACTTGTACCTCCCAAATCCCTGTCTCTTAAGTGTCCTCCTGCTAGAATATACAGGATGAACCAAGCACTGCCATCCTTTGGCCCTTCCACTACCTGGTCATCACAAAGTTGCCAGTCCAATAGCATGGAGAAGATGTTGCCTTCCTCTGCAACTGTTGCCCAGCTTTGTCCCTAATTACAATACATTTTCTTCTAAAACTCATTTTTCTGAGTTTTTAGTAAAGGCATGCTGTTAAAATACAAAAATTACACAAATTGCTATGCCTCACAGTGAAACTATCTCTTCTTTTCTTGGCAAAATTCCTGTACTTTAACCGCTACCTAGCAGAGAAATCCAGCAGGTCTGCTAGTTTCTATCATCACTTACTTGTATCACTTGAGTTTCTGTAACAGCATAAAACTAAAGGAAGATATTTTCTTCCCATCCCTTTTCTTCATGCTCACACAACTTGAAGAACTCACCAATTGTAAAGTTGTTAACTTAAATGTGGTCTCTGTTGTGCAGCTAGATTTTGAACCGTAATCCCTTTGACAGTCACAGAAGAATCAACAACAACAACAAAAAAAACAACCCAATTTTTAAAATAAAAGCACTGGTCTCACAAGGTTTGTATGACAGATAGGAATGCAAACGTGCATGTTCCTATCACAATCTAAGCTTACTGGGAACACACATAACTACCTTGTCCCTCCCTCCCCCCCCCAAAAAACAAACCCAGATACTAATATATATCTTCCTGTTTCATAATCACTACAAGAAATAAATGGAAGCTAATTCTACCTGCATTGGTTTATTTAATGATTACTGGAATATATAGGCTGCTCAATTCCAAAAGAGCTCTGAGCATCTTAACAATAATACAGAAGGTGTGATAGTGGTGGAGAATAATCAATGTCCCAAACTAAAACTACCTAGCCATTAACACATAGAAGAAAACAGACTGAACAGTAAGAACTGCCTACTGCAGGGATTAGATTTCCAAAACATCCAGGTCTTGGAGGTGTTTGTTTCTTTGTTTACTTACTTACTTACTTATTTATATGCCAATTCCAATAGTAGAATATGACTCCAGCAGCTAATGCCACTTTAAAATGAGAATAACAAATGATCCACAAAACAACATCGGTTAAAACAATAATAACAGACTCCTCAAAACATTGTGTATTTGAGGCCAATCTTGTTCAAAGCAATTATCTTTAAAAATGAGTTCACCTATCACCCTGGAACAATCTATGCCTGAAAGGAAAAGGCAAGTTTTAAATGCCTTATACAAGGCAAGGCCATCCTAATTTCCACCATATCAGATCATATGGAATGCGTAGAACAATCAGAGATATGTAATCTTGCAATAACCCAACCCTGTACCAAGAATACAGAATAATCAGCACTTTGAATTGTACTTGAAAGCTGACTGGGAATCAATGAGCTGTGATGTGGACATATTGAGATGTGTTCATAATTACCCACACTGCTAAATTCTGAATCAACTGTAACTTCTAAGTGATGTTTAAGGGTAGCTCCATCTAGTGCATGTTGCAAGAGTCCAAATGGGAGGGGACCAAGATATGGTGAAATTAGTGCACAAAATGGATTTGTGCACAGGCCCTCCTGGCTATTGCTATTACCCGCTCCTTAAACAAAAGTCCAGAAAGACTCCATAATTGCACACTGGTTCTATCTGGTGGCATATTAACCCAACCAGAGTTAATGTTGGGAAGTGCCCAGATATGGGAACCCTAAAACTCAAAGCCACTTATCTTTGCTAGGGTTAAATGGAATCTCCTTCAGATCCCATAGCCTTCTCAGCTTAGCAAAGAATCTTGACCATATCACTTCATCGGCCAGGGTTAGAGCAGGGGTGGGTTCCTGCCAGTTCTAACCTCTTCTATAGAAGAGGTTCCACAAATCTACCATGCCGTTTAGAACCGGTTACAGCTCCTCCCGCCCATCTGCACCATGCTTGCCCCGCCCACCACTCATTGATTGGCTGGCTCACCAATCCCCCTGGCCGAGTCCCATCTAAGAGTCCTATCTAAACCTTAAAGTCTTAAAGCTGTCAAGTTTGAACACTCCTGGGTTTTTTTTCCCTAAAGGGTTAGGGGTGCAAGGGTTTTGTAACTTGACAGCTTTAAGACTTGCACACTTCAATGCCAGAGTTCCTGAGCCAACATGACTGGAGGAGGAATTCTGGGAGTTGAAGTCCACAAGTCTTAAAGCTGTCAAGTTTGAACACCCCTGGGTTTTTTTTTCTAAAAGGTTAGGGGTGCAAGGGTCTTGTAACTTGACAGCTTTAAGACTTGCGTGCTTCAAATGCCAGAGTTTCTGAGCCAACATTTTGGTTGCTAAGCAAGAGCGTTGTTAAGTGAGTCTCACCACATTTTACAAGTTGGCCACGCCCACCCAGTCACATGACTGCCAAGTCACTCCCATTCAGTCACATGGCCAGCAAGCCACTCCCACAAAGCAGGTCACACCTACAGAAGATGTTCTAATAAATTTTGAAACCTACCACTGGGTTAGAGATACCAGAGTGACTGGTATCATTATATTAATGGTACTTCAACCCATGCTGAAAATCTCAACAGTTTAGGTATATATTGAATAGGACCAGGGAGAGAACAGACCCCCAAGGCCCCCATCAACATCAAATGGAATCAGACTTGGAGGAAGCACTATCACTACAATTCCATGTCCCAAGTCTTAAGTTCTTAGGACAGTTTAGAAGGACACCATGATCAATGGCAACGAAAGCCACTGAGAGAATCAGGAAAGCCGGGATAGATGCATCACCACCATCCTGATCGTCAAAAAGTGCAATCATTGATTTCTCAGTACTGATTGTTAATCTTGAATGTCAACAGTTTGGTACTGATCTGGCTTTAAGTGGAACATCATTTTAAAGGAGAGGCACAGCTGCAGAAGACATACTCCTATGGATCCTGAAGGATGGGACTCCAAGGGTTTCTTCCCATTAGATCTGATCAGATGGGCAGAAACTACTGGGAAAAGAAGGTCACTGTGTTAAAAATGTTCTTAAGCAACACTGTAATCTGGCAGCAGTTACTGAAGGCCCTCTTGAGTGTAGGCTCCACACCCTTTGTAGGCCTCCTTTAATGAAAAAGCCTGGGAACAATTCCATCAATTAAGAGCAAGACTGAAACATCCAGCCCAGTATGTGAACTTGGAAGGCCAAATGAAAGCAGCCTTCTGCATTGTCTTTCAAGCAAGCTGTCTGCTGGGATTTGCTGTTCTTTGCATATTCCTCCCCTTCTGAGGGAGTCAATAGCAAGTGCACTGTATAAGAAATTCCAAGAAGGTGTGGTTCGCTCCTGAATGTACACACACTGTGAGCAGCAGTGAAACAAACAATGGTGCAACCTACCAAAGTAATAAATAAAGATAAAATAAAGATAAAGGAGAATATTTGCAGTTCAAGGTCGGAATGAAGGGTCCTTGGTGATCTCTGAGCTTGTTTGTTTTCCTGCATAGGTTTCATTACACAAACAAGGTAGCATCATCAATGCAATGACGCTGTTACCTAGTTTGGTAATGAAATGCCTGTCAAGCTCAGAGAGCACCAAGGACCCTTCGAGTAGAATAACTCCTACATCAGCAGCAGAAGAAAAAAATCCCAGGATTTCTGCCCAGCATAACCAGAAAACTACAACCAAGAGAAAATTCCATGGGTCTGACATGCACACGGCCACAATATCTAATTGAAAGCAAGTTTCTGTTTCAGGCTTTGTTGATTTTTGCCCAAAAAGCAGCAGAGCAAACAAGGAGACAAAGAACCAGCCTCCACTGAACTGAGGCAGAAGCACGAGAGGGTGTGGGAGAGAGGAATCTCTGCTGGACTGGGTGGGGGGCACCCGGAAGAATCAATAGGTTGTAACTCTCAGCATATAATTCTGGACTTCTAGAACTGGAATCTGTAACAAAATATTGCCAAGCTAGTCCACCATATACCCTTCCAAGATATTGTGTTTCATTCCTCCTCTCTCCTCCAATTTCCCACCCTATTGATTCAGTCTTAGGATTTCCCCTCCCTAGCCTGTTTTTCTCTTCTGCAAAACTCTGGTTCCTGCACACCTGTTGATACCCTTCTTTGGGGTATTCCTTCAGCCATAGAAGAAGTCCTACTCACAGAGTGGCTGGGCTCATACATATCACGGTTTGGTTTTGAGTTGTACAAAGATAAACACAGCCGTTTAAAAAGCCGCAGGTTATAGCCTTGTATATTGCTTGAATGTGATCCCAACACACCCACTTGTGGCTAGCTGAATAAGCCACGGTTTATGCTATAATTATGATGAATGAAACCGCCCCCCCGTTTGGAGAAGTGCAGTTCTGCTCAATGTTGCATCACATACCTGAAGGGCACAAGGCTGGGTAAGATAAGCTAAGTATAACCTGTGAATCTAGGCACTGAGTTTGCTCTCTTCCAGCTGCCATGACAGGAAATATTTTTTTCTGCCAAGAGGCATTTTCCCTTAGAAATCTGTCAGGATTTCCCACTCAAGAAGGGGGAAGGGGGCAAAGCTCTTAGTGAGCAGAGCTGCAACAAGATTTTCTGAGCTTAGGTCATGCACAGTTATGAGGCAGGTTCAGTGATTATAGAAGCACCTTTTTCCTAGAAAATCTTTCACCAGTTGAAATTATTAGAAATTATCTTGCACCGCATCCTCTGATTCACAGGTAAAGCATACACGGGTGCATCTTTCACAGCCCGTCAGTAGGAATCTTTGCCCAACATAGCAAATCATCTTTAGAAGGATGTAGAAACAAGGCAGATGTGCCAGACATGCTTACGGTAATTACTCACGAAGCATCAATATGCCATTAGTAGATTCTAAATCTTAAGTATTTCATTGGGTGAATTGTTCCATAATTCAATATTTATACCTAGGTTTTAATTTACATATCCTATGCCTTTTAAAAAACTTGCAGAATGGTTTACAACATATTAAAATACAAATCAATCTTAAAGAACAAGACCCATACCAAGTTATGGTTTAATCATGGTTATTGAATATAATGGTTAGAGTTACTAGTCATGCTGAAAACTGGCTAATAAACTACAGTGATTGGCTTCATGCAGCACGCTATGGGGGTTTAGGTTCTGTATAGTGTATAAGCTGGCAATAAGGAAAACTAATTTGCTCAGAATTATTTTTATACTGAGGTATGAGAAACTTTGTTCTTTGCCTAAGAAGGTATGAAACACCTTCTTCTAAAAGTAGTGTTGGCTTCCATCAGATAATTCTCTGCATCCTAACCCAAAGTTAGCCAGATCTTGCATGTAAGCTAGTGATAACTGGCAAGTCTCAAACTCTCAGATAATTGTCACGCAAGTTAGCTGGCTGTGTCCCAGTTCTTCATTTTATTTTATCCAAAACTAATCCAGACAAACAATATGACACAGCTGACAAACACAGGTGCGTCTTGCAATATTGTTTGCACTGGTATGAATATGACTGTCTGGAATACTGTGAATGTGCTGGTAACTAATGGTTAGTCAGAAACTGTATTGAAAAAAACAAAGTGGGTAAAACATGCAGAATATGGGTTTTGGATTTTTTCTAACCTCTTGAAGGTGTCCATGTGCTCTGTTTCATATGACGAGGAGGGAAATTCGAATGGACCGGTGCTCACATTTCAAGCCACTGTCCAGTTGCATCTCCCATAGGGACTGAGATATTTTTCAGGATGCTGCCTTCTTTTACAGTCCTAGTTTGATCTAGCCCTAAATCAAGCTTTTGATAAGGAGGTAGATTTTTCTTTTACTGCTGTCTCTTCCTATACCAACTTTGATTACGTACTATTCTGTTTACAAAGGGCTACACAGTGATAGGCCCGAGACAAATGCTTTGGGTTGGAAAGAATAACATGTCTTGATGTTGGAAGACTCTCCTTGAACTTTGGAAGGGAAACCTTCAGAGAGCAAAGGAGAAAATATTTGTATTTCTGAGAAACAGTAAAATAAATAAATAAAAGAATGGTAGTTTAGCTGGATGGGATCTTCAGAGATCTGCATATTTATTCTTAAAATCTGATATACGATAAGTACTCATATTAATCAGTATATATTTTAAAATTTATTTTCAAATGACAGGTTTCTTGTTAAAATTGTAGTATTGAGTAATTTGGGAGTTGACTTATTTTATAATCTTTAGAGAAAATAGAAATGTGATAAATTAGAACCTAATCAATAAATTAGCTTTACTTGTGTCATTAATATCAGTCACATAATTCAGTTGTTTGTTATTTATGAAGACAAATAGGTGTCTATTTGTCTTAGGGTATCTTGGATCAGAATTTTGAATAAAAAATTTATTGCCATAAATGTGTGTGTGTGTGTGTGTGTGTGTGTGTGTGTGTGTGTGTGTTATGACAAAGCACCTGGTATGCCCAAATATGGGAAGGAGGAAGCAGTATGCTCCCTCCTATATTTGGGCATACAAGGTGCTTTGACATAGCACTTACTTATTTCCTTAGCTCAGCTGATAAGGGAGGAGAGCTTGTGCCTTAGTGGCTAATACAACTACCTAACATGTAAAAACAGCCCAGGTTCAAATCCCAGTAAGGGTAACGTTAGTTGATGAGAGCTAAATAGCGGAGGAGGCGGGGGGGGCAAGGCGGTGGAGCGCGACGGCGGCGAAAAGCAACACCCCCGCCACTGTGTCCGACAGGCATCTCGCGTTTATGTCCGCCATAAATGCAAGACGCCTGTCGGACACAGTGCTGGGGACGTTGCTTCTCGCTGCTGCTGCGGTCTTGCCTCACCAACGGTAACCGTCACCGCACGTCACTGCTTGAAATAGATCTATCCTAGTCTCCCTTTATTTATTTATCAGCACAAATGCTATATATATAGTGTGCGTGATGGATGGATGGATGGATGTAACATACATACATACATACATACATACATACATACATACATACATACATACGTTCAGTCCATCATTTTGAGACTGACTTAGTGTTTTTTGCTCTAATTAGAATTTGGATTACAAATACAATGTGTCAAAGTTCTATATTATTCCAGTGGAAACTGAACTATGAAGTCTCTGGAATTCTGCGTGGAAGGAAGTTGGGAGATTCATTAGTCATTCTCAGCCTTTTTAGCTGCTATAAACTATGAAAATCTGAAAAAGGTTTAAACAGCATAGAGGCAGATGGACAAACAGCTATAGGAGGATTAAATGCCTGTTTGAGAAAAGATTAAGGCCAATAACCTCCACCAGGTTGTCTAGAAAGGAACCTGTAAGAGCAATATTCATTGGCTGATAAAGAAAATCACAGTTCCTTTTTTAATGTTCAGATAAGGAATGACTAAGGAATGACCAAACATTTTGCAATCTAACTCATTAGAAGAGCCACAAGAGTACTTCAAGTCCTAGCTACCTGTTTTTTGAACTAAAGAAAGTCAAAGAATGCATGACAAAGAAATGTTAAATGAAAGGCAAGTTAAAGGCGTAATAACCATAATTATAAGCATAATAATGAACTGTAGGGAAAGAAAAGCAGATATTCCACTGTTTCAGACTGGCAGAAATCACTGCTTCTGGTTAATGGCTACAAATTTCACTCTAGGCAGACTAACGCGAAGGTGGGTCCAATTGTTTGCTTTATTAAAAGGTAGGCAATTTTTTTGTAGCCTGAAAGAAATACTAAGGCCACTGTCTACTGAGCATTGTATAACTGATAATAAAGGCAGAAGCAAGAAATGAGTAATGAGAGATGAAGTAGATAATAACCTATCACATGGTAGAATGTCGGTATATAGAAGTGCATGGTGTGTGTGTGTCTGTGTGTTACAGTAGCAGATGAACACAAGTAACTTAAGTGTTACACCCAGAACACACAAAGTAATAAGATGTATAGATTGGACGCATAAATATCTGTTTGGGAAGGGGCAAATGATGAAAACTATGTGGCAGGTAGTCCTCAACTTAATAATTGGGCCCAGAACTTCTGTTGTTAAGTGATGTGACCATTTAGTAATTTGTGTCCAATTTTGCAACCTTATTTTTCTGCAAATCATCATGGTTGTTAAGTAAATTCAGCTTCCCTCATTCCTTTTGCTTCTCAAAAGCTTTCGGGGAAGATCAAATCTCAATACCTCAGGATGCTACAAATACATGCCAGGTGCCAAATGCCCAAATTTTATTCACACATCCGCTCTGCTTCCCCTTTTGTAATCTAAGATCTGATTGATAATACAGAAAGACTTCATCAGTTCTTAGGGCACAATGCTGCCTTCAAATCTGAGTCCACACCATGCCTTGTTACACTCCGGTTCGGCCAAACCGGTAGTGGTATGCCAGCCTGGGTTACAGAACCAGCAGTGACCCAGCTGGCCATGCCTCTGAACTGGTTCCCTGGTTGCCGCAGTTGCCTCCACCATCTTGCTTTGGAGTTCTGTGCATGCGCAGAACAATTTCTATTGAATTGCGCATACGTGCACAGCGTGCACACGAGCGAACTGGCAGTAACGTCGGTTAGAACTCACCCCTGACTCCAAAGGAATGGATTCCAAGGGAACCCATAAGGGAGGATTTAAGATAAACAAGACCAGACCATGATCTTTTGCTTGAGTCACTTTGCAAATGTCAATACACGCTGATGGCAATAAAGGAACAATAACACTTGCTTACAGCATTATACATGGCAAGCATCTAGCACAATGGCCGAAAATAAAAATTGGGCTGGTTTGTAGCAAAGAAAACAAAACAAGACTCAGTGCATTTCTCACCTACATTTCTCAATTCAAGTACAGATAACTTCCTTATAGCTAATCCAAGCGAACTGCATCAAAGTGAGTGGACATTCTGTAAGACAGGTAAGTGCTACTGCTGCAAAGGATAAGCTCAAAGCAGCAGGCAAAACAAGCTTCATGTAAAGGCAAATTAAACACTTCACCAGTAAATGAAAAATCCATCTAAATTAATTTTCTCAAATAAATTAGCTGAAAATTATTAAAGTTGCAAAGATATCAAAAACATGCCAGTTTGGAGAAAGATAATCTAAGGTAAGATTGCAGCCCAAAAAGGTATTGGCTGGCTTATACTTGGTATTAAAATATGATGTATTTGTAGTTTAGCACACTCTGTTAACATGCTGTAATTTAACAAGAAGTCCTGGTTAACAAAATGTTGGCAAAACTTCATGTCTGAACCAGGTAGTTGTTCTACATAATGACTTATCTAACATTTCTTTAGTGCTAGTTTTCTATTTTAAAATATAAGCTACCTAGAACTGTTTGAGAGTTGATTAATTAATGATGTGCCATAAAGTTGTTTTTGACTCCTAGCGACCACATAAACACATTTTCTCCATGACAGTTGGAGACTTCTCCATGATTGTCTGGGAGTTGGTCTGCCTCTCAATTCTACACATTTAAGAATCTCACAGCCTAAGATTTCCAAGAGGTTCTGCAGAATTTTTTACCATATGTATTGCTTAGACTAAACCTGGGCATTTTATGCCTCCTGGAGCACATCTGGCCCTTAAGCTGTTCCTGTCTGGCCCATGTGAGCTCAATGAGAAATTAGAACTTAAATTTATATAACTGTATACATGCACACAAAACAACTACATTGCTTTTATTTTGAAGGCGACTACTATTTTTTTTCCAATTTAGGTAAGTGCCTGCGTGCATGCTTACACATTTCACAGCCTTATTGGTTTGGCCCTTCACAGCAGTCCTACTTTCTCAATGTGGTCCCTTGGGAAAATTAATTATCCACACCTGACTTAGATTTAGAACTCTGAAATTTATGAATATTATATACAGACCACTTTTTTCTTAATTCCCTCAACAACAGCCCCGACAGGTAGATGGGTGGGGGACTAGATTCAGGCTCTTTGTTCAACACCTTAACTAATAAACCAATAAACGAGATGCACAGTTAGTTTCAAAGAACTGCACAGGATCTAGTCCTGAGCATGAAGATTCTTTTGGAAGCTAGTCCATACCGAGAAAGGGAGCAGGCCATTTTACTAGTGCTGTAGTAATAGCTGTTTATCCCATTCAGGAAAGAGAAAGGGCAAGCAGAAAAGAATATAACCCTAATGTATACAGATTATTTACGGTATAAGAAACAATTATTTAATTTCTACAAAATAGCTGATGAATGACAGGCGGTTCTTCATTTCCCAATGCTGTGGTAAATGCAGCTGTTTGTTTTAGGGCTGCTTATCTGGGGAAGGTGTGGACATCCAAAGAACTGTAGAGTTTGGCCCACAATCCTTTGATGAATTCCCATAACTTACCTTGCTTTCCTTTTATATGGTGCCGGAGGACGCTGGGAGCAGTACGACGGTAACAGCTGTTCCGTTGCCAGGCTTCTGTGCCACCTACCCTTCCAGCTTCATCCTCCCAGTCCAGATTCCAGTCTGAGCGTCCTGCCCGTGTCCTGGGACACCCACCCTTCCTGACCTGTGCACCTGCTGCAGTTTCAATCCTCTTGGTATATGCCGCATGCTGTGATTTGGCAATTTCACACCCAGGTTCAAACTCCCGATTGCCATTCCCATTTCTCAGGGACCAAGGTGGTGGATCTTCTAGGGCAGAGTGTCTTATAACATCCATGGTACAGCTCCCAGGAATTGCTCCTGAATGTTGGGCGTTGTGGGAGACTTCACACAACATGAATAACCTTTCTGGCTTTCCAAAGTACTTCCAGTCAGTGCTATAGTCCACATATCTGTCATTTTTCTTCTTATCATTCCTATCCAAGGTATGGCCACCTGAGTTCCAACCCTCTGTTGGACGGTCACAGAAATTCAAATTTTCCTTCCAACAGTTTGTATCCAAATGTTCTGCATTTCTGGAGAATCTGAAATCGGCATCCTGGCCATCCTTACGCACAACAGAAGGTTTCTTGTGAACCACTTGGGTGCTATTTTCAAAGTCTGTATAGTAGCCGTCTTCTTCCAGATAACCATTGCTTCCTGTTTCATGCTCCAACAACAGATTCATTTTCTTCTGGTCCATGGATTGATTACCCTCCTCCACATAGTCCTTGCAGTTTCTGGTCACGCTGTCATCCCTGTGTCCACTATCCCCATTTTTGAAATGGTCACAGACTCTCTTCACAGGTCTGATGGTGTCACACAGGTCCCTGTTTCTACACTCGCTCTTCCAGTTTTCACTACCACCATCTTGCCCATGTTCCTTATAAATCTGTCCTCTTCTTTCAGAGCTGTAGTCTCTGTACTCACGGTTGGGAAGTTGTGACAGACAGATCTGTTGTCCCGGAGAGTTTATCTGATTTCTGGACTCAGAATAAATGCTCATATCCTTCCTGGTATGCTCTTATCCCACTCCACCCCCTTTCCTTTCTCAGAACTTCATCGTTCCTTCATAACTACCCTTTCCCTGCACCTCACCCCTGAGACGGTGCTGACTAACTGCCTACCATAGAGAAGCTGTGTAACCTTCGTACCCAATAGGCAGCCAGTTCAGAAAAGCCTCTCCCTGCTGCTGGCAGGTAATGAGTAACAAGAATACCACAGTTTGGATTGGATCAGTGCCCTGCCCAAACCGGCTTCTCTGCTTTATAATGCTAAAGGCAGGGAAAATGACCTCTCTTTAGGGCTCGTAGGTTCAGGAAAGCTAAGCATGTGGTTTATGTGTTTGTATCAACCAAGGACTTCTCTGGGTGTGGGAATATATTTTTGAAAAGCACACAGCTTTGGAGAATTGCCAAAACTCTGGATTCTTAGATGTCTCCGGTCTTCTAGTAGCAGAAACACTGATAATCTTGACTGTTAAGATATCCCGCATCAATCTGTTTCCCCGTGACCCATTCTATTTCAACCAACAAATCCAAATACATAGCAAATAATACAGCACTGGGCCTGAATGCTTTTCATATCTCAGAGTTCAGTTAATTCATTGTCTCAAGCCTAGATAGACACTCTTAAGCTCCTGATAATTAGCATGGAAATGATTAAACTTCGGAAAATAAAACTGTGGCATCTAATGCAGAATACAAGAGTTTATATGAAAGCCATGTAATTTCACAGATTTCAAAGAAAAACACAAAAACACCTGCTTAGTAGATTTTCTAAGAAGATAGTGGGAAGATGTTTTCTGTCTTTCTATGATCACTAATTCTTTTATTTGCCCATGTCTATTTGTCTCAAGTCTCTGTGCCTCATAAAAATGGACAAAATTACATAATCATTATTGGAGAGAGGGCAGGAATAGGAGAAAAGCACCAAAAAACAACAATAAACAATTATGATGCTCTGCAAAGAAATCAGATGAGCCAAACTGCTTATTTATTCAGTGGATTTAAGAGAGCAGGCATTTCTAAGTGTATCTTCCCAAGTGCTAATAGCTTTTTAGTCAATAAAAATGGGAAAAAAGCATTTGCACATCATAATTTATGCACACGGTGACTGGCAGCAAGTTATTCTCCTAAGATTCAGAGCATCTTTATTATTTTCATTCTTTCCCCAACCGTAACCCCTCTCAATTTCTAGTTAATTGATATTGATCCTCCTGGTTAGAATGCAGTATTGCAAGCTAACTGCCCATAGACTGAAATTCGATCCTAATTAGCTCAAGGTTGACTCAGCCTTCCATCCTTCTGAAGTCAGTAAAATAAGGAACCAGATTGTTTGGGGGTAATATACTGACATTTTACCCGCCCAGAGAATGCTGTAAAGCATTATGAGGCGGTATGTAAGTCTAAGTGCTATTGCTAATGCTGTTCCATTCTGCTTCATACTGGTTTGTAGGCTATATACAATAACTTGTTTGGGCATTTGGCCAAAATACAGTATTCATTTTGGAGGACTACTTGCATGTTCTTTACCTGCTTGCATTCTTTTTGCAGGGTTTCACTGTTAACAGATAGAATCAGAGTAAAAGGGGTGAGGAGTGAAAGGAATTTGCTTCCCCATTACTGTTACATATTTCTTTTTTAACACCTGAAACAAGTTAAGTGGCTCTGAGGTAATAACATTGTCACGCCATGGTTGTTGCACAGAAACAGCCAGTGAGTAAGCAGCATGTTCAAAAACTAAGGCAATTTTTTTATAACTAATGCATTACACCATATCACTGCTCAAGTTACAGTTTGATCTGATTACAGTTGTAAGCAAGAAAAGTGGACATCTAGAATGTATTTTCCCCACAAGTATCCCAGTACAGATCCAAACTGGCCCATTCTTCCCAGTCTGGGACCTCTCTTGGAAAGACACTATGAGATACTGAGCATAAAAATCTTTTCTGTAAATACTTGCCCCAGCCAAAGATCCTGGAAGAGCAAGAGGCACTTTAGATTATTGTGCATCTTAAAAACCAGAAATACGTTGTGAGAGAATAGAGCTGAATTTAACATAGACTCCTACTACTTCCTCTTTCTTTGTGGAGTCCATGGTGCTCTCTAGGTTCATGGATGAGAAGCGAAATGTCTTCAAAGAAAAACCAGAAAGTCCAGTTGCCGCTTGAAAAAAACATCTTTGCGACAACTGTGACCTGGATGACTGAGAATCTCCATAGACATCTAGGTTTGGTTGTAGACATTTAACCATACAGTTAATGTTACCTGTTTCGGTAATGAAATGTCAGCAAGCAAACAGCCAAGCTCAAGAGAATATCAAGGACTCAAAATTTCAACCCTGAACTACATATATTATTTTCTCCTTTTTCAATTCCACCTATGCAAAAAAAGGTAGATGTGGGGTAGGGTCTGTCCTCTCTACCCACCCTCACCGAGACTGACAGTACTCACCCTTCAGCTCCTGCAGCTCCAGGGACAGGGATGATATTTTACAGTCACAGAGGTCCACGTTCTCTAACGTCTCATCTCGCCCAGCCTCATCCTGTGGCTGTTCCAGTGTTGCACTGAGCTCTGCGTGAGTCTTCCTATAAAAATCAAGTTCTTGCTCTAATTCCTGAATACGATTCAATAAGAAAGGACATGGAGATGTTCTTCCGGACTCAACAGTGTTCCCTTGTCTCTCTCTGCTCCCCAGCTGCTGCTTAACTGCGGCTGGGCTTTTCCTTTGGCTCTCTGGAGGTGGAAGTGGTGCTGGCCTGGAGGGCCGCATGGAAGGTGGAATACTCTGTGAGACAGGTGCAGTGCTGGGGCCAAACCTTATTGGCACATGTGGTGAGGCAGAGACAGGAATACCAGGTCGAGGTGGGGGTGGACGTAGCACTTTTCTTCTCTGCAAAGTATTCTCTACTGTACCACATACAATATCTCTCTCACAATTGAAATCCAGAATGGAAAAATGCCGAGCAACATTATCCTGCTCAAAAGTGTCATGGCCACCATGGCCTATAGGATTTGTCAGGCTCTGTTCAAACTGAGCCAGCTGCTCTGTCAGTTTTGAGTCAAGGTCCCCACAGATCTCCCCATGGACCACACCTTGAGGGAGTTCATTCTGAGTACCTTGACAGGCAGGCCAAATGTCCAAGCTCTCCTGTGTTCTACTGAAGCTGGAAGAATGAGATTTAGGTTTCTGCTGCTGACCCTCCATGCAAACAACTAAGTCCTCACAAAGAATGCTCTGGTGGATCAGACTATGAGCCTCTCCATCCTGCTCTGAGCGTTTGCAGCCCTTCAAACGGTCCCATGAAGTTTTGGGGGTTTGAATGGGCTCTGATTTATCCGAATGGTCATAGTGTTGGGTTTTTACCTGAAGTGGAGAATGAGGCATGGAAGAAACTCCATTGACAGTTTTATCAGAATCTATGGAGGATGTGCCTGGCACTTCTAAAGGAACAGAGCCAAGGCAATTTTCCTTCTGGTGATTTGGTATTTGGTTCTGTTTTACTTCCGAGTGCAAAGAATTCCTGTGCATCAAAGGAAGTTGACAAGTCTTTTCCTCAGTATAGTCTGAACTCCATCCAGGCTCCTCTCCAGGGGAACCTGCTTTGTGAAGACTGGCTGTTACAGAATCCACCCCCTTTGGCAAATATCCAGATTTCCATTGCTTTCTAGGCTGTAGGCAGTTCTCTTCCAACCTCACAAACCGGTGAGGAAAGATGCCACGTTTTCCTCGAAGTTCACCCTCTAGCCAACCATCTTCTAGAACTTCCAGAATTCGGATCCGTTCCCCCACCTCAAAGTCTAGTTCTTCTGATTCCAGGGCTTGGAACTGATAGAGGGCAATCCCGTAAAGTCCTGGCAATGCCACCTCATCACTCCACGGCTTCTCCTCTTCCTGGGAATAGGTATCTTTCATTCCATTTATCTTTGGAATCTCTGATGAAGTTTGGTCATCTGGGTTATTGTTGGATTTTAGGGGACCCAAAAGCTCCACAAAGCCCTCTGGGAAGATGCCTCGGCGACCTTGAATCTCCCCTTCAAACCATCCAGGTTCTGGAATTCCAACAATGATAATCACATCCCCTTCCCGGAAATCAAGTTCCTCCTTCATCTGGGCTGAAAGGCTCATCAGTGCTCGGGCCTGACCCAGAGCATAGGATGGCATTTCCAGTGTTGAACCATGTATGAATCGGGGACCAAAACCTGAAACGCTGAGCTCTTGAACACAGGATGATGGAAAGAAGCCACTGGTTCCCCAGCTGCTCCGGCCTTTCAGCCAAGGAGATGCTATAGAATCATTCAAAATCACCAGGTCTCCTGCAGGGATAAGGAACACATTTTAATTTCATTTTATTTATCAAATTTCTACATCAACCAGTCAACATCTTGATTTGCTCACAGAAGTAAACTGACGCCCAATGCATTTCACATAGCCAAGGTGCTACCATAGAGGCACCCAAAACTGCTTGTGTCTCCACATTTTACATTCCCAGATCCTCTTCAAGGGTAGCCCCATATAAAGTGCATTGTAGTAGTCTGTATGTGAGATGACCAGGGCATGAATGACAGAAAGAAAGGTTATTTGATCCAGGGAAGGGCATAACTAGCGCAAAATAGGAAGTTGAGCAAAAACCTCTTCACCGTGACTGTGACTGCCACCTTGTCCTCAAGCAAGGGTCATGAATCCAAGAGGATCTGCATATTAGGAGATGGGTCTGTCTGGGGTGGGGCAATCCCCATCCAAGACTAAAAATGATAAACCCCACATATAGGGGAGCCTCCTACATACAGCCACGGGAGCCAAGGTGGCGCAGTGGTTAAATGCACCTTGGCCATAGAGCCAAGGTGGCGCAGTGGTTAAATGCAGCACTGCAGGCTACTGCTAGATCAGCAGGTCAGCGGTTCAAATCTCACCGGCTCAGGGTTGACTCAGCCTTCCATCCTTCCGAGGTGGGTGAAATGAGGACCCGGATTGTTGGGGGCAATATGCTGACTCTCTGTAAACCGCTTAGAGAGGCCTGAAAGGCCTATGAAGCGGTATATAAGTCTACTGCTATTGCTATTGCTATTGCTAGCCACTCAGCCTTAGCAGTCTTCAGTTGAAGTCTGTTGTTCCCCATCCAGACCTCCAAGCACCATGGAAGGGTATCCATAACATTAGAGGTGGGTTCCTACCCATTGGTCTGGTTCGGCCAAATAGGTAGTAACTCCGGGGGACATGTGACCATACCGGTTCTTTCCTCAGCAGTGCCATCTTGATTTTCTGTTCTGCACATGCGCAGAACAATCTTCATTGAAAAAATGTAATTTTTATTCCTTTTTAAATGTTGTGTGCATGCACAGACCATTTTAAGTGCAAATGTGCATGCATGCAGAGCGCAAAGCTTTTCAGGTAGTAATGGTGGTAGAACCAGTAGTAATGGCATCCCTGCTTAGCATTGTTTATTTCATCTGGAATAGAGATTTACAGCTGGGTATCATCCGAATACTGATGATACATCGTTCGGTGGTGACCGATGATCTCACCCAGCAGAGCAGAGACTGAGCCCTGCAACACTCTACAAAGCAGGAGCTGCAGCCTGTATGTCTTGCTTCTTATCAACACCAATTGGGACAAGTCCCGAAGGAAGGAGGTGAACCATCACAAAACTGTCCCCCTCTCTCAGCTCCTGAGGACGACACAAAAGGACACCATGGTTGATGGTACTGAAAGCTGCCAAGGGGTCAAGAAGAGCCACGATTACCCTCAACCTACTCTTGCGAGAGGTCATTAAAAAAATGGCGCAGACATTCCCTCTTCACCTTTCCTTGTATAGGAAGTCCTCAACTAAAATTGGGAACAGAATTTCTTTTACTTAGCAAGATGGTTGTTAAGTGAGTGGATTTTGACCCTTTTTTGGCCATGGTTGTTTAGCAAATCACTGCAGTTAAGTGAATCAGACAATTGTTAAGCAAATCTGGCTTTTCCCATGGATTTTACTTGTTGGAAGCCATCTGGAAAGGTTGCAAATGGTGATCCCATGACCCTGGGATGCTGAAGGCATCATAACCATGTGCTGGTTGCCAAGAGACCAAATTCTGGTCACATGACCATAGAGATGCTGCAACAGCTGTTAAGTGCGAGGACTGGTTGCAAGTCACTTTTTTTAGCGCTGCTGTAACTTTGGATTGTCACTAAACAAACGGCTGTAAGTTGAGAACTATCTGTAGTCCAACGTAAGATTTCAACTCAAAGCAGCCAGTCACAAAGATTGCTCTCAATGGCATTTGAACAACAATTATATGTATTTATTTATATTTATTCCGCCTTTATTATTTTTATGAATAACTCAAGGTGGCAAACAAATCCAATACTCCCTTCTCCTCCTATTTCTCCACAACAACAACTCTGCGAGGTGGGTTGGACAGAGAGAGAGTGACAAGCCCAAAGTCACCCAGCTGGCTTTCATGCAGTACTCGAATTCGCAGTCTCCTAATTTCTACCTTACTGCCTTAATCGCTAGACTAAATGTGCTGGAAAATGGCAGCTATCCTAGTGACTGTAGAGATGATCAGGCTTCTGTTCCAAATATAGCAAGACTACCAAGGTACAGAAGCAGAAATCCCTGGACCGCTATGATTAGAACTGTAATGGAGGAAGGACACAGAAGAGAATCCCTTTTGATGGACTGACAGAGATCTACAGGAGAGCAGAGCATTAAGGAACTCTTTCGCCCAAGTAAGGAATGCATGGAAATCGCCAGTACCTCTCTGCAGGGCAAGGCTGCCAGGCTCTTGGGAAGTAAAGTTGCTGATACAAACAAACAGCTTCTCTCCTTGCTTCATAACAGGAACATCCACAGGTTCTACAAAGCTGCTGGGGAACTGGCCTAAAATGGATAAGGACAAAGAGAATTTTCAATAGAACAGGAAACACATCTAAATAGTGGAAAGTATAGTCATGGTTCTTTTCCCTTGACATCTATGTCATTCTTCACCATGGCATAAATGCACCACAAAGTTTTCTCCTGCTGCCATCCTTTTCATTAGGATTCTCCCAGCCTTTCACACTGAAAATGTGGTGGGGAGTGTGGCAGTGTAATAAGCTGTCTTTAGTGCTAACTATTCTGTTGTCAATTCCATAAAATTGAGGGATTTGTACACTGTCTTCCTCATTTAATATACACTTGCTAAGTTAAAGAAATTCTGCGGTGTACATTGTTGGAAACCGCAAACGTGAATTGAGTTTTGCTACATGAGAATTGATAAAGTATGATAACTGCCATTGGTAACATCAACAATGTGCAAATGTAAGGGAAATGTGTTATGGTTTACCAGGTCATTGGTACACCTTACTTAGTATTGACTACTATCACAATTGTACCCTTAAGGAAAAATAAAATTTCTTAATTGAAATAGAAAATTCCACAGAACCACCAAGTGAGTTTCTACATAAAGCCTCTTTTTTCTTAGAATAACAAGTATTTGTAACTGATGACAATTCAGAAATGTTTAGTATGGTTTTATTTTGCTTATATTTAATCCATCCTTCATGATGGAACTATTTCCCAGCATCTTTCAACAAGGTGGGAATCAAATTCATAAGTCAGACCCAGTCTGGCATAAAACAAGATGACCAAAATGAGCCATGGAATGATTAAAATATAACTAAACAAAGGATTTTATTACTAATATTCTTACAGAAAATTCTACGCACTTTCTTCTAGAATCAAAGGAATGGTTGTCACACAAGAGAGATACGTTGCTTTTCCTTTTTATGGGACAATCTCTTCCCTCCATCCATATCAGGTTGTTCTTTTTACTGGATATATGATTGCCACTATTCATCTAGATAATAAGTGCATCTAGAATTTTTGTCCATGAAGAAGATTAATATTTTCTGTCTAGATATGGGACTACCAGGACATCAACTATGATGCTGTACTTGTCAATATCTCTAATGATTGTCTTAGTTCCAATACATTTAAAAACAGGTTCTGGAATATATGTATTAAATCAAGTGGTTCAGTTGATGGTTAATTCTCCCTATCTTTTAGTGGAGAAGTTAAGATGGATCTTAATTTTTGGTTCTGTGATGTGCCGCAAGATTGATTAATCAATGAATGCAGAGAGTTGGGAATGGCTCCCTCTCCTGGTTGTTTCAAATTTTTTTTCTTATGTTCTCAAGTTGCTAACTACTTGAGATGAGAAAGCTTTTCCAAAATGGCCTTCTTATGAGCACAGTTTATTTCAGCAAATTAATGTGATAGGCATATGTTACTCTTCTATTTAATAATCAGCACTTGTTCAACTTTTTTTCATTTGTTCTCTTTTCTCTTTCTCTCTTTCAGACATATGGACATGGACACGGACACGGACACGGACACATACACACACACACACACACACACGGGGAATAATCATTGTTGGCAGAAAGTTTCACATTTTTTTGTTCTGTCCTACTTTTCCAGTATTAAGTTTTTGAACAATAACATTTGTTGTGAATTGCTGTTTCATAACATAAATACTTGTTCACGCCCATCTTTTTGTAAATAATTTTTATAATTTAAATTTTATAATAAAACAATTGTTATACATCAAAAATCAAAACAATGCATCATCATCATTTTAGGATTATCTCCATATTTAAGGATTAATTTCCATAATTCGATTCTTCCATATTTTGAAAGCAATAAACCAGAGTCATCTGTAGCAAGCTGTGATCAAATTAATAAAATATGTCTTGTGGTGTCACAAGGACAACTCTGTTACTAACTTCTTTTCTTGTAACATCATGATGAAAATACAATAAGCTTGCATCACAATGTACAGTCTGGGAAGATTGTGTCTATAAGTGAAGAACAATAAAGGAAACTATTCAGAAGTAACGCCTTATCTTTCTTGGTTCTTGGGGCCTAAGAGGAATATTGACATTAAAAGAAAAAAAGCTCAAAAAGGATGTTGACATTTCAGAATTCTTATATAGGTTAAATATATGCATGCATTAATGAGTATTGTTCCTGAATCTGTGTACATGCTCCCTATTTCATGGAGTTAATAGCAGGGTAGGTTTAAAAAGAAGCTTAAATGGGCAAGTCAAATATTTTACTATATACAATTTGGAATATACTACAAATGAAGATGAGGAGGCTTTGGTACTCTTTGAGCCTGGTTGTTTTCTTGCAGTCATTTCATTACCCAAACTAGATAACTTCACCAGCACTGCTGGTGTTACCTAGTTTGGGTAATGAAATGTCTGCAAGAAAACAAGCAAGCTCAGAGAGCACCAAGAACCCCGCATTTCAACCCTAAGCTACAAATATTCTCATTTACCATTACTAGGTTGCACTATTGCTTGCTTACTGACGCTGCTCACAATGTGTGTACATCTAAGTTTCAACTCTGAGCTACAAATAGTTTCATTGATCAGTACAAATGAAAATTCATGTCTGAGCATTGCCTCAGGCAGCCTTCCTCAACCTCCTGACCTCAGTTACTATAACAGATAGCAACAACACATTTGAGGAAGGTTACTGCAAGGTCTAACAGAAATATATGTGGGATCTAGTGCATTGATGATATTACATAGTTAGGTTACTGAAACGTCTCCATGCAAACAAGCAAGCTCAGAGAGCATCAAGGACCCCACATTTCAATTCTGAGCTACAAATATTCTCCTTTATTAGAAATATATGTATATATTTTAAACTTCTGATAGAATTCATACCTCACCTTTATAAGTAGCCATGCCCTTTAATGATCCTATAAGATAAATCTGACCAAGAGTATTATAATTTTCTTTCAGGTTTGCAGAGAAAAAAGGGCAGTTTCAATGAAAAATAGAGAGATAATGTGCTTTTATCAAGTCGGAAGTCTCAGGTCATTTTGCTAATTTTTAAAGCAGGCACTGCCCTAAAAACTATCCCAAATTGTTCAGGATATTATGGCTACACTGATCCCATAAGATGTTGAGATTCTAGAAAGAGTGCAGAGAAAAGCCACAAGATGATTAGGAAACTGGAGGCTTAAAAATATGAAGAACAGTTGCAGGAACTGGTTATGTCTACTTTAATGAAAAGAAGGACAAGGGGAGACATGATAGCAGTATTCCAATATCTCAGGAGCTGCCACGAAGAACAGGGAGTCAAGCTATTCTCCAAAGCACCTGAGGGTAGAACAAGAAGCAATGGGTGGAAGCTAATCAAGGAGAGAAGCAACTTAGGAGAAATTTTCTAACAGAACAATTAATCAGTGGATCAACTTGCCTCCAGAAGTTGTGAATGCTCCAACACTGGAAGTTTTTAAGAAGATATTGGGTAACTATTTGTCTGAAGTGGTGTAGGATTTCCTGACTAAGCAGTGGATTGGACTAGAAGACCTCCAAGGTCCCTTCCAACCCTGTTATTCTATTACTTTATACTGAGTATATTGAGAATTATATTCCATTTGACTGGTTAAGAAAACAAAGAATTATAAAAAGAAAAAGAGAAGCAAGCTTCAGATATATTAATAGCTATCTCATTTCTCTAATTGCAAGACCAAACAGTACAACAAAGAGGTATCAGGAAGTGTGTGGGAGTCCAAACATTTACAAAAATACTAAAAAGTATTAGTTAAAGAAACCAAAAACGTCCCTTCAAAAAAGGGGGAGGAAGGGGATAAAAATGTCTCCTGAACAGCTCCACAGAGACCATGGACTCATCCATATAGTCATTTGCTGAGCTTTCCTCTTGTCCTGGAACCAAAAATACTCAGCATAAATTTTGCATCATACCTTTCAGGCATACCAGAATGGGACTGTGTTGCATTGCTGGTTGCAGAGGTCTAACCATGTGACACTTTTAAAGGCAGAAAATAATCTTTTCCTTGACTGGAAGTTCAGTTCCAGTTCCAAAACCATAGGAAAAGTTACCACTAACCGCCAGGCAGAAAGGGCATTTGGGTGGTGCTTTTATGCATCCAATCACATCTTTTTCTAGCTTTTCATCATAGAGTTTTTGATCTTTCAACTGCTAAATAGTAGAAATAGAGAAAGGTTTAAGAGTTTTAAAATCTTTATTTAGGGTGAAATTTTCTTCTCTTTACGTAGCTTTACTTGTTCAGCTCCTCTTGGACTTCTACCCCAACCATTTCTGGAGATTCTCAGTCATCCAGGTCAAAAGGCAACTGGATTTTGGTGGTTGTTGTTGTTGAAAATGTTTCATTCTCATCCAAGAACTTCTTCGGGTCTGACTGAATGATGGGAAATGGAAGGATTTATATCCCTTGACTGCAAAGAACACAAATCCTTCCATACCCCATCATTCAGTCAGAACTGAGTAAGTTTCTTGGACGAGAAGTAAAACATTGTCAAGAAGAAAGAAAGGAAGCCCAGCTGCTTTTGAAAAGCATCTTTGGGTTCTGACGCAACCAACTTCATGAACTGACCCAAAGACCTTTTAGACATACCTGTGACTCCTTCCTTCTTCCCAAACAGCCAGAACTCATCTATGATTGCCAGCACTTCAATGATGTCTCCCACAAACAGTGGCAGCTCCTCAGATACGCTGGGGCAGAAATCAAAGACAGCCCGCACCAGGGAGCCTGTCTCCATCTTTGGAACCTGCAATAAAGAGATACAAAATCCAGATTAGGACAGCAATGTCAATATGTTACAAATTGAAAAAGGCAAATAACAGGTTGCACAAACGCAAGAATATCAGCTCGTTCCAGAAATCATGCAAAGACTTGTGCCAGCTACTCTTTTGTGGAAAACGTATTTCCACATCTCACTAATCATAGCGCAACAATGCCTTTCTAACTATTTTTATTTTTTATAACAATTTTATTAAAGATTACAATGTATGGATAATACAAAAAAGAAAGAAGTGCAAAAATGAAAGAAAAAAAATTAAAAGGAAAGAAATCTCCCCATTATTCTCCCAGAAAGTATAAACATCTGTAACAACTTATTACCACCTCTTAAAATACAAATAAACAAACCTCTTCATTTCACATCAATTCCCTTCTCCCCATCTTTTAGATATCATATTTTATATTTTGTATTTTTACTGTTTTGTAGCATTCTATTTATATAGTTCTATTTTTAATATTGTAAGTCCCCCAGAGTTAAACTGTGATAAGGTGAGTGGCCAATAACTTTGACTGATAACTAAACAAACAAACAAACAATCTCATCCCATTTTCTATAAAAAAAGTCTTTAAAACCTTCCATTCTAATTTGGGGAACATCCATTCAGTTAACCGAAATAACAACTTATGTATTATAAATTTGATCTAATGAGCCCATTTTATTCCTTTGTTTTACATTTATATCTCACTTTTTAACATTAAACAAATCCCACAAATTTCATCATCAAAATGTAGTCAGTAAAAAACCCAAGAAATACTGTAGCCTGAGGGCAGGTTAACCATCCAGAAATTCTCTGTACTGACAGCCAGTCATTTAGCAATTTGAAAAACAGTTAAAGCCTCTATCCCAGGCACTTGCTCTCTGTTACTCAAATTCAATCCACCTTGCATTAAGAACAGCAATGGGCAGTTGTTTTTCCTAATGGCAGGTGAGGCTAAGAAGGAAAGGAAATGCAGCCAGAGGAATCCACCAATTGCTGCCTTTAATTGTCTTGCATTAAAACTATCAGGGCAGCACCACTTGCCAGCTCTTGAGGCACTCTCAAGTCCAATCATACAATTTATTTCAGCATACATTCCTGATAGTAGCTAAAGGACAACACTATCATACTGGGTCTATAGTTTTACAGTTGTAAAGTATCTTTGTTACATCTCAAGTCTATGTGATGTACACCAGCATGAGGGATTTGGTAAGCTAGTAAATACCATTCAGCAACTAAGTCAAATAAATAAAAGATAAATACATTTCATCTATCTTTTCCCACAAACTATTGTCCCTCTCTTAGTTGCTCACTTCTATTTTCTACAAAAGTCTTCATATAAGATGTTGCTCTTTATCATCCTGGCCTTATTTTCTGCTTTTTACTTCCTCCTGATGTCATCTGCCTCCTGGCCTCCTGACCTCCTCTGTTCCCTAGCTTGCTTTCAGATATTATTATTTTCAATCAGCTCTTCCTCCTAGCCCTTTCCTGTTTCACTTTGAACTTGGATGAATTTCATAGAATACTCTATATCAGTCAAGTACATCCAAGGACAGGGAGAAGTTCTACTAAGTTCACTAGCAGAATATCTGTTTTGGATGAGATAAATCTGAGATTCAAACTCTACCATCTGTAGTTAAAGTTATGTAAGATTGATATACCATAAATTAACAGTAGTCTATTAACTGGAGAAGTACTGTTCTGGCATAAGGCAGGAAATAGTTACATGTACATGAGTAATGTGGCACAACCCCTACCTTCTCCTAGACCCAGCCTTTTCTAGAGTTCTGGATGTTAGACTAAAATTGCCTCATGATCAGCAACTCTGAAAAAAATAGCAGTTGTAGCCAAAATATTTTGAGAGTGAAGATTGGAAGACTTCTGAAAATATTTAACATACAACTGCAACCTAAATCCTGGTCAGCTCACAATACATTACTGACCAATTTAGGTCTAAATCTCATTGGTAATGTCATTAGTTAGACAGACTGATGAGCCCCATGGTAGATTAGCATGTCTATGGATAAACTGTTCTGCCTAGTTCCAAGCAATCTTGTGTTTTATGCATAAAAAGGTCATGGGGGAAAGTTGACATGAAACCACTAGGGGAGGAAGCAGTCTGTGGAAGTCATCCCTTTCATAAATTGTTCCTAATTCACACACAATTCTAAGCCAGAAAGAAGTTGCCTTCTGAGAATTAAGAGTGCATAAAGAAATTGTTCAAACTGGGTAGGACCAAGTTTTCATCCCCCTCCCCATGGGCTTTTGATCAGATTTTCAAATCTTTCTTTCTAGGGGAGTAAAGGTATGTGGAGAGGTTGCACAACAATTGTGGTGAAAGATGGTGGAAAATCCACACTTTAGATTTTCTTTTTTTTTCTTTTTTTGTGATTCAAAGGTTTTATTTCTTTTAAAACACAAGTATTTCATCATTTGTCAATCATTAAAACATCGAAGTACAATATTTTTTTGTCTTTGTGCCCCTCCCTCCCTCCCCCCTCCCCCTCCCCCCCCCAATAATCAAAAGAAGTTGCAGGAGCCAAGCAAAAAGGTTCAGGGATTGCATCCTTGAACTAAGCCATGATTTAATGTAGTACACTGTGTGAGCCCAACCACTGACACTTTTTCAATAAACCATATTTTTTTAAAAATGGCAGCACTGCAAAATATGAATCAAATTGAATGTGTGGGCCATATGGCTGAGGATTATGGGAATGTAATTCAACACCCCTGAAATGAAATTCAACACCCATTGAAAGGCTTCAGATTAGAGAAAACTAAATTCAAGAGAGCACTAGGTCCAGAAATTACAGCACTATTAGGACTTCATATGGTTAAAAATGTATGGGTAGGGTTCAAACATAATCTATATGGGTGGAACGAAAGACATTCTTGTATTGAAAAGTGGGTGTGATATGCATACAGAGTGACCCAAGCAAATAGTTATTGGATTCTTATATTGCAATAAACTGTAATGTAATTTATTTCATATTGTTTCCCCTCAAAGGACTGGGTTCTGCCTATCTGAATGTCTGCCTCTCCCATTACCAAACCAGTCTAAAGGTGAAGCCATTGTGAAGAGGCTCATTTGTTTGACATGCCTTTCTCTGGCTCACTCCCAGGTTAAAGAATGCATTTCTTCAAATGAAATGTTTTTTTCTAGTGTCTGGTCATATGTGCAATATGTAGGAAATTTCCAAATGTTCATACAGTCAGGTATTGTGGTTGTTTTTTTTTTACTGTGAGCTCCAGCTCAATAGACATTTCCCCAAATTCAAAAATAACAGAGCTTTTAGGAAGGAAACAGATGACATGCAAGAAAGAAGGGCAAGCAAGCACGGAGGTTTAGAACTTCCCTGACGCACAAGAGTGAGTATTGGTGAGAATAGACACAAAGAAAGAAAAAGCTGATCTGGCTATCAAACTTTTTCTAGCTTTCCAATAATTTTGTTCTTATCTCTTTACCTAACTTGATTGGAATTATAACATTCATTCCACTAATATGAAGAGTTTTACTCTAGTCCTTCTCCTGATGCTTTCTCCTGATGCTTCTGGAAAGTTGGTGGTTCTATTCTACCAGCTTTATCCTAGTCATTGTAACTTCATTTAAATAGTGAAAAAGAAGGGAATGGACAATGTTTTGGTATTAATAGGCTGCATTACATGGGTTTTAGGGTTATTTTTCTTGGGGTGGGTTTTTTTTTTTTTGGAGGGGGGAGATCTTTCTCTTTTACTGCTTTAACCCAATTTTGGAGTTTATCATTTTTGTATATATTTTTTCCTCTGTGGCAGGAAAGCACATTACCAATGTTGGGTAGAAGGGTCTCCAAAGAGTCTTTACAAAGGAGGGAGAGCTGTGGACTGTATGAGTGCCAAAGATACAGACTGTATGCCTTTGCTGTGTACCATGAGACTTACGTGGGAATTTCACACATTCCTGTGCCTTCAGCATTAGAAATCAAGAGGGACAAAGCACGTTTTCATTAGATGCCACGCTTGCTTCCTCTCAGACCATAAATAAGTTATATGTCCCCTACTTCCAACCAGGAGATAAACATGTGCCGTGCCTGAGAAGTGTCCATTTGCACATGTGGAACTCTGGCTGTGTAGTTCCTCAAAGAAATAACTGGATGTGTATTGATACAAGTGTGTATCAAAACCCACAAAACAGGAGGAAGTTTGAATGAGGGACTGCAGAGAACAATATACTGTTTTGATGGCAATGCTTTATTATCAGGCATGGGTTTCGACATGGCAACAATGTGAAGCTTGCCTTTTTCAGAAATGCTGCCTTGGCAATTCCCAGCTTTTATACTGCTGATAGATGGAGAACAATGTTACCAGTTGTCTTTCAACTATGATCCCAGCTGCAACATGCAGCATATAAAACAAATCTTTTCTTATGATTTTCTGGATTGGATTGCATCAAATAAATACTTCCAAACTCAGTAACTTTAAGAGGTAACTTCATCCAATAAAACAGCTGCTGATATATATGAAAAATTGCAGCGAAATTCAATAGATATATTTAGAAACAAAAAGAAATCACAGCCATAAGAGATCTTGAGATGATGCATTTTGCCTCTTTGTGAGACACAATGAATCAGCCCTCTCCATACATACATGACTATTAAGACCACAACACAGAGAAGGCAAGTTCAGGTTTGTGTATCAAATAAGCTTATGTTGAGATAATTGTAATACAGTCTGTATAGGACCATCCTTGCTCTTGATCGGGAAAGCCACAGAATAGAGTGGAGAAGTTACTGAATGGGGAGTCTGCTTGTGCCCAGGGCACCCCTAACTGTACTGAAGCATCTGCAATGATTCAAAGATTTGGTTTTAATATCTTAGGACCAAGATTCTGATTAAATGCTTTTTTTCCATTATGGTTGGTTACTGAAGATCATGCTACAAGGGCTGTTCAATGTCATTAGGTAACAGGTCTTGTCCAAACTTTGAAATGCTCATCCCTCAAATTCAGGAAGCAGCCATCAGACTAGAGTTGATCAAATGATGTTTCACAGAATGTTCCAAAATAACTCAATAAAACAATAAGGGAGAAAGGATTCACTTGAATGTAACCAACTTTCTATCACTAGAGCTTTGTTTTTCATCAGGAATTCCCTCCCGCCCCTTAAAAAAAACACACTGATTCTGTGGCCTGAAAAAGTTTGAAAACCCTTGCATTAGAGGATATTTTTGGCACCTGTTGAGAACTCCACCAAGGCCTCATATGAAAGTTATGTATTTTTAAAATGTTCTTTTTCCCTTCCTGATTTTACACAAGAGTATGTTTTATTGAATATTGTTCTTACATTGTTTAATATTATCTAATGTATTCATTGATTATGTTTTTATTATAAACTGCCTTGGAATGCTTTGGTATATGAAGCAATATATAACCAACTATTTTTAATTTTTTCCAGTAATCCATGAATTAAAAACCCATGAGGATTACAAATGTATAATTATTACAAGGATAAAAGAAAGGTTGGTATTTGTCTGTCTGTCTGTCTGTCTGTCTGTCCGTCCGTCCATCTTAGTTGAAGAGCTTAGGGACTCTATATTTCTGGTAGAAAGGAAGCAGCTAGCATGAGGAATATAAAGCAGAGGTTCCCAAACTCTTCAACTCATCAACCCTTTCATGAGGTTCCAGATAGTCTATTGACTGCCAAACATTTATTATATGAAAATAATTTAAGAAACATTAACTTATTAACTCCAGTTGCCCCTTGAGCATTGGGACAACCATGACCTGGATGACTGAGAATCTCAATAGACATTTCCCTTAGCTAATTCTATTAACAATAATATTGACTCCCTTGGATAGTCCCATGATCCTTGGGGGTTAAAACTGCATGTCTCATTTTGGAGAACCCTGTTTTAGAGATTCCAAGATGAAAGGAGCTGCAGATTAAGAATTGATTTCCCAGTCAAAGTGTATAGCAATGAGAGGAAAATACATCTGGCAGCATTCTACTGACCTTGAACTGCCCAAATGACTACCAGCTGCAGAATTTTAGCCTAGATTACAACACTGCTTCTTTCTTTAAAGATCGTGTGGAATATTCTTCCAATTGTAAAATACTTGATATCACTTTTAAGGTCTTTTAGGAGAGCCGGGTTAAATAGAAACTATCTCTGGCATTGTCATCTAACACACTGAACATCATATTTCTCCCTGCCTACCTGGCCATCTTTCTGACCTCTGGCATTATTGGCATTCTTTGGTTCCTGAGCTATTCTGCCTTTGCACCCCAGATACTTAATCCCTGCACATAACTGGCATAATGTCATTCACAGGCAACCACATGCTACTTCTAACACTTTACAGTCAGTCAGAAAGAGCTGGATTATTGGAGAAGCTTTGAGCTGAAAGTTAACAATTCATTCAGCTTTTTTTTTTTTACTCTTTGTGTGAAAGAGCCAGAATGGAGTGCAACAATTGCAATTACCCTGCAAGTATAAAAGCACTGAAAGAGGTGCAAATTCACAGTGACAATATGGACAAGCTAATGATGAAAATATGACTAAAATGTATGGCAAAATTTTATTTGTTTATTTATTTTTATTTATTTATTTATATCCCAACCTTATAGAATACTCAGTCACTGATAGAGAGCTGCAAATAATCTAATAACCTTGAATTACATGAATTACAAAGCCAATGAAGAGTATTAAATCTGAATGGGTATGTCTAGTTTAAGAGAAAGAAGGACTAGGGGAGACATGATAGCAGTGTTCCAATATCTCAGGGGTTTCCACAAAGAAGAGGGAGTCAAACTATTCTCCAAGGCACCTGAGTGTAGAACAAGAAGCAATGGGTGGAAACTAATCAAGGAGAGAAGCAACTTAGAACTGAAGAGAAATTTCCTGACAGTTAGAACAATTAAGCAGTGGAACAGAAATTGCCTCCAGAAGTTGTGAATGCCCCAACACTGGAAGTCTTTAAGAAGATGTTCGATAGCCATTTGTCTGAAATGGTATAGGGTTTCCTGCCTAGCAGGGGGTTGGACTAGAAGACCTCCAAGGTCCCTTCCAACTCTGCTATTGTATTGTATTGTATTGTATTGTATTGTATTGTATTGTATTGTATTGTATTAAGAAGGCTCAAATAGATTTGGAAGTGTCCCAACTCATAAATATTGATAATCTAGCACAGAAGCTACTGCCTTCCAAAGATATAATAATACAAGTCAAGTTGGCCTTGCAGCTTAGAATTATAGAGTGACCATTGTGCAAACTCCATCTTTATGCAAGAATCCAAACTATAACATTCATCACAGAATCCAGTATTACTTTTACTATTTTGACAGCAGTCAACCTGTCATGTCTAAAGTATTTAAAAAAACCCTGCACTATGATGACTTTGCTAAGAAAAAGATTCAATCAGCTGCATAAGAATAATGAGCAATAATGAGCAAAAAATGATGATTATAACTTATAAGGACCCTCTAGCTACTGTAACATAGAAAATGCAATTTAAAAGATTGTTCAAAGAGTTCCATATCTTATATTAATTACATAAATAGATACATACAAAAAGTAGAACAATATGTGCTTACTATAACTTTTCCTATATTGTATATTTTCCTATATTGGCGAGTTACAAGAGGGTTAAGCCTTGGGATCCTTTTCATTGAATAGATTGTCTTCTGCAGCCAGCCCTCCGTTATGTTTGGTAGGCTGGCTCCAAAAACCGTAGCTTATTCCACGATAAAACATCAACAGATTGTTGTCTCCTCAGGAACATCTGCTTGCCAATCTTTCTTCCAAACTACCGCCTAGAGGGAGGAAACAATCTCTCAGCTTCATCCGGCTGCCTCATTAGAGAACCCAGCCTTCTATCCTAAACAGCAAACTGTTCCCAGATTTCTTGCCTCCAGCTTCCTTCTTTTGACCAGCAATATTCAGTCCAAGTATAACAGGCCAGTGTGCTGCAGGGAAAGGCAATCCAGGGGAGAGGAGGTGGGGAAGCATATTATGTACCCAAGCCTTGGCCTACAGCTGAGTCATCAACTTTAAATCCCTGCCAGTACTCCTCCCCTCTTATTTCAGGGACATCCACAAATGAAGAAATAGTAGAAGAATCCTTATCATCCTTCTGCTGTATAGGTTCAGAGAGGTTTATTATATATGCAAGATGACTAGATTACTCTGGTCTTCAGAAGACCCTGATAGCCCTTCATTGAATTTAATTTTCCATGGTTCCCTCAGCAATACTAATCAAAAACCCTCACCACAGGTTTAGATTATCCTTTGCAGTGCTTCCATTTCTTCTGCCAAAAGTGCCGCAACCATCTTTGAAAATAACACAAGGCACCTGACAAACTCCATCTTAGTGGTAAACATTTATTTGATCCAGTCACTCTCGATCCAGCCTATCTCTAAGACTTGCTATCGCAAGGATAAAATGAAGAGATTTTCCTTTTATAAGTTACTTACCGTAACAGCTCCCAAAAGAAAAAACAGGATATAACTCTAACAAATAAATGAAAATAAATAAAACACATTGGTAAAGGACCAAATTGAGAAAGGGTTCTACAAATGTTACCAACCCTTAGATTTCAAAGTTTATGAGCATTTCCACACAAATTCAATACCCATTTTGAACCAGTTTCAGACCTCTGGAATCATATAACATCAGTTAATACACGAACTGAGTCGGGTTTTTTTCTTTGCCTCTGAGGCCTGGGAGTCATCTTTGAAACAATGCAGCTCTATAAAGTTTGTGTAAGCAACCCCAGCATCATTGCCTCCACGCACCTTAGCAGATCTTTTAAGGGGGAAAGGTAGGTTTTGTTTTTCCAAGACCTATGGAAATATAGAGAAGGATCTTTTTTTCCCCACAGTTGTGAGCTGGACAACAGCAAAGGCAATATTAGATAGCTTTTGGACTTAACCACTATTAGCTAACACCAAACCTCCCATAATTCTTATTCTGCAATTAGGGATTGGCTGCATCAGTTTAACAGGTGAATATACCAGGAAAGCATATAATAGAAAATAAGTCCTTTATCCCTTTCCCACTTAAGAAACTTGCCCTAGTCACAGAATAACCTTCTCTGACTCTTGCTCCAGTCCCCTTACAATATTCTTCTTAAGTATACGGAAATACTATAATGTTATAGGTCTCTGCAACTTTGATCAGCTTTTGTGAAGTTTAACATTATAGAAGGAATGTGGGTGTGTATGCCTAACAATGTCCCCATCCTTGTCACTTGAATCAGCCCTTCCAAATTGGAAAAAATATGTATTGTAGGCTCCTACTCAAACTGAATGCAAGCTGAATTAACCATATGACTGGCAAACCTGATTCCCAGATAATGAGGATGCTTATCAAACATTAAAATTGACAAGCACAAGACAATTATTAAAAAGAACCTAATTTGCCAGGGAATTGACTAACTACTTATTAATATGCAATAATAAACAGAGTTGGCATGTCCAGAAGAACCAATCCATCCCCAGAAAAATATTATTCTTCAGTCATGCTAATAAGGCAATCTTTTGTTCAAATTATAGCTGGAATATAAATTCATGCATGTTCTAGCAACATTTCCAGAGCTATAATAGCTGTTTGATTATTACCCCCCCCCCCCCAAGCAGAGATAACATAGTGGGCAACATGTGCAGGGATTAGACCAATTAAGGTTTTAACGAAAGGTCTAATCACTTATTTTCCTAGACAAATGATCCATATCTTCTTCAATGAATCAGTACATGTACATAGTTTCATATATGTGTATATGTGCATTCAGAATTTAAGCACTATGAGAGACAGAAACAAAACTGTGACTTCCTAGTTAGATACTGCATCTATAAACTATCTCCCAATTGTGTTGTGATAAGCTCTCAATTTTTCTTTCATGTGTTCCGCATTTGGAAAACAGCATTATGTTAGGATAAATACAGAATGATGGACAAGAAAAACTTGCCATGATATTAAACATAAATGAAATAAATAACTAAGAATGGTCAACAAAGCCAAAAGAGTTCTAGGCTACATAAACACAGGGATAGAATCAAGATCACGTGAAGTGTTAATACCACTTTATAATGCCTTGGTAAGGCCACACTTGGAATACTGCATTCAGTTTTGGTCGCCACGATGTAAAAAAGATGTGGAGACTCTAGAAAGAGTGCAGAGAAGAGCAACAAAGATGGTTAGGGGACTGGAGACTAAAACATATGAAGAACGGTTGCAGGAACTGGATATGTCTAATTTAATGAAAAGAAGGATTAGGGGTGATGTCAGTGTTCCAATATCTCAGGAGCTGCCACAGAGAAGAGGGAGTCAAACTATTCTCCAAGGCACCTGAGTGTAGAACAAGAAGCAATGGGTGGAAACTAATCAAGGAGAGAAGCAACTTAGAACTGAGGAGAAATTTCCTGACAGTTAGATCAATTAATCAGTGGAATGGCTTGCCTCCAGAAGTTGTGAATGCCCCAATACTGGAAGTCTTTAAGAATATGTTGGATAGACATCTGTCTGAAATGTATAGGGTTTCCTGCCTAGGCAGGGGGTTGGACAAGAAGACCTCCAAGGTCCCTTCCAACTCTGCTATTGCATTGTATTGTACAGCAAATTTCCCTAAAGTGTATGAGCCATTTGCACACACAAATCCAAAAACCATTATCACAACTCCTTATGTATTTTCAGCAAAGGTGTAAAACACCTGGGATTTGCTGCATTACTGACCCAAATATGAATAACACTATTCCTTATATGAGCCAAAAATATGTTTTGTATATGCCTTCCAAACAGCTGGCAACTGAACTCCAATGCATCTAGAGAACTCTGAAGTAGGGAATGTCCATTACCCTGACCATCAATTAGTCTGGCTAGGGCTAAAGGAAATTGTAGCTCAAACATCTGGAATTGATGCTGAGGAGGAACAGTTTAATCTACCAACACGCCAAAGTTATACTCAGTATTCTATATTTGATAATGGTTAGATGTGTGTATTTATGGAACAGGGTGCACAGAGCATCTTGCAATACCACAGAAAGAGTTTTTTCAGCCATGACATTAATTTCCATATTTAAAAAGTTTGAGGTGCAGAAACTGTTGTAGCATCTCCATGCTTATGTGATAAGAATTCAGATCCTTTGCTACTAACTCATATTTATGACGGTTGCAACATCTGGTTGAGTCCACTTCATTTTACTCTGTTAGGAAGGAGAGTAGAAGAGAAGAAACGAGGGAAGGAAAGAGGGTGGGAGGGAAGAAGAAGTAGGACCGTTGTAAGATAAGATGGATCTATGGGATGGTAAGAAAGCAATCTTCAAGTATATTGTCAACTGTAGGGAAAAAATTGTTATAAATACATATTATTAATAACAGTTATGAGATCATATAATTGTGAATGTATATATGAAATTGATAAAATAAAAATTAAAAAAAAAGAAAAACTAACAGTTAGAGAGGTGCTTGATCTCCATCAGGGCATCCCAAAACAACTCTCATTTGGAGAAACAAAAGTAGTTTTCTCTTAGGAATCATAATACTAGTATTCCTCAACTTATGACCACAATAGGGATGGAATTGCCAATGAAAGTTGTTGTGGTTGTTAAAATAAATCAGATCCGGTTTTACAACAATATCTTATGATGGTTGTTGAGCTAACTGCCACAGTTATTAAACATATCACGCAGTTGTTAAAGAAATTAAAGTTTTCCCACTGGGTGTTTTTTTTGCTGCTTGTTGCCACAAAGCAGCAAAAAAAAAAAAAGGATCACAAATCATGATTATATGACTGCAGGATGCTGCAACTAGTCGTAAATATGAACTGGTTGCAAAACATGTGAATTACGATCACATGACCACAGGGGAAGGGTGATATGACAGTCATAAGCAATAATAGAGGTTGCAAGTCACTTTTTCCAAGGCCGTCATAACTTTGAACCAAACAAATGATGGTGAGTCAAAGGACAATAATGTACTCAATGTATAAGAATGGGATGATTTGAAGCCTATGTATAATTGTAAGTATTGACCATGTTATACTGGAAAGATTTTTATATGTTAAATGGACTATTGATGATGTAATGAATAATTGATACATATATGAATTGAAATGTTCAATAACTACTTGGATTAGCAATGGGAAACTATTTCTGGAGTTGAATATGCCACACTGTAAGTATTGTATACTCTATGGATGATTAATATTAGCAGTAACTTGAACACATAATGCTCAATGATAATGATGTATTTTGTTATGTTTGATTGATAACCAGTGATCTTATTTTTAATTGTAAAAACTGATGCACAAAAGTTTGTAACCAAACAACATGCTTGACGAAATTGAGGAAAGTTTTTTATACGTGTTGTTTTGTTTATGTTGGTTATATATATATATATATATATATATATATATATATATATATATATATATATATATATATATATATATATATATATATATATATATAATTTTTACAACCCCTGGTAAGCCCCAATTATGGGAGGAAGCTAACTGCTTCCATCATCTGTCATTTGGCTCGTCACAAGAGTCCATCACGACAGAAACCCAACATTTTTTTTTTACTGTTGCCTTTGTTATATTTGTGTGGTTTTTTTTTTATTTGTGCTGATAAATAAATAAAGGGAGACTAGTATAGATCTATTTCAAGCTATTTAGCTCTCATCAGCTAGCCATACCCTTACTGGGATTGGAACCTGTGCTGTATTGCATCTTAGGCAGATGTGTTAACCATTAAGCCACAGAGTTCCTCTCCTTATCAGCTGAGCCAGGGAGAAAGGTATAGATCTATTTCAAGCTATTTAGCTCTCATCAGCTAGCCATACCCTTACTGGGATTGGAACCTGTGCTGTATTGCATCTTAGACAGATGTGTTAACCATTAAGCCACAGAGTTCCTCTCCTTATCAGCTGAGCCAGGGAGAAAGGTATAGATCTATTTCAAGCTATTTAGCTCTCATCAGCTAGCCATACCCTTACTGGGATTGGAACCTGTGCTGTATTGCATCTTAGACAGATGTGTTAACCATTAAGCCACAGAGTTCCTCTCCTTATCAGCTGAGCCAGGGAGAAAGGTATAGATCTATTTCAAGCTATTTAGCTCTCATCAGCTAGCCATACCCTTACTGGGATTGGAACCTGTGCTGTATTGCATCTTAGACAGATGTGTTAACCATTAAGCCACAGAGTTCCTCTCCTTATCAGCTGAGCCAGGGAGAAAGGTATAGATCTATTTCAAGCTATTTAGCTCTCATCAGCTAGCCATACCCTTACTGGGATTGGTACCTGTGCTGTATTGCATCTTAGACAGATGTGTTAACTATTAAGCCACAGAGTTCCTCTCCTTATCTGCTGAGCCAGGGAGAAAGGATTGGAACCTGTGCTGTATTGCATCTTAGACAGATGTGTTAACTATTAAGCCACAGAGTTCCTCTCCTTATCTGCTGAGCCAGGGAGAAAGAAAGAAAGAAAGAAAGAAAGAAAGAAAGAAAGAAAATTATATATACATACATACATACATACATACATACATACATACATACATACATACATACATACATACATATATATATATATATATATATATATATATATATATATATATATATATTGTATTTGTGCTGATAAATAAATAAAGGGAGACTAGTATAGATCTATTTCAAGCTATTTAGCTCTCATCAGCTAGCCATACCCTTACTGGGATTCGAACCTGTGCTGTATTGCATCATAGGCAGACGTCTTAACCATTAAGCCACAGGTCCTCCTCCTTATCAGCTGAAGCCAGTATACTAGTCTCCCTTTATTTATTTATCAGCACAAATACAACTCAAATGTGTAACAAAGGCAATAGTAAAAATATTGGATTTCTGTCGTGATGGTCTCTTGTGACGAGCCGATTGACAGATAATGGAAGCAGTTAGCTTCCTCCCATAATTGGGGCATACCAGGGGTTGTGACTATATATATATATAAATTATTGAGTTGCCAAAGTCAAAGGTTTCATGGGTTATGAAAGTGAAGCATCAGATACATATTTCTTCTTCCTGGATACTTAGATCTATACAACTGGATCTATTTCTTGTACTGTAAGGCAAGGATGCAAACTTAAAAACAAAGATACTAGAGGCAGAGCAGGCAAGCAAGCAAGCATATATATAAGAAATGTCCTGCTGTATTAACCCCTAGGTAATTAGAGAAACACCCTGCCTCCAATACAGGAGATAATAGAAAGTTGTCAAGATTACTCAACAACCTTAGCATCTGAAAAAAAGAGGGGGAAAAATCCCTCAAAAAACAGAAACCTTCTATTTTTCTTCAAAAAAAGAAAAAAGGATCATGTATTATTATAATACGCTGTTTAAATTAAATATATGAATATACTGTATACAAAATTACACTATTTGTTAAAAGTCCAGAGATAAAGGGGGCAAACATTGAGAGATGTCCTTTAAAATGGTGCCAGAGACACCATTCAAACATACAAGCAATCAGCAGGCACAACATTGTTCTAGAAAATATGCTTAACAAAACTCTGTGGAGATATTTGTTCCTAGTTATAACCTCAGAGAGGCTCCTGTCTACAAAATATAAGTTGAAGAAAATGTAATTCCCTTTTTTGTTACCCTATATGCCACAGTTAGCCCTGGGAAGCATAAATTCAGAAATACTAAATAAACAACAACTCAGTTCTAGGAACTCTTTACAAGTTTTCCCAAAATTTGCAAAGGAATTGCTTTGAATAGCAACAGAAAAGCATTAGAGAAAGTGAAAAACTTAGGCCAATCATAATCAGTTCCCTGTGCAACAAATTTCTACATGGAAATTACAAGTCATAACTTAACATGTGGCATACACATGCAAAAGCCCAATGCTTAGCATTTGTAGGGCTGATTGGTGGGGCCTTCGGCACCCGCTGGCATTTTGGCCTCCTTGCAATCTTATTACTGTTCCCACCACACCCTTTCCCTCATATGTACACTTCCAAGCAAGCAGGCTTACCCAGCGGCATATTCACCATTAAATACTTGTTATCACAGGATGCAATTTATCATATAGTATGTGAAGGAATTGGCTTAACTGAAGATGATAAAAACTGATTAAAGTGCCATCCTCTGGCACATTCATACCTGAGTTTGAAAATCAAATGTGTGGGGAAAAAAAAGCTGCTCCAGAACTGACCGCACCACAAGAAACAGAAGTGAGACCTGTAAAGGAATCAGCCCAAGAGAGCTGTTGTAAAGTATATGTGTATCCAGACGAAGAATTTGACAATAAGTGATGCAATTTCAAGAAGATGGATATCTAAGGTCATGTTCACATCATAAATATGTCCTGGCAACATTTTTCGATGCTTGGCCTTTGCAATATTGCCTTCATCTCATCCCTCAGAGCACAAATGAAATAAGTTTAAGTCATCTTCAGTTGTAAAATTTATTAGAGTCTATCTCCCATTACTTTGGAGGGAATCAGGGCAGGAATAAACAATAAGGGTAGCAAAGTGTATGCTGGCATTGTTTACAACTGACTCAGTGGTGAGTGGGTGGCACTTTAACGTGATAATGGAAGCCTTAAGTACTTCTCACGAAGTCACTAAGAAACGACAATATTTGTATTTTGTTATAACTTGTATTGTTATAATTTATAGAACTTTCTGAACATTCACTGGCTTGGATCATTGAACCTACAAAATATGAACTGAAATCTAAACTCCCAACATCATTTTAAAAGACATGTATTGAAAAATCCTGAAGTATGGGGAGAGAAACCACATGGTTCAAAATACTTCAATGTATCCCTGATCTGGGAAGATGCTGAATGAATCTAGGTTAGCTGTGTGCTATTATCTGAAAGGGAAAGTGTTTTTTTTTTTAAAGTTTAGTTCAGTACATTCTAGTTTTTGAGATATTAAACCAAAACAAAAAATACATGAAGTATCAAGCCAAAATCAAGCAAGGGCATATTTCTAATGGCAATAATTTTTGCAGAATTTCCTTCTTTTTGTTGCAGCATATTTTTTTAAGGAAACTAGGTATCTTTTAAAAAGAACCATATAATTATATTATGCTCTTTCATCTTATTCATACCCTGGAGTTATCTATAACTAAGGCATATGATAGTGATTATATCACTATTATATATCTGTGTCTATCACTCTATTATTATATTAGTAATATCAGATAAAACTAGCATTTCTTTAGTCAATAACCTATTCCTTTCTGCACTAATGTTTTGTTATTGCTCAACATGTTACATTATAATTCTATGGCAGGATCACTGATTTTTATTTTCAAGTTCAATCGTCAGAAAAGGCAGGCAACTATGACACAACTTTTGAGTCTTGTCTCACAATTTACAATGATCATAATTGTGATGCTGGACCTTTGGAAAGGCAGAATGAATGTCAGATGTAGGCTGTGTCTTTCAACACAGCACTCTTTCTCAATCTTGGCAAAATTGAAGATGCCTGGATTTCAGCTCCCAGAATTCCCCAGCTAGCATGCTGGGAGTTGAAGTCTACACATCTTCCAAGTTGCCAAGGTTGAGAAACACTTGAACTAAGGAACGAGTGACATTGACAAACCCTGTCAACACGAAGGAAAAGGGAAAAGCTGCTTCTAAGACTATATTCTTAAAGTAGCTCCCGTAACCGGCAGGGGTGACAAGATGAGCAGCAAAGCAAAATCTCCAGTCGACGGGACCAAAGCCAAGTGGCAGAAAGTCGTATTCCCACCCTTCCTGGCAGAGGGATGATTCCCAGGTTGGGCACTGACACCAGGGAACTGTGGGAAAATATGATGTCCGGAGAACGAGTGTGTGTTAGTGGGGGACGAATCGTACAGGAAGCGAGTCAACGTGTCCTCTGAAGCCTGCAGGACGCGATGGGGAGGGGAGAGGAGATGGAGGGGGGTCTCCCACGGCAGACGAAATACTGAGGCGACCGAAGCAGCATCGCACCGCTAAATGGGACCAGCAGAAGCCATGAAGTGAGAGTTGGGGCCCCATCGAAGGAGTTTCCACAGAAGAACCTTTTGGACGCGAGCGAAACTAAACCACCAGAGAAACCTGGGACCGGACGCGGAAAGGGATATCTTCGCGGTAATCCTTCCTTCTCCTCCTCCTCCTCCTCCGCCGTCCCCGGCACCCCCTACCTGTTGCGCGGTCCTTCGGCCGCTCCAGCCCAGCCGATCTCCCTGTCGCTTGGCCCCCGGGAGCAGCCGGAGCTCAGCCTCGCCCACCCCGAGTCGCCGCCCTCTCTCCAGCCCGCTTGCCGTTCCCAGCGCCCCCTTTCCGCCACCGAGCGTACTCAGGGTTGGAGGCGGCAGATCGCAGCCGCGAGTTGGCCGGGCAGAGGCAAAGTCTAACGTTGACGTATTGCAACGGGTAAAACCGACTACCCACCCAGGCTCGTTCCAGAGGCGGAGGAAGGGAACTCAGCACGTCCTCAAAAGCCCTGAAAATTAATCTCCGGACTCCCGTCTAGCGGCGCGGGGTGCATGGTCAAGGGCCTCCTCTTAGCATCAACCTTTAATATCACCTTTGATCATTTCCACGACATTTCTCAAAACAACTGGGCACGCAGAAAAAGCATAATTCTCGGAGGGTCGAGATATGTAGCTCTGGCTAGAATAATCTAGTAAAACATTCCCAGTGGGGCCTTTGATTTGGACTACACTATTTTCTTTGACCTGCAGATTTCTCCCCCCACCCCTTCCCATTCCATTCTCAGCTTGCTTTTGAAACTTCTGGACATCAGAAAGGATTGGCACAGAGAGCGGCTGTTGGGGGGGGAAAACATCAAACCCAATGTGGCATGAAGAATTGGCCAAGATCCACGTTGGTTTTTAGAGATCAAAATCAAAGCCACCTTATTATAGCTTAGTGGGATGTATGAAATCACCCTGTGTAAAAATAGGCAGCATGGGAGTGCTGCTGCAGTAAAAGTAGCCATGGGAACAGTAAAGGCATTGAGTCATTATTTCAGCTGCCATATATAAATGGCATACCATATTATTAAAGAAAAAACTCTAGATTCTAGATTCATGGCTCCTGCCAGGGCCTTTTCTTAGTCTTGCAGGGGCACTATTTACAACCATTTTTGGCTCAGCAAGTTCTGACGTCAGTAATTCTTGCTCTTGCCATTTCATATTTGAATTATTGCAATTCACTCTATAGGTCTTGGCCCAGAAGCTAGAACTAGTCAGAATTCATCTGCCAGCCTGCAATTGGTCCAAAGTGGTTCAGCCCAATAAAACCAATCTAATAGGAACTGCCCTGGTTATCAGTAGGCTTCTGGGTCCAATTCAAGATGCTGGTTATCACCTGTTAAAAGTCCATTGTGGTTGATTCAGGCAAAGTCTGCCTGTCAATTTTGCCCACTCTGAAAGCAGAGGGTGAAAGTCCATCTTCTGTGACAGGTTAAAGCGGAGGGAGACAAGGGATTCAATCTTTGCAGTCCTTTGCTATGGAACAGCTTATGAATATGGCTTCTTTCCTGTTTTCTTTCAGAAAACAGAGAGAGCAGTTCCTTTCCAACAAGCATTAAGGGTAGAGACTGTAACGTAGCTGGAAATAGCTAATCTATTTGTGCAGATGATGAGTTTTATTTTGATGGTAGTAAGATTGATAAAATTCTAGAAGACAGTATATAAATTATTGTACATAAAAATAATTTCCAATACTTAATGCCCAAATTGTTCTCATCTCATTGAGAAACCCAAATTTCCTAGTGAAAATTAGAAGAGAATTCAAGTAGATATTCTTTCTGTTACAAATTAGATATAATTTATGGTAGTCCTTTGCTAAGTCTGCTTCCCTCCATCACTATGTAGTTCTCCCAAAGTTGTCTTTAGCTTTTGTTACTTAAAATAATAACCCAAATTGTTCTTTCCTTTTTTTAAAAAAAAACTTTGCTGCTAAATTTCAGTGGCATAATTTCTGGAGACTCATGGCTAAAGAAAAAGAAAAAAGGAAGGAACTGAGGACAGTAAGCAGGCCACAGATTGCTCACATTACTACAAAGTGTAATTCTGAGAATCTCCCTTTCCCACTGCTCTGAATCTTAGTTTAAATAGTTTTCTTCCACTGCTATACATTGAGAATGCTAGGAAAGATTGTAAAGACTACCCAGTTTCTTTCACTAATTATTTTATGAAGTATTAATCTCAGCTAAGCAAGGATCTTCTACTGTACTTTATTGTCCCATCAGATTATTGTATTTTTAGTTTATTACTATTTATACCTTTTAGTAAGGTAGCAGAAGCAGTTTTGTCAGAAATCATGTGCTACACAGAGAGAGAGACACAATTTGCAGTTGGAACAAATTATATTATTTCTTTTATTAAGGATAGCTCCAACTTATAATTATAAACAGTGGGTACTGTTGAATATAGTGTATGTTTTTGTATCTTATTCTTATTTCTGTAAAAGTATAAACATGTGAAAAGAAAACCAATAAGAAGAATAATTCTCTGTATCAATATTCTATTTTCACTGACAAAATGTGTTTAGAAGTCTTTTCAAATTAAGTTCCAAAATAGTTGGGAGAAATGCCAGAGAACTAAAAGGTAAATTTTATCACTCACCTATATTTCATGATTTTTTAAAATGTAGTGGTACTTAAATTGGTTTTTCCAGAGCAGTATTCATCTAGTGTCAATTAATGTAAACAGCTATACTTCCCGTAAGGAAAATAAATTCCCATGAAGACTAATTTATTAGCAAATTCAAAGTTCATGAAATAGTTCACAATTTTGATAAATGCTTTGCAAAACTTGCACCAACTTTATAAAAACTAATTCCAGATGAAATAATACCCTATGGAATATGGATTTTTATTTTCTCATGGATATTTAGACGTTAGCTTGGGAATTCTGAACTATCAAAAATTCAAATCAAATCTTGTATGTTTTATGGATTCAGATGTCAAATAAAAATATATGTTAAAACAGTGTAACCCACTGCTGCCAGAAATGTGGGGCAATATAGTACTTCCTCACACTTCATGTACAAAATTAAATTACAATAATAGTTGAGGGGTTTCTCCAAAACTGACATATGAAACTATCTCTGCATATGTATAATACCAGCTTTTGGCCTTGGATCCACTTCAGAAAAAATACTGCTAATAAGAGCCAACGTGATCAAACAGTTACAAACTCAGCAAGCATAAAAAACCATTTGAAAAACTTAAGGAGGGTTGCTTCTGTCATTGCTACCAATTATATGTTGCTATATACCACTGATGTTTAAGTTGAAGTAGTAATGGTAGCAATAGTTGTGATAAGAATCTTTGGCTTGTTCCCATTTTCACCTGGGTGTAGTATCAAAATGCACTGCCAACATATTTTTTTATTTTTTTCAATGATGTTGCATTCATCTTATCTTCACTCTGTGTGTAAAATAGGCATCCTTAGATACCCCCCCCCCCCCCGCTGACAGATTGCAAGAGGTTTCCACCAAGGTCCTCTGTTCCGGCGGGAACAGAGGTTGAATTTCATTGGCTAAGAGGTCTGACAGATCCCTTTAAAAGGGGATGCTGTCTGACCATTCCTCAGCCGGATGTTTACTTGACTTGCAATAAAGAGCTGTTGTTTACTGAAGCCTTTTGTGCCTCCTTTACCCGATCTAACAGGCATAAGTTCTTTTCCTTACACCAAGAGATTTCAATGGTAGTCCAATGTGTAAAATCTGTTATTGTATATTTCAACCATTAACCTGCAGGTAGAGTCAGGCAATCAATGGGAGATGGAGTCAGGGGTGTTCTTATTTGTCATTTTGAATGGATGTGGTTATATGCCCTCCCTTCTAATCCCTAGCTGCGTTCTGTAGTTAATCTCTGCATACAGCTGTATATAGAAACATTGTGCTGCTGGTGGATCAGAATTAGCAAAATTGTGGTTCTGATTGATCAAACTACAAAACAGTCCTAGATTACTAACCTAGCAGTAACTGCTTTAACTCTACAGTATGATCCTTACCATTTAATGCAAGTGTGGATAGCAAAATAGTGGAATTGTGTACCAGGGAAATAGAATAGGAGGCTCAACTAGTGTTTGACCTCCACTCCTATTGCAATCTAAACAGAGCACAGAGAAATTTGGAAATCTGCATGTATCTTTCTATATAAGGGCAAAAATGAAGGGAAGAGAAATTCAGAGTGAGCTGCTTGTAACTTAACTCCCTTACTAAATCTGGTCTATTCTGGTCTTCACTTTATTGAATTTGGGTAATGACAAAATGGATTGTTGGAAGAGGAACATAGAAAAACAAGCCTAGAAATTATAGACAAAATCCTACTATAGTGGTCTGATGTGCAGATGGTTTTCCTTCTGACTCATGGCAAGCTGAAGGGGAGCATGCAAAGCCAGAAGCATGCATTGCAGACAAATAATCAGATCAGTCCCACTTGGCAGTAACCTGCCAGTTGGGTTCCTGCCAGTTCTAACCTCTTCTATAGAAGAGTTTCCACAAATCTACAGTGTCGTTTAGAACCGATTCCAGCTCCCACCCCATGCCCGTGCACACATCATCAAGTTGAAGAGCGGGGGGAAGAATTCTGGGAGTTGAAGTCCACAAGTCTTAAAGCTGTCAAGTTTGAACACCCCTGGGATGTAAAGGGTTGCTAAGCAAGAGCATTGTTAAGTGAGTTTCACCACATTTACAAGTTGGCCATGCCCACCCAGTCACATGACTGGCAAGCCACTCCCACAAAGCAGGCCACACCTACATAAGAGGTTCTAAAAAAAGTGAAACCCACCACTGCTATAGCGTCAGAAGAGGGAACAATTTTGGCTGCTCCAAAGATAGATGAATAGTGTTAACTCTGCAGGCCCAATGATCTGTAGAAAAGTTCAGATTTGAATAAACTGATATTGGGCTGGCTTGAGCAAGCACATACAATTAGCCTCTATAATTTAGTATAAAGTTGTGCTGCAAATGTTTAACAGTTTCTGTTTTGTATATTATGCCCTCTCCCCCAAGAAGAAATGCATTGCTAACTTTTCCAATATTCATGTAAACAACTGATTAAAAACATCCTATTATATTTTTTCCCCATGATTACTCTTCAGTGCCCAGAAGAGGGCAATGTAGGCTCTCATGAGCTACAGTACTATACTGTTCTTGAGAAATTAAAACACAGGACTGATTAGAATATCATAAAACAGAATAGCCTAATGCCTGTCCTCCTCTGGAAAGAGTTTTCAGTCCACAATGCAGTTAAATATATATTTAATATGCAGAAAGCTTTAGATGCATTTCATGATTGTGAGGGTCATCAGAGGGTTGGGTGCTCCTTAAAAAGTTCATTTGCCACTATTGTTGACATTACATGCCAGACATGCTCCTTCAGCTTTTAACTAATCAAGGACTATTTTCATCATAGTGTCTGCCATGGGGCAGCCCGTGGGACAATTTTCTTTTGCTGCGGTTTATTGTGGGACCTTTTCTTATATGCCTTTGGTACAGGAGGATTGTCCAAAGGTTTCTGTCTGAGTTGGAAATCCACCTGAAAGAGACAAAAGTCACTGAAATGCCATCCAATAAAATGTTACATGACACATTGTACCCCTCCCCCCCTCTGCCAGATGGAAGCTTGTCATATTCTCTTTTTTCCATTTGGAAACAGAATAAAATTGTGGATGAATTAAAAAAATACACAAAACAATGCAGTAAAAGAACAAGGGAGTATATATTTGCCAAATTTCCATCAGTGAATCAGGACTACATTCTAGGAAAGTCATCTATCTATGTATAGATCTCTGTTATTATAAGGTTTTTTTAAAAAGAAGAGGTTAATGGTCTCTAGATGGACAATTTATTGTTTTATTTAGAAAACTGTATTAGAACTAAGATTTTGATTTTGATTAACTAATAATTTTTTTATAGTCTTTCCTCAGATAAGCCAATAAAAGGACATAAGATACATTTCAATCTTTGGAGCAAGCAACGATAATAAGTTAGCTCCAGATTTGGGCATATTTCTAGCAATGAGAAACAGCAAGAGATTTACAAGGAATGATATGATTAGTGCCAGACAGCTAAGTGTCATATTAATTTCCAACAATTTTTGAGATGAGTGATATGAAGGAGAATATGTGGGAAATTAACATTTAACTACGGTGAATCATCTCACATTACTGCCTGGTTAGAGAATTTATGGTCCTTCAGATGTTGCTGAACTAAAGCAATCCTTACGTTTGGCTATGCTGGCTGGAGCTGCTTAAGACTCATACAGTTCAACAATAACTGATTGTCCTCGGGTGACTGGTGGACTGACTATTTTTTAAAAGGGAGTCCAACTAGGGCTGGAGTGTATGCTGCCCAGAGTCACTTGTTCATGAGATGGACAGCACTATAAATTAAATGAATAAATAAATAATGGGGCATCAAAGTCCTGGCTACTGTATAAGAATAACTTTTGCTGTTAATGGATAATAACCTGAAACATATTAGTTGCAATGTTTTCCCAGGCAAAGCTTTTTCTGGATAGCAAAAACATAAATTGATGCTTCTTATATAAGCCAGCCTCTTATAAACTAACTTTATTCCAAGATAAACTGTATAACTAGTGGATAATTTATACTTAAAGGAAATGTAGCGAGTATTTTCATGTTTTTTCCCCTTCCAGTATGGAAAGGGTATACCATTCTTTTGGGCTGAAAAGCAATTTCCATAGTATTTTCACTAATCAAGAGATCAAGTTGCTTCAGTTGAGGAAATACCTACACATGCAGATATTTTCTTCTTTTTCCTTCCCTACTCTACTCATGCTTCATATTGAAAGTGGGAGAATTGTATTTCCTCTTTCCTTCCATACTCACCAGTGAGGGCTGAGCTGGGCCAACAGTCACCATCACAGTCTGAGGTTGGTAACCATCTGCTGATGCAATAACTCTATAATTACCAGGCAGTAGCAGCCTGAAGTAGTCTCCATGTTCACCTACATGAGAAAAGAAGATACTAAAAGATTCAGATGTTAAAGACTTCATTTGAAGATGAGGAAACTTAGAAGGATAAACTTCTAGCTAATGCCATCATTTTGTTAGTAGAATTGGAATTAATGAATTACTGATATATCCCCTGACAATCACTCATGAAATACATTTTTTCTGCAACCATCAGTGACTAAATGCCATTGAATAGTAAGTTGTCAAAAGAGCAACTAAACCGACCTCTTGATTAAGGAGATACTTCCAAGGAATCCATAGCTCTGTTCAAATATTAATTATGAATGCAGAAGAAAACAAATATGGAGGTGACTGATGTTTAATGTTCTATAAACATCTTCCTTATTCCTTCATCATATGAAGGTCTAAATGTTTTCAATTCAACATACATGGAATTCTTGTATGACATTTGCACCTTCATAAGTTCAAGCTGAATACAGCATATATGAATGGGTAAAAAGAATGGATAAGTAAACAATCCCAGATGTAAAGTAAGTTTTTCCTTGTCTTTCTAGATGGTGAAATGCAATCTAAGGGAGTCAGAATCCTTCAGCCATACTTTTTTAGGGTTAACATTTGATTTAATTTAATAAAGTTAATAAAAAAATACCACAAACTCCAGAAATCCTGTCCACAGACCAGCTTACTACATGTATATTTCACATAAACATACACTGTAGATACCTTACATAGTCTAAAGCTAATAGTGCAATGCTACAATATTAAGTGTTCCCTATATTGTTATAGGATTACAACTTTCAAAATCTCCAGAAAGGAAATTCTGACTGTACATACAGTAAATCCTCCTAATAAATTTGGCAGGAACCAGTTTTGGGAGTGCTTTCATAGGGTTATTGCTTAATTTCTGACTGTGTTACTAAATTCTAGCAACTTTTAAAATTCAAATTACAATGCGGTAAATACCTTTGAAATCAATTTAAGGACTCTTAAGAAAAAGCTTTTTGTGCTGCCCCAGCAGTATATAGCTAGTGTAGGAATTAAGAACTATCTCCTTTAAGAAACTACCGCATGGGAAATGTAGGCAGATACTGCCTTATGGGAAATGTAGTTCCATGACATATGATCACATCTCTGTTTATGATTGGCCACTGGGGCATCTTGCCCACATGCAAAGTTTATAGCCAGGCAGTTTAAATGCTTTTGTGAACCGGAATAGTAACATTCTACATCTTCGCTCAGCAGGGATAAAATCATCATCTTTTTACACTATGTGATGGGACAGATCATGGAAAGTCAGAAGTATCTTAATACTGAACTCCAAGTTTTGCTATTAAGAATGCCTGAAAGAGATTCCTAAACGTGAAGTTAATTGCATGCCTCGAGCAAGCCTACAACGCTTGAGGCAGAACACTTTTAACTTATGTTAGGCTGAATACCAACCTGTGGTGACATCATGGCCAATTCCTTCCACAGAAATTACAGCTCCTGAAAGTTTGTTGTTGTTCTCATCTGACACCAGCCCTTTGATGCCCTGGTGAATCTGCACAACAGAAATGCTGAACAGCCTTAGGACTAAGGAAGTACTTAGGAAGAATACAGTAACAAGTCATTTTGTCTGAAGCTTCATCAGTGATAGGGCTTCTTTACTGGTCTGAGAAAAGATCTTTTCCCAGTTCACAATGATTTATGATAAAACATAAATGTGGTATGTTCAGAAAGTCCCAGGTTCATCCATCAGCAGCTTCAGAATAGATAGAAAGGCCTTCCCGAAGAAAAGACTGTATCTGAAACTCTGGACAGAGTTCTAGGTTGTCATGTATTCTACATTCATTTATTAGACAAACAAGAAAAAAAACTGAGTCTGCGCATATCTAATCAGAATTGTATTATCTCTAGGAAGAGTTAGGAAAAAATGTGGGAGACGGTGGAAGTAGTACAGGAATGGTGGGAAGGCACTGGGAGATTTGGAACAATATAGGGGCTGACAGAAAAGCACTGGGCAAATTGGTGGAGGTGTGCAGCAGTGGCAAGAAAAAACTGAGATGATAGAAGTATGAGGATTGGTAAGAAACATACTTTTGTGCAAACATGTGCAAAGTAGCAGATAGGCTTTTTTATGAATATTCAAGAGCACCTTCAAGTTCAATGGGCACTCAGGTTTAATAGATGCCCCATCCCCCTATTCAAAAAACAGTGGTATACATGGCATATTAGCCAATGGGAGCTCCACCCATTGTCATTAATGTGCTGCACTGTTAACAGCCAAACAGCTGGTAGATACATCAGCAACACCGACCTGACTTCACACGCACCACCAATACTCTGGATAGCCTCCTTGTCATCACCAGGTTGGCAGACAATGCAACTCTCATTGCCTATTTCTAGGGCAGACTAGCCCCTTTGCCTTGCCCTTGGTATTGCACTGCCAAATAGTCAAATCAAGGCCTCATTATTTAATGTAACATCTTACAAGCATGAAAAAAGAGGGGATCAATTTTTAAAAAAGATTTGCCAAAAAGCAGAATGATATTGTGTCATAATTTTGTTACCTCCTCTATGTAGGCAATAAGGGCCTCCCGATTTGCCAGCCATTCAAATTCCAGTTCCTCCTGTGGCGGGAATTTCTTGCAGCTTAGTTCAAGGGTAATTTCAAAGCAGTTGGTGTGCAGGTAGTTGAAATCCTGCATCCCTGAAGGACAGATATGTATACTGATAAAAAGACTTAAGCATCCCTTTGAGCTAAATGTCACCAACTAAAAGGATGGAAAAAAGGTGTCTCTTGATGATATCTGAGTATGAGGACTAAAGATCAAAACAACAATGCTCCAAAGTAGGGAACTTTTCTAACCATTCTAAAGGTTATCACTCTTACACAATGGGACATTTCAAAATCTTCTCTCCAAAACATACTTACTCTCTTTCTCTTGTCCCATTTTGCCTTACCTTTGCTGAGTGAGTACCAGGATGCCCCATTAGTGATGCCATCAATAAAGAAATCTCCACAGTTTGTACCCCGATGCATCCATCCGTGGGAAAAAGAATAAACCTTGGCCAACTGGAAAGAAAATGTTAAGATGGTCATATATTTTCACCTGTCCAGTCACATTGCAAGCTGGAAATAGACTCTAGATCTAAAAAGGTAAAAAAGAAGACCATAATATCCCCTTTGCAATATTAGTGTCCTCACTTCCCATTAAGAAAAGCTATCCTATCATATTATATAGCAGATTCAATGCTGTTCTGAGCAAAACAAGAAAAAAACATAAACATTCACAGCATACAGTGAAAGAGCCAAAGAAAATAATTATTTCTTCCTCTCCCCCTCTCCTCCTCCTTCTCCTCCTCCTCTGCATAAGAACATTAAAAAAGCCCAGTGTGATTAGACCACAGGCTCATTAAACCCATTTTATTTCATAGCAATGAACCACTTATCATTGAGAAAGCTATGGTAGACTTATATATATATTTCTGGAACAAAGAGAAAGTCTACCATAGCTTTCTCAATGATAAGTGGTTCATTGCTATGAAATAAAATGGGTTGAATGAGCCTGTGGTCTAATCACACTGGGCTTTTTTAATGTTCTTATGCAGAGGAAGAGGAGAAGGAGGAGGAGAGGGGGAGAGGAAGAAATAATTATTTTCTTTATATATATATTGTTAGAGATAATGAACAAACTTAAAGAAACCTTAATGTAATTTTTCAACTTGGACTGGAGGGCTATTCCAACAACTCACAATTTAGGTTGTACTTTTCTACTTCTACAATTCTCAATTATTATTTTATTATTTATTATTTAAAATCAACGTTATATTGAATTTTACAAATGCATAACTTTGTATAGGGAATTATATCACCAGATTATTTTTACTTTCCTAATAATAGCCCAGCACCTCCATCTTGAAATCAGCCTTTTTGGCAGTTTCTGGATTATTCATTGCCATTCAGGGCCAATCAAATAATGTATTTAAAACAGTTTTATTCCACTATCATCTACAGAAGTAGTGTAGTACATAGCAAATACAAATAAAAAACCCAGCACTGGAATAATAATACTTAAAACATCAAAAATATCAATTAATAGAATCCAGAATAATATATTGAAAGCTTTCTCAAAATGAAAAGTCAGCACTACATTCAAAAAGATTGTCTATTAAAAAATGTTATTTTTTTTCCTGCCTGTGTAGGAGTTGGCTTCCTTGCATTTTTCCCCTTGACGTTTCTCCTCAGCCTTTCTCATGGTACAACTGGAAGGAATCCAATAACTGGCTAAGAGTCATTATTGCAAACAAGCATAAATATTCATTGCAATTTTTAAATTATCAGTATTGTCCTGTACTACACAAGATATATTGCAATACTAGTCATTTGGCCTGAGGATCAAGTTCAGAGCTCCCAGAGCAAATTGAACAAAGACTTGTAATATTAAATATATACAAGGATTCTAGTAGTATTATTTACAACAGAACTAGTTACTTCATATGCATTCCAGGGGGAAACAATCAGGGAATCAGAATTAAAACACAGAACTGATCACTAGCCACTCTGGGATGTGACATAAAATGTCTACAGTATCACAGTATTCACAGCAGCTGCATTCTGTTTACATTTTAAACTTCCCCCCTCCATCTTATTACAGTTCCTTCCTTCATGTTTAGAACACATCCTTTTTTCAGTTCTGACTTTACTATCCAACTGGACACTTCACTTTCAATATTAGGAATTCATCCTCATATCTGCATGTCACAGTATAAAGATAACCCATTAACTGTTAATTAAGGATATTAATATATGATGTTCTCAATCTGTCTCCAGACTATCACTTAGATGACCTCTGTGCATCTCTCCATCATTCAGTTCATAGAAGTGGCGTTTTTCTGTTTCTTCCAGCATAGGCTTTGCTAAGTAGTCTGCCATGAAATGTTCTGAGGTCAGTCTAGGGAAGGAAGCTGGCCTCCTGCTGTTGATTATCTTAGCCTATTTCAGGCATGCCTTGATATTTGTTTTGCTCTCACACTGTGCCCCCGCCCCCAAATTATCATCTCTCCTGTTAGATACTAGCTTCAGTTATAATGGTTTCCACCAAGGTCCTCTGTTCCGGCGGGAATAGAGGTTTAATCTCATTGGTCGAAGGGTCTGACAGCTCCCTATAAAAGGGCTGCTGTCAGATTCAACCTTCGCTGGATTGTTCATACTTGTCGTGTTATAATAAAGAGCTGTTGTTACCATTAGCCTATGTGTGCCTGTCCATTACCCGATCTAACATCTCCCCTTTCTCTTTCAACTCTTGAGTGGCAGGGGAAGTGGGAAGTGGATGAGGAAAGCAGGATTTTGAGGATTTTAGTTCTCCAGGCACTTAAATGACCCCTTTCCCCTAAGAAAGGTTAAAAAGAGGGATCTATGCCAGGATCAGAGAACAGAGAGAAAATGAGTCATTTTACTCTTTTCTCCTTCATCACCCTTCTCATACACCACGGGAAGGAGAGAAATGGTCTTTTGGTACCAGTTTCTTCTAGACCCATTATTGGATTCACTCCTACTATGGAAATTCTGCTTTACAGAATGATGCCAGCTGAAGGGGCACTTCCCCTCATCTCAGCTGTCCATTTCTCCATGTATTGGTGTGGCAATGCCAAAACTGCAAAGATATTATTTTATATATATCCAGCAATATTTCATAAGACTGCTGGATATGCATAAATGTAACTGGATAAATATTTAAAATTCCTCACAGTGGTTTTGGCATCATAGCACTAAAGCCCCGAGGGAGGAGTTTGTTTTAAACAGTATACAGCATGCACCCTGGAAGAGCAGTTCTATTGCATTTATTCACACCAAAAAGGATAAAGAGATCCAGAGGTGCTTTTTCAAGAGGCAACTGGATTTTCTTGTTTTTCTTTTTCTCTCTTTTTTCTTTGAAGAGGTTTTGCTTCTCATCCAAGAAGCTTCTTCAGCTCTGACGGGATGGTGGGGAATGGAAGAAAAAGAATGCAGATGATCAGCATGACCTGTCAGAGCTGAAGAAGCTTCTTGGATGAGAAGCAAAACCTCTTCAAAGAAAAAAAAAGAGAGAGAAAAGAAACTCGGTTGCCTCTTGAAAAAGTACTTTTGGGACAACTATGGCCTGGATGATTGAGAATCTCTACAGATATAAGGAGACCCGCTTTTCCTCCTCTACCTTCTCTTGGTAAGTGATCAGGAGGATGGGCGGAAAGAAAGAAGGGCTGGGTCTCTTCTCTCCAGTGGTGGGATTCAAATAATTTAACAACTGGTTCTCTGCCCTAATGGCCAGCTGGGTAGGTGGGGCTCAGTGGTCACGTGACTAGGTGGGTATGGCCAACTCAACATCACTCCCGTCAATGGGTGCTTCGCCTTAGCTCTTACAATGTAATCATGATTAACCGGAGAGACAGTTTCTGTAACCAGGTCAACAAAGATGAGGCTAGAAACAACACCAGAATGTTTCCTTCCTGTCTTCCTTACAGGATTAGCCCTTTAAAGTGAAGAAAAACAAAAGGAGATTTCTTCCAACAACCGGTTCTCCGAACTACCTGGAAAGTTACCAACTGGTTCTCCCAAATAGGTGCAAACCGGCTGAATCCCACACTGCTTCTCTCCTAATATTCTCTTGCCATGAATGGCAGGAGGACAAGGGTGGGGAAGTGAAGGTGGAAGAAATAGGGGAGGATGACTCACTTGATGCAAGCTCTTTGACCCTATCCTTGGGCTTTGAGAACTGATGCAAAAGAGCACCAAAGATAACCAGGAACAGAAGAGACATTCCCATCTGAATTCTCTCCCAGGATCTCAATTTGGATCGAATCTCTATTCAGATTAATTCCCAAGACTGGGTATTTGTCCAAAGTGCAGTCACACTTAAGCTGGTATATTCTACTGTCGGTTTCCGCACTGGTCATGTTGATGTGCAGAACCAACCTGAGGTCAGGTTAGATGTGAAGGTAGCCAGCATCTAATTACCTCCTAAAAGAGAGCCTTTGTTCTACACAGACATTGATTTGAATCCATTTCATCTTGTTTTTATTATCCCTGACATTTCTCACCTTTCTGAAGAGGATATCATCAGGCGTGGGGGTGCTATTTGCTTGCCAGTTGCCACGGATTCTCTGTTCATGGGATTTGTCATAGGGATAATTGGCAACTACAGCTCCACCATGAAGATTGGCTGAGAGAATAAAATTGTAACTCTTCATCCATTGAATCACAGCCAATGTCTCTGATTCTACCTGTCAGAAATACACAAAATACCAAGCCAGATGCTCAACCTGATTCTTAATACTTCTAATTTGTTCAGACTTGCAGCACTGCCCCCATGAGAACATACCCAGGATGCAGATATAAAAATGTCTGAATGACTGCTCTCTAATCTCAGAATTCTCTGGCCTTGGACATTATTAACAAAGTAAGCAAGTGCCCATTTACAAAACCCTTTAAATCCTTCCTTTTGTCCTTGGACCAATTGCTAATTGATTTCTGGACAGAGTTTAATAGATTGGTAATTATTTTGAAAGCCCTAAATGGCAATGTCTGAGGCATTGTCTCTTCAACTACCATCCTTGCTTGCCTCTTATTGAGATCAAATTTGCCTGCTTTCATGTACCACAAAAATGTTCTTGGTTGCAATGAGATATAGACTCCATCCATTAAAACAAAATTTTGGCAGAATTTTAGTCTGCCAAATTGACTTAGCTTTATTGGAGAAGAGTGGTTTATCTGACTCTGTCTTGTTTATGTTTTCCATTTTGCTGTTGCAATGCTAATTTTATTCATTTATTTAGATAATTTATATGGCCACCCATTCACTTTAAGTGACTAAGCACCTGACAAAAATTTTGTAAAATGCATTAGGTATCTATTAAATACTCAACACACAAGTATCTAAATAATAAGTAATGAGCAAAGATCTTAAGTGCACACTAATTAATCTGACTTTCTTGTTTGTCATCTTCCTTCCTTCCTTCCTTCCTTCCCTCTCTCCTTCCCTCCCTACCTCCTTTCCATACACTCCCATACACACAAACAGACACATACTCATTCACAGAGCAAAAAAACAACAACGCACTATTGAAGACTATTTAGTGGTTAAAATTATCTGTTGCAGGAATCCCACAACCATTAAGGTTCACAAACTTTATGTTTTAACATGTCCAGCCCATTGTGGCTTATTCAGCAAATCATCCTTAAGCAACTCATGGCTTAGGACAATATGTGAATCTAGTCATGATTCTGCATTTTAGAAACTGGAAGCCTGGGAACTGGGGAACTGGAAATTCTAGTCCTGCCTTAGGCACAAAACTTACCTGGATGAGCTTGGACCAGTCATACTCTTTCAGCCCTGGAAGGAGGCAATAGCAAACTGTTTTTGAAATTTGGCCAAGAAAACTGTAGGGACTAGCCCAGGCAGTCACCAGGAGACAATGCTGACCTGAAGGCAGCATGTGAATGCACGTGCATACATGCACGCATGCCCATGGGCAGGCATGTACATACACACATAGGCTCAAGAAAGTGTGCAGACTTTATACTCATCCTGATCTTATTTAATGCATATAAGGCTTCACATGGCTAACATCAGAAATGATGGCCTTGCTAGGTTCCCAAGAGATGTTTAAGAACTTGGGAACCAATTCTCAATATGTTAATTTTCCATATCTAGATACACAGACAGAGACCCAGACAAAATCTTCTTCCTGTGTTCCAAAGGACTATGATCCGGGGAGTATTAAAGCAGTTGGGTTATCTTCATATGCAATTTGGCTCTTAGAGAAAAGTGAAGAGAATGGCAAAAAAGTAGAGAGAACTTAATTCGTGCAGTATTATAAGAGTACAATAACATGCATTACACCGCCATCACAAGTTTCTACAACCACCTGACTAGGATGGATGAGTGGATGAACTATAAGTGGATACAGTACACACATTACTTGAAAGGGATTAATTGGATTGGCATTACCTGGCTTTCCCAATTATCTGGCAAAGGGATGTGATGATTGGGTCCACCCTGTTTCTCATTGGAATACATGATGGTGTTGAGGTCAGGAAAATTACGGTTAAGGTCAACTCCATTGACATTGTTTCGCCCAGTGAAATCCTCAAAATAACTTTGGTTCTAAAAAAGAGAATAATAGATTTTTGTGTAATCTGTAGATATGTTTAAGTGAATACCAAATTTTAGTTTATCTCTTGAGGCATCAAAAGGGAGATACGCGTTTTCAGAAAAGTGAATAAAAGCTGTTCAGGAGCTTCTTGATTTCAGGATGCTAAGAATAGTTGCCAAATATTTATTGAGCAGGATCTTCTGATACAGATTAGCATAGTCAGAATTCAACAGACAACCCTAAATTAAAGATGATTATATTTTAAGAAACATCTCTTTTTCAATACAACTGTATTCAAAGCTACAGGGCGTAAACATGAAATGCAGAATTGAAATTCCCTTATTTTTATGGCCCAATAAATCAGTTTGAATTATAGAAATCAATTTTCCCTTGCACTGGGAAATTGGCTGTTGCCTTTACTAATCAATGTCACTTGCCCTGCTCAAAGATCTTTTGTCGAAAGAACAATGAACTACACAGAATATCCAAAACGATAAATGATCAGAACAGTTTGGAACTGGGGTAAGTGCACTATTATAAATTGGAAGAGTTTGTGGAAAGCCTGTTATCTGGAAGTCCCCCAATTGCTGTGAATTTCCTTCTTTGAAGTCATCATGAGGTTAGTCATCTTCTGAAGAGCCAGAAAGTGAAAGCAAGTTGGCCAGTGGCATTCAGTGCAATGTAATGCCTGTTTCCCAATCACTGGAAAATATGGGGGAAGATTGAAATTTACAGATCTGCAACTATGACATCATCAAATCATAGTGGATTGGGGCAGCTTTGCTACAGCTCAGCATCCATGACCAAAAATGAGTATTGTTGATATTGACTGGCACAAGCCCTACTTTTTTTACCAGTAGATACCAAAATATTTTCTGCATTCAAAGCATATGTTCTACTTTTTACTACATAGTACTGCCATATGTTGCCTTCTAAATCAGATTAAGATCCAACTGTCTCACTTATAAGTTCTTAGTAGCGACAAGCTATATGTCTCTGGAAGATCATAAACAAGCAATCGTGAAAAGTTTATACAATATTCTGTAGCAGTCACTTGAGTCTATTCTCAAGATGTATTGCCTTTTGACACAGAAATTTAATTCAGCTGTTGCAATGAATAAAGTTTGATTTAGAGCTATTGTCTGTGACTTTGGCTTCCCCAAATTTGATATCTCCAAAAGTGCTGGAACTAACTAAACATTCCGAAAATTGCACTTCCTACACATTCAGTAAGCATTAAATTGGAGGAAACATAAGTATGTTTCCTTTCTCGTCATTCCTCTCTCCCTTAACTTCCTTAAAATAAACTTTTGTTATTACCATGACAATTGAAATAAAAAAGGGATGCTTGCCTGGTACCTGGGCAGCTGCCACTTCATATCCGTCAGGATTCATCGAAGGTAAGAGGTGAATGCGTGTTTCATGGATGAGCTGTGTAATACGCGGATTACCATGGCGATACTCTTCACACAGGAAATCCGCAAGCTGGAGCAACAGTTCCCGGCCTAGTACCTCATTCCCATGCATGTTTGCCACATACTTGAATTCTGGCTCCACTGTGAAAGGGAGACATTTGTTGACATTGGAACAGAGTAGATGGATTCAACACAACTGGGTGCTAATGCATAAACATTGAGGTCAAGCAGGAGGGGGAAGCAGCATGGATTCCCAAATGGCATTCTGTGGTGAGAAACTATAGCAGTGGCCTTTTGTATTGTGGAAAGAAGCTCATTGTGAGGTTATGTGCTTCTTCAGGCCACATGTTCACTGTCAAACCAAGAGAGGTCAATTGCTGTCTCTCATACAGAACTTAAAGTACAGGGCAATGGACAGGAATCTGTGGTTGGAGAAAATGGGAAGAAGCAGTGCATTGTATGAGAATGGTATGTATCCTGGGGGCAAATCTTTTCCTGTGGTGGAGAATTGAAAGTAGGGCACAGTCACAACCACATAATCAGGGTCTCTATTTCTTTATTTCATACAGGGTATCCAAAGGCCCCTTCCATTGTTCCTCTTCAGCTTATCTCCTGGAATGTCACATTCCAGCCTTCTAAAGCTTTACAGGGGTTAAAGTAAATTGCAAAATAAAATCAGCATGGTTTAGCCTCAAATTCATTTATGTAAAACTGCTTCCCCCATAGATGGCCCCCTTTTCTCTACATGTACCCTGCAGGATGCAAAAAAACAATTATTAGGCTCTGAGAAGGCCCTTCTACAGGAAGAAGGATATTAATTATGTACAGAAGTCTCTAGAATTGTAGGCAATATATCTGCAAATATAGGTAGTCATACTTTATGCACAAAAGAATAAAACATGTTTCTGTAGATTATAAGGGGGGATCCATGTATACATAATAGAATCCCTTGACGAAACTTGCAGCTGATCCCAGCCTCTTTTTCCCTATTCATTCTTCATTAGTTCTGTGTTCCTCTTCTTGTATCCTTAAAAATCTTTGAACCAGTTGGTCTATGAGATTTCTTTACATGAATTATAATGGCTTACCTGCTAATCTTGGTGGTAAGAAACCTTACTAGTTATTAGTGTTATCTATCTTGTAGGATTCATGCATAAAACAATTTATATCATACTGGAAAATGCTGAACTTTGCACATCAGAGAAATGAACATTTACTAAATTACTAAAAACAAATACAGCTTTTTAAATTAGGTTTTGGGGTGTACAAGTAAAAAAAGACCATAAAATGTCATAAAAATAAAAAGGCAGAAGTAAAAGGATTGTCTAAAGAATTTTAATTATCTGCTCTTGTGCTTAATGTAACTGATGAATAATTTTACAATGCCTAGTTGAATAAAAAATATTTTTGCCTGACATCTACTGGATAATGGTTAGCAGTAGACTAGTCTCTTCCAGTCTGGCATCCCCCAGATATGTTGAACTTCAGCTTCTGTAATTCTTAAGTACACTACTTTGGGAAAGGTACTCATTAACCAGAATGCTTCTAATGAAAAACCCCTTTGCTTTAGTTGTTAAAGGTATATTAAGGGCTTCAACATATGATCTTTGAACTTAGAATTCTTGCTGCATAATTATGAGTCTGGCGCCTCTATTTCCCTCTCTTTGTCATTGGCATCAACATGTTACAAAGTCAGGCTCTGCCCCACTTATTCAAAGTGTAATCTATCAAAGCTACAATTTGCAACAACAAAGTTATGAGTGTTAGGGCAGAGAGAAACAGTGTAGGGAGAGATAGTGTAGGTTTTGTCATCTCCCAAGATTAATATTTATTTTGTCCAATTAGCTATAATATTTTGTAGAATTAAAGTACGGCATTAAAAAAAGAGAGTTGGAGTTGAATCTCTGGAATGGGAATTAAATTTTACCTTAATTACAAGCCGCAGATGGTTGCTAGTACACATCTCTCAGACCTTCACATGAAATGAAATAAACCCACTAGCATGTCATGAGGCTTAATGCATTTTTAAAACCATGCTATTAATTAAACAAGTCAATCTGAACACTGGTTCTGTTTTGCACAGCCCCCCCCCCTTCCCCATAACTTGACCAAACTTTCTACTAGGAAAACCTTGGCCCTGGCTTGATTCCATTAGGCATGGAGATTCCAGCACCACACTGAACCCAATTGTGCATTGATCAGGCAGAGCAGAAAGAAGCATCTCTTCAACTATACAAGAGATATACGTCTGGGCACACTTACTGGGCTCATGGATGCCAGGAGAGTCGCTGAATTCCAGCACATAGAGGTTGCGGCCCTGCACACTGCGCCCAATGCTGTACAGCCTGGTAATATAGGGGCATGAGCCCCTTACATCGAACAGCGCCTGCACCAATTCCTCATAGCGGTGATGGACGAAGTTAATTGAGGCAGCCACTCTCACCAAGAGCAGAACTTTTCCAAGGAGCCAAAGCCACTGATACATCTTTCTCCGGGTGGCAAGCAGCTTTGTGCAGGAGACGATAGCTCTCCAAGCTTGCTTTTTGACAGCAACCAGAATGCAAACTCAACCCAGTTCTCTCCAGTTTTACAGTCAAATGCCAGCCCACTCCACCTGTGGTGGAGACAGTGGTGGGAGGAGCATCTCAGTGAATGCCCCTTACAGCGAGGGAAGAATTTTTTAATGCTGAGTTCTTCCCCTTGTGCTCTCATACACACACATATGCCTCAGAACTTTTGGAGCCAGAATTATTCAAAATCTCTGCACGTTTAGAAAGTTGTGTTGATTCCTGTTCATTTATTAACTGAAGGGTAAACAGGCGCCTGAAATCTCCTGGCTCTTCACGACAGGAGAGAGACCTGATCAAAATCTCTCCGACAGGAAAAGGTATTCAGGAACTGAGACATCTTTCACTGGAGTTTTGGTTTCTGCCTAGGCTCACTAGATTTCAAGAAGCACATTTTCAGATATATGCCAGAGCTCTTACATACACAACTGTAACAAAGCAAGCATCTCTGAACATGTACAACATGCTTCTTCCTTTCTATGCTTTCCCTATATTCAGATCTTAGGTGTAGTCGGAACATATTCTCTGATTCTAGAACAGATCTGGGATATGGCAGCTGTCTTAAAAACTGCCATTGGAATTGAAAATACTTTTATATTATAAATTTCCATAAAGTGTTTGTATCCCATAAAAGAATCAGTGCTTTAAAATAAACAGGGGTGCGTTGCATAGTAAATGTTATATGGGACAAAGGACACTGCAAATGATGAGGCATGAAATTGGTTCAGCTCTTAGTCCTATGCTCAATTTTGCTCAGGACTAAAGCCCAGTTTCACTAGGAGAAAGACTAAAGCCCAGTTTCAATAGGCCTATCATATCGAGACTGAAAAATCTGGAAGTTTGTTTGATAGCAGCAAAAAAGTACAGAAATGTCTCAGCTCAGATATGATAGTCATAAATATTCATAAAAGGCCTGACAGTTATCTTGACAATCAGACTGGACACAAATGAGGGTTTTCGGTTGGCCATGTTTTAATCCAGACACAGCATGCATTCTAACCGTCTTTTGTTTGCATTCAGTTTTAGCATCTGAAAAGAATGTGCAATTTGTCTAAATAAAATAAATGATGGGGAGACCCCGATGTAAGAAGATGGGGGCCATCCTGAATTGAAGAAAAAACTAAAAATTCCTTTAAACTCCTAATCAAATATTCCTCTTCATTAATCATATTGCCAAAGTATATCCACTGATCTATTTGCTGTTGTTTTAACCATTTATGTATTTTATAACTTATTTTTCCTGTGAAACATAACTAGCTTGATTAATTTTCAGATCCCTGCTCTTTATTGCAGCATATAATTTTGTAACATTCATAGATAATCACTCATATTCTCAGCTAATAACATGCTCATAAAAGTGCTCCACATTTTCAGTCGATGTAGATCCATCTAACCTAACTACAAGCCTTTCTAATATATTTGCTTTATTAATGACATACTGGTAATAATAATTCAGGATAATTCTCATGTTCATTCATTTTGCAACATCTCAAATTCAGGAACTATCAAACTACATATACTGAAGATGTGTCCTCACATTGCTTAATAAATTGTGCTTCAAATGTTTATTCTTCTTCAGGCTTATTTTGTGCCATTTATAGAAGCTTTATCAGCCCAATCAACATAGAGGGTGTTATGCAGCCTACTATTAAGCAGACCAGTTCCACTTTAGCCTGCAATATGGCAGACAAGGTATTATGAGATTAAATAGATATAAAATATGGATTACGGGAAGAGGTAAAACTCAAACAATATATCTTCAGGAGAAGGGTAAGATGCAAATAGCAGATTAGCCCTGAGTCAAGCTGAAAGGCAGGGTTTGCAGAAGTAATAAAGTAGATGGATTGGCTACTCTGTGTCAAGGTAATAAAATCCATGATATCTCTTCTCCTCTCTGAATAATTTCACCCCAGAACATATATCCAATTTGATCTCAATAAGCCAGGCCATATGCTATAATTGTATTTGTTCTGACCTGCTTAACAGAAATGCTCAATTGATGGGATTAAACCGGGCATTCAGCAGACAGAACTACCATACCTATCCCATAGATAAACCAGGTTGATATTAACAGATAGACCATGAAAACAGAACACCAGTAGTCATTAGCTACAGCTCATACCTCGGTTCCACCACAAAACCGCAGTAGACTAAAGTGCGTGTGACTAAAGCGCGGTGACAAAACCGCACCGTCAAAACCACGCGACAACAGCGCACCAACAACAGCGCGCCGACAGAAGCGCGCTGTAACATAATCCTAAACCTAACCCTAAACCTAACCCTAAACCTAACCCTAAACCTAACCCTAAACCTAACCCTAAACCTTACCTTAAGTTAAATCACGCTTCTGTCGGCGCGCTGTTGTCGGCGCACTGTTGTCGGTGCGCTTTTGACATTGCGGTTTTAGCGCCGCGGTGTTGTCGGCGCGCTTTTGACGTTCGTGGTTATGTCGTGCCACGCATACCTCAAGTCATTCAAGCATATTATTTATAAGCAAGAATCCTTACTGAACAATAACATTATACTTTCTTAGGCACTTGGTAGACCTGTACTTGCCTACCACCAACCACTTAGCTTGAAGAAAATTCTCACAAAAAACAAGCAACAACAAAGAAATGATGCTAACATACGAACCACACCTTAAAACAAATCCATTTACACCAACCAAACACAAACCTCAACAATTTCACACAACAGTAGAGGTATCTTCATACGTTCTTCCTCTAATGTTATATACGCCATCATCTGCCAACAATTTTCTCTGAATTCTAGAACAAACATGTCTGAGTTTTTGCAAAATACTTGAGAGATATAAATTTAATATCAGGCTCAAAACAAGAACAAAGTAATGCCAGAGTATAAAATTTCCATGAGACCCCAACACATGCTTTGGAACACAGAAACTCATATTTTAGCTTTAGGTTACTTCATATGATCTCAGCACAAATGGGTTTTTAACATATCATATTGGTTAATTTATAAGGTAATTGCAATCTTTGTCACATATATCCTGGATTTGTATAAAAATCCTGTTTTCCCTTCCCCTGACTCATTTCATTTTAAATCTTACATCAATTTAGCTAGCCCATGCTTCTGATGGGGTCAACTGTAGTTTATGAAATTTTATATCTTTTAAAAAATTATTAATCTGGAAAGTTGCTATCAGACGCCTTCTGATTTTTAATCTCCCTCTTTCTATTTTCCTTCTGGAAGAAAGAAGCAATAATATTAAGACTTGGCAAACCCAGTCATCAAATTTCTAAATCACTTTCCAATCATTCCAAAGATTTGAAGGAACCCAATTATATTATTTAATTTGTAAAACAATTGAAAGAACGGAGTTGACCAAATATTGAATTGAAACACCCATTTGTTCAGCTCTGGTTCATCCCTATTTTGACTCATGTTTCTGTCTAAAGGGTAAAAGAAGATAGCTGAATCAGTGATGATGAACAAAATGCAAAATAAATGAAAAGTTAAGGTTTGAGCTAACGGTACATCTGACAAGAAAATGAGACATAAGGATTCTGAAGAAATAAATATAGATATTACTGAAATTTTCAATTGTTCCCTTATCTCAGATTATTAACAATAAATCTACTGGGAATGAATTAGTAAATCCTTCATCTCCTTTGCTGTATTTAACTTTTTCTTGAATTCCCTCCCCCCTCGCGTATTGAATCTGTGATTTTTAATATCTGCAGAATGAAATATTTTGTTTTATCATCTAAACACTGTTTTACTGCATATGAGGGCTAGTCCTTAATCTCTCCTAATCCCCCCCCTTAATTAAGCAGAACATAGTTCTTGTGTTTCAGGAAATGAGCAGGAATTTTGCTAAGACAGTCTCATTAAATTCAACTTGAGCTTCTGAAATGCATCAGTGAGATTTTTAGCTGTAACCAGTGAAACTGCTGGAATCCCACGTCTAGGCATTTTTGCTATTACCTTCTGGGTCAAATTTTATAGAAGGGATGGCAGAACCTGCAGGTGGAGTGAAAAGGGGAGTCAGCCTAGAATCCCTATATAGCCACAAGAGAATTAGTGCCATTGGGGTGGGCTTCAAAATTTTTAGCAAGGGGTTCTCTGGGTTGCCTAGTCAGCCTCCTGCACCACAGTGGGGTGGGTGGGGCATTTTTGCCCTCCTCAGGCTCTGGAGGCTTTCCTTGAGCCGCCGGGAGGGTAAAAACAGCTTCCCCAAGCTCTGGAGCATTTCTGGCTTTCCCGAACTTCCAGTAGGCCTGTTTTTCACACACACCCCTTTAGCCTCCGTGCATGCCTTGCACTTACCTGCATCCAAAACGGGCCGCGTGGGGATTCCTGGGAGGAGCAGTGTGGGGTGGGTGAGGCCAGCCAAAAGTGGGATTTGGAAGTTCTCTGAACTGCACAGTGTCTTAGCTAGAGGTCTCCTGAATCCCTGTAAAACCCCAGCAGCCCACCCCTGTCATTGACCCTTAGCTAACTAGCAGATGCTGTTAGTTGAGAAAATTATTTAACTTGCAGTGCTGTTCTCTTCCTTCGTTTGGGAAATAATGGACAAACACCCAAGACAATAATCAAAGCATTTTAATATGCCATATAAATACAGATATGTACACATATATAAAGTGAATATTTGTTTCATTTGACAGGAAAGACAAGATTTAAACTATTTTCAGGAAGTATGTGACCGCATCCCAGCATCAACTGTCCTGAATTATTCTTCCTCCAAGTCTGCAGCAAAGAGGGGCTATTAAACATAGACGTTTAATAATATACTGTACATTCTTTGCTCTTAATTCCCTTCCCACCATATCCTACAGTTGGGATTCATGCAAATCAGCCTCTTAAAGAGTATGAATTCAGCAGCAACCCAGTAACAGGATAAGGAACCTAATACATTGTGTAATATGGACAGATTAAATCACAAAAGAATAACAGACACCTATTAACTAGGATCAATATGAAGAGGTAGACAAAGCTTTCCCCAATTATGGGGCCTTCCAGGAATGTAGGACTATCAGTGCCACCATCTTTTCAACAAGAGGATTGGACATGTTAGCTGGGAATGATGGAGATGGTAGTCCAGCACATCTGAATAGTATCAGACTGGCAGAAATAAAGAGATTGTCACTTGTTCTAGTTACTGTCTCACTCCAATCAGTAAGGCAGAAAAATGCTGATTTTTTTACTCTGTTAAAATTCCAAAGTAGCTGGTAAGTAGATAGAACATGATTATTTATTTTTATTCATTTATTCTATATTTGGACTAAGGAAGGTTCTGAATGTGCAAAGATGAGTGAGTTTAAATACAACTCATCTAGAAAACTCACTAACATGAATGCATTTGGTGACTAGTAACAAAGCTTTTGAAAAATTAGTGCAAAATGAATGCTTATTTTGAATAATTGGCATGTGAATATGTGGCATAGTATATGCTGTAATGCTTATTCTCACTAAGCCAAATTTCCAACAATTCTGACACATAAATGTGGTCAATACTTACTGGTCATGAATATGATATGAGTATGACATGAGTATGTTTCATACTCTGATTCAGCATTCTCATTCAAGTTCTATTGAAGTATACTATTACTTCCATTCATCAGATTTTAAATACTATCCTCTTTCATTTCTTTGAAAACTCTTTTAAAGGGTAATCCATGTCATTACTTGTCAAAAGTATACTTGTTTGAAATAAAATTCCTGAGGTGGGAACCACATTGTTGAAAAACATTCTTTGTTAAATAAGAAGGGCTTTTAAAATTCTTGCAAATCTTAGTTATACATTGTACAAAGACAAAATGTGCCACGTTATGACTTAGTACAATGTGTCAACTCAGACCCTGTAGATTATAAACATGGTTTATAACTAAGAAATGAACAAATAAGCTACTATAGTTTAAGAAAAGTGTGCCCCAAATGGACCAATGCTTAACATACGCGAATCACTTCTTCATTATGTTAAACAATGTTTCTATATTCTATTTTTATATTTCTATAATTGTGGATTAAATAAAAGCAGATTCCTTAAATTAGCCAAAACAGTCTGAACATTTCCTTTATCTATCCTAGTTCCTTCAATGCCAGTATCAGATGCCTACCAGATCAACTGTCAGCCTCTGGATCTATGATTATCTCCCCATATTTTTTACCATGTGATTCTACTATTGAAACTCTCAGATTTGATCTAATATGCAACACATGATAAATCTAATCTTCTTAAAACTGGAAAGCTGGTGGGTGAAAAAGTTGATTGACCATATGTATGGATTTATTTAATTAATACTCCACCTTTATTATTTTTACAAATAACTAAAGGTGGCAAACATATCAAACACACCTTCCTTCTCCTATTTTCCACATTACAACAATCCTGTGAGGTGGGTGGGGCTAAGAGAGAGTGACTGGGCCAAAGTCACCAAGCTGGCTTTCATAGTGAGACTTGAACTCATGGTCTTCCATTTTCTAGCCTGATGTCTTAACTACTAAGCCAAACTGGCTTTTACTCCCCTCCCCCCACTCTACTGTATCAGTTCTGTTTGCAGGAATCTTCCCTGACTAAAGCCATGATTATTGGTGGATGACAGGCTTATTCCATTGGTCTGATTCTCCAGAAGAGTTGAGATTGGCAGGAACGTTATTATCCTGAAGCAAATTGCAAGAGTGGCACAGATGTACAGTATTGATGGAAGATTTTTTCAAATGTTGCTGGATCAATAATGTTACCAGAGGATAACTTAGGTTTGCTAGTCAGCAGATAGACTAGATTAACAGACTGGCTCACTTGTTATAGGAACTCTGGAAAATGCTTTAACTATACAGGTAGTCCTTGACTTACGACCACAATTGACCCCCAAATTTATGTTGCTAAGTGAGACATTTGTTAAGTGAATTTGCCCCATTTTACAAACTTTCTTACCACAGTTGTTAAGTGAATCATTGCAGTTGTTAAATTAGAAACACAGTTGTTAAGTGAATCTGGCTTCCCCTTTGATTTTGCTTGCCCAGAAAGTTGCAAAAGTTGATTGCGTGAACCAGGAACGCTGCAATCATCATAAATATGAACCAGTTGTCTGAATTTTGATCATATGATAATGGGGATGCTACATTGGTCATAAAGTGTGAAAAATGGTCATAAGTCACTTTTTAAAATGCCATTGTAAGTTTGAACAGTCACTAAATGAACTGTTGTAAGTCGAGGATTACCTATATTCCTAATGTACAATAAAACCTCAGTGCAAATCAAACCATAGGATTTTGTCCCTAGGAACATTCCTTTGGTGTTGTAAGAAGGAATTCTTCTTCCACAGGCGCTACTCTTAAGAACTTCTGCATTGCAAGCATGTGGATTTGATTGCAAAGAGTTTGTTTCCCTCTTCCCCAGAATAGTTTTTGAAGAATAATAATAATACCAATGGATTTTGATAATATATAATGTGAAATCAAACCTCAGTGCCCAAGAACTGTATAACTTACATAAGGCAGCTGACAGTGAATCCAAACACTTCATAAACAGTTCATCAGTGCAAGGCCTGTTACTCAGGTACCAACTGTTACACATCAGGAATAATTTACTGCTCCTTTTTCTGGCCAAGCTGCAAATTCATAAGCTGCACTTTGTTCTTTAGCTTTCAGTAGAGAGTACTCTTCCCTTCTTCTCCCAGCAATTGATAAGTTATTGTCAAAGGATTTTACTTTCAACCTCTTTCATACAGGAATTATTACAAATATTACTACAATGAAATAATACAAACACTATCACAAATCTGATAAAGTACCACTCCAAAACTGTAACTGGGTAGTAGATGGTATTTCTGAATGCTTGTGTTTTTTTCCAGTAGAATGAAAGTAAACACACAATCGAAGAGCAGTTGCAGCTATCAGTATAAGTTAGACCTTGCAGTGTTCAGTCCTTCTGACTGGATGCCCCTGTGTTGTATTTCCAGGACCAAAGCAATGTATGATTGAAGTAGCATTCCTGAGAGAAGTGGGATTTGTTTTAAAACAACATGCAAGAATTTATCAACCCTCAATTAGAGTAGGATGAGAAGCGAATCTTCAATCTGAGGGAGATGAACAGAATGGTAGCATGCTATTGTTTTGGCATCTATTGGTGCCAAATCAAATAGTCCAGAAAGCTCTCATATAAACTAGATATTTCAGCAGAGCAGAGTGGGAAAGTACAACCCCTGATGTTGACCACATGTTTCCATAGATGCATCCTAAATTATTTCCTTTCTCAGGCACTTTGGTTTGTGATATATAATCCATCCTATTAAGAGCAGAGTCATCACTAGAGCAGAGCAGAGGACCATGAAGCCGATAAAACCTGTGTGAGATAAGAGGTGTGTGTAGGGCTGCTCTGCCGGGATCATGTTGGTAAGGTTTAGCATATATCCCAGTGTCCATCCTGCATCACTGTTTCCAATCTGAAATGAAGGAGACAAGAAGAATCACTCAATGAAATATCAAACAGCTCCAAGAAAACTGGGGCAAACACTGCATTTTTAAAATTGATTTATTTACTATTTATATTCCACTTTTATTAGTTTTATAAACAATTCAAAGCATGAACATTTCTAATACTCCTTATTCCTCCTATTTTTCCCAGAACAACAACCCTATAAGGTGAGTTGGGCTGTGAGTGATTGGCCTAAAGTCACCCAGTCAGCTTTCATGGGTGGCCTAAGGTGGGACTGGAACTCATAGTCTCCTGGTTTCAAGCCTGGAGCCTTAACCATTAGAACAAATTGGCTCACATGCAACTTTCTCCAACAATTCAGTGGCTAGGTTTGCATAATAAGTTTAATCAAGTCAGCCAAAGATTCAGCAGCTGAATTCACACTATCTGCTAAGAGTGTTGGTTTTAAGCTTGGGAAATTATGTAAGGGCCAAGCTGGCCCTTTCAGTCAGCTTATGATTCTATAAATTATGAACATCCCAAAATTTTTCAGAAAATTCAACAGCCAAGATAAGCATGTTGTGTGAATCCATTCAAAGAGTTACTCCTGGCCTTCAAAGTTCTTAATGCTTTGTGCTCATGATATTCCACTTAACTTCCTTCCATATTGATCTATCTGCTTCATAAAATACTAGAAACTGTCCTCTGTATCACACCTCAGTGAGACAGAGTAAAGGATAAGGCTTTTCAATTAATGCACCAACACTAAGATTACCTTGTCCTAGGAAATTTGAATAGCCTTATCTCTGGATATCTTTTGAAGATTTATAAAGACATTTTTATTGTGGAGTCCACTTGTCTTTGTTTCCCTCCCCATATATTCTTAGTGTAAAAGATTTTGAATCAAATGATTAATTTTAGATGGTAGTGTAAAGTTTTTGTGAGCTTCTAAAATAAATCTCCACCACCACTCATTAATTTCTACCTCTGAATGTTAAAGGTACCTTCTTCAGGAAGTGGATAGTCTGCCATTTTTCCTTAGTGAAGTTGTATCTCTGGCCAAGCAGGGAGATAATATATGTACTCGAGAAACAGTACTCGCTCAAGTACTTCTCTTTTGCCTTAGGAAATTCGACTTTCACCTAGACAGAGAAAAAGGAAACAAGTTTATTTCTTTGACTTTCTTCCTCTTTTATAAAAACTGAGGCACTCTGTCTTCCATATAAATGTTAATCCTTGGAGCTATCACAATCCATCTTGTGTGTTTTCAAATGAACAACCTTTTCACATGCCATGAGGACTATACATTTGTAGTGTAAACGGATTTTAGGGATTTCCCTTCCCTTGCTTTGATTTTTGAGTTGAGTTAATCTCACACAATTAGCACGAATTGAAGGCCACTCACTGTATGAGTCAAGATCATGGTCTTTTTGTTTGAAAAAATTACATACCTCATTCCAGGGTTTGGAGCAAAAGTTCTTCACTGTTTCTATCACTTGGTCCATGGGTTTTTTGGTCACATTTAGAAAATTCATTACATAGTAGAAAGCAGAAAATGCCTAAAGATCAAGTAATATGAAATTATTCAGGAAAGATTAAAAAAGACTCATTTTTTATAGTTGTATTTTTATAAGCCACTTAGTCATAATAAATTGGGGTGCCCTGCAAATGTTATAAATAAATGGAAACAAAATATTGCTATAAGCAATATTTCGCACAAAGCATATGTTTTCTGAACAAATATTTGTTCAAATTATTCATCTAGTCCACAACTGTCTGTACTTAATAATTGGTTAGAAACTACACACTAATGTGAACTGGGTGAACAAAACATAATTGCTACATTGATATAACATATTATGTCCAAAGAAATAAACCGTATTACAATAGATGAGGAGCTGGAATACATAAGAAATAAGATGCTAGACAACAAACTATCTAACTTTATTTTAGTCAATCATTCTGACTTACATCAGTTTCTAGGGACTTGAGCCACATCACTGCTGCTTTTTTACTAGAGATGACAGACAGTGAATGTGAGATCTTCCACCTGCAAAGTGGCAGTGTCTCTGCCTCTAAGCTATGCTTCTTCTATACATGGCTGGGAGCTCCAATTCAATACTACATGTAAGAAGAACAACAACCCAGGGGGCTTCTCCTATTGCTTCATGTCAACAAGTACACATAGCACTTTATTTGCAAATAGAAACCACTTGTTAACAATTAAGAAAAAATGGAGGCAGAGCAGTTTTTTCATGAAAGAGATCACAGGGATAGATCACCCGCCACTTCCAAAGCTCTGCTGGCTCAAGCTACAACATGACAGAAGCTGGGAAAGAGACTCTACCAAGATCCTGGCTCTTTATTTTTGGAAACTGAAATCAAATATGCCATCTATAGACTCCAGAGGGAATCCTCCTTTTGGGAATTTATTTTGGATGTTTCCAGCCAGTGGAAATGCTATAGTGCTGCATCTACAACTGCCAGCCTCTGCACAGTGTCTGTTAAAGTAATGTTTATGGAAATGTAGTCACTACTATAAAATGGAGCCTTTGCAAAAATGGGTCTCTGGGGAAAAAAGTTAGGAAGTTTAAAAAAAAAAAACATTTCCCTTAAACCAATGTTTCTCAACTTTGGCAACTTGAAGAAGTATTATTCAACTCCCCGAATTCCCCAACCAGTCAGGGAGTTGAAGTCCACATATCTTGAAGTCGGCAAAACTGAGCAACACTGCCTTAAATGAACAGGCAGCTACTTAGACTAAATACATGGTTGCACATGGGGAATGTCAAGCAAGAGCAAATAACAATACTTGTGTAATGATGCTATCACACAAATGCCATGATTTGTGTAATGATGCTATCACACAAATGCCATGCCAGCCTTTGTGATAGTGGTATGTAATCACATTTAATCAATATGCACCAATGGTCATTTTTATATCCTCAGTTTGTTACATGCCATTTACGTCAGTAATTTTATTAGACTGATTCGTCAGTGCTTCTATTTTTGCAGTTCAAACCTGGCTGAAGACTACTGCTAAAGATAATAGGATTAATAATTTTAAAAAAAGAAATAGCATCACAGAAATCTTTTAGTTCATTGCCAAGCTGTCACTATGTTAAAAAGACTCACCCCAAATTCTCCAGACACCTCAGGCAAGAAAGTGCCATTGAACGAGCAGCTGGAGTAATGACATTCTTCAGTATTAAAGATTCTCTGGATGCTTTCTAAGCATTTTTCATAATTCCCATCACCTTGGATTTGGATCTGAGAATACGGTGGAGTGATGTTATGTGCTGTGCAGGGATTTGTGGTCAGATCAGAAACATTAAGTGTCCTCTCGTATCCTTGGTGAAAACATGGGTCATGGACTCTGACAGTTTTTGAAAGCTAAAAAAGTTAAAAAATTCATCAGCAATCACGTGAGTCCCAGTACATTCATTTATCACATAACACCATAAACAATGGCTTACAATCCTCAATGATTGGATTGAAAAAAAAAATCTTATTAAGCCAAAACCAAATAAGCCAAAATATGCAACATTATGCATAACTCCAGTCACAGTCCTGACCTGGGTACAGTGAGGCCTAGGTCAGAAAAGAAATGGCTGCCTTGAATCTTCATTTATACCCTTGAATCCTTACATATTTTATATATGTATTCCATTAAAAAAAAAATAACGAACACACACAATGATGAAATGAAAGAAATACTTTAGAAAGAAAAATTATTGCAATCTATTGTGTACTTGTTCTCACATGCAGTGTTCCTACAAATGTTTGTTTGTTTGGGTATTTATTTATTTATGAAATTTGCTATTCAACTCACATTTTAGGCAACTGAGTGGATTACATTAAAAATGAAGAAAATGACTCTCAAGATTTAATACAATATTAGGCTGAGATGAAGGCATAAACTCTTAATCTAAGAATAAGCATCTCAAAGTCAAAGTTCTTCTATGCCTTTTACTTTAATTTCAAATTACTGTTGAGCAGAGCCAAATAATAAAAGGAAAATGGAGCATAAGATGTGTTCAGTTAATTTTGGTCGAGTCCTCTGAATCTTGATTCTGTAGGGTGTATTCCCATACTCTCTAGATTTAGTACATATCCAACTACTGAGATGATTGAAATTGTAAATCAATATATCTAGATGTCATTAGACAAGGAAAAGCTGCTTTAGTGGTATAATGTGATTATGGTACAAATAAAAATATGTGAGAATAATTAGCAGCAGAAGTTGCTATCCAGTTTCCAATTCACAAAACAACTAGTGTTCTGCAGGAATACTGTCTGACACAGCTGAGGCATGCCATTCTCTTACAATCCTAGTTATTGTATATAACACAATATGTACTGGTATGTTCTATTTCACAGTTTGACAGGAGAAAAGGGTAAAGTTATTAAAGCACAGCCATAGCTTGCTAGCTTCAGGTAGTTAGGAGGTAAGGTATCTGCACAGAGTCTGAAGAGTGGGCAAATTACAAAAGCAGATTTGTGACACAAGCTCTATCCCATTTGTAATACATTGTGACATCCTACAACTACCAAGTTTGTATCACAATGATGTGCTTTTATTGGATCGTATCCTGTGGATACCTCTTATGGGAGGGAGTACAACTGCCAAGATCAGAGGTTTTGTGAGTTAGATTCTCTGATCTGATGGGATAGTGCTGGCTCACTGGCCAAAGTTTCCCATTTATGCTTAGTAATTCTTATTTTCTAAGGATAAAACTGAAGTTTCCAGAACAGTCAAAATCTCATTGTATAAAGGCTCAGGAAGTACAACCTAATTGCATTACATGCAATTCTTGACCATTCATTTAGAGACTGTTCCAAGTTACAGTGGCACTGAAAAAGTGACTTACAGCTGGTTCTTTAACTTGTGACTGTTGCAGCATCCACATAGTTACCTGATCAAAATTCAGGGGTTTGGCAACGGGTACATATTTATGACGGTTGCAGTGTCCTGGGGACGTGTGATCACCATTTACAACTTTCCCAGCAACTTCTGATAAGCAAAGTCAATGGGGTAAGCAGAATTCGCTTAACAACTGCAATGATTTGTTTAACAACCATAGCAAAAAGGTTGTAAAGTAGGGTGCAACTCTTTTAACAACCACATTGCATAGGAAATTCTGGTCCCAAATGTAGTTATTAAGTCAAGGACTATCTGTATTAAAAGAAGCAAACCATTGGATAAGCAGGCTGTATCAGTTTCATCACACAACATCTAAGAAAAGGATCGATACCCATTACTTACAAGAACATCTTGTAACAGCTTGAGTTGAAGAGCTTGGTCCTTCCCATAACATAAGAAGCTATGTGTATATACCATGTATTCCTTGCCATAGAGATGGAAATTTATTATATTTGTTGGTAATTCAATCTTATCTAGATCGGGTACAAAAGTAATCTGTGTAGATGCTCCTCCAAGATCCAGTGCTCCTGTTGTCCCACTTTTGAAGAAAGCATCAGCAAATACTCTTGGCCAGCTAGACTGCAAGAAGAACAAATTGGAGAGTTAGACTGAGAGATATAACAGCCAAACCTAGGTGACTACAACAGGATATAAGACCTCAGCACAAAAATGAAAGCAATATCACACATTCAGCCACGTGATCGTGATCTTTTCTTTATTTTCCCAGAATGAAGAAATTAGAATAAAGACCTTACATTTTAGGAAAGCAAATTCTAATGGATTGTTATGAAAACTTTGTTAGGGTAAAAATGGTGGAACAAATTACTAAATTCTAGGCACCCATTTGCATATTATTTGAAGCTGAAGTGGAAAGTCCTCTAACAATCATGCTGTTGTATCCGATTGGGGTCAGTATCCCCTTCCAACCCTATCATAATCCTGTGGGATTTGTTACATTATATTCCATTTTAATGTTTGATATTCTCCTATAGCTCTGAATAGAATTGAAGAACGAAAGGACTCTTAGAAAACCAAATCAAGTGAGAATTCCTGGTCATCACTTGCTTTTCTGACATGTCATATTACCTCTGTAAATTTGCCCAGTAAGTAATTAAGGGTGATCCAGCCATAAGCACCTTCTTCTTCACCACTGAGAATCCTGGCGCCCTGGAACTTGAAGGGATATATACGCAATGTTTCCTCCACTGTAGAGAGAACCCTCTTAGCAGCATCCTTATTTTTCAAACTGCATGTAAAAAGAAGGGGGGATTATACAGGATTCCTTAGGAAGAGTTCTCATATTTTTTCTTTTTGAAAATGGTGAGGGAATAAGATACATATTACCAAAAATGATTTTTTAGAAGATGGGAGAAGCAGAAAGACTCATCTGGTTTATTGCTCCATTAAAACCATAGAAAGAAGGTAGGGGGTCTGCGGAACAAGTGCCTCAAACAATGGCACATCCTTATTTAGCAGTGGCTTATGGCAAAATTGTAGATATCATGGTTAAATATAAGAAATATCTTCTGCTCCGGCCCTCACAGGCTTTTGTGATCTATCCCACAAAACCAATGAAGCTGAAAGAATATGGGAAACAGGAATGCATGCAACGTTGTTGTGCTAGATCCAGAAATATATCCTAAACTGAACTGTCCTTTATTTATATAAAATTGGACACCGAAATACATTCGCACATAACTAAATACACAGTGGGTTAGTGAAATGCAAGCATCTCACGGGAAACTAATACAAAATTCCTATCATGTCCAATCAAAATAGACATTTAAAAGCCTGTTTTCTCTGAGCTCATTTCTATGAAACATTAAAAAGAGTGCAGGCTGCTTTTCCTAGGGTACCTCAGCAGCCGCATTCCAGCTGTTGCCCCTAGATAAACAGGCGTCTCCTGATGCTTTCCCTGTGGCACAATCTCCTTTGCTGAATCCATACAGTGTTTTAGGGGAACACTGACATTTTCCACAGCATTAGCATATGATGAGATTCCTGGACCTGAAAGAAGAAAAGCAGAGTATTTTCAACTGTTTTGATTTCAGAGCTATATATTCTGTGAAATATCTTTTTCTCTAATTAATCCTTTTTTTTTTCAAAATAAAAGCTGAATTAGCCAGCCTCTTCCATAGTTGCATCTGTAGTTGGTGCATATCTTTGTATGAATATTATTGTTGTTAATCTGGTATCCATTATTTTTAATAGAGACAACCATGCTAATTGATCAGCTGGGCCCATTCTGTGTGGTATCCTTATTTGGAGTCCTCTCCTACATATGGTCTTGAGTGGTGTATCATATACTTTGATTTAAAATGGTCCACTTCAGTCCACTTATTCCTAAAACATCCAGCTTATAATGCTTTCAATAGTTGTGTCTAGCAGAGACATATACATGAGGGGGGTTGGGGAAGGGAGAAAGTACAGTCCAAGTTTTTTATGAAAATAATGAAAGCAGCATTGTAGTGTGAACTTTATCCCTTTCGTTCGTGTGTGTGTGCGTGCGCGCGCACAGCATTATCATATCAGCACAAAAGAATGGACCTTGTCCTGTGACAGTGCAATGTTGCTTTTGTCATCTGTCCTTCTTGACTGCACTCCCTCCTTCCCCCCATGCCCTCTGAGACTTCCTTGTGGTTTTGGTCATGATCACTTTCAGATTTACTTGTGAAGAGTTTGGTGCTCTTACCTATGGTTTTTTTAGTAAGTATAGGAGCATTTTCCAATCTCATAACTCATAATCGGGCACCTAAACAGGTCCAGACATTTCACTTACACCTTTAAATTATCTTGGCAACTATCAAGGTTCCTAACTCTCTCCACCTAATCCTTATTTAAGCCTTGGCCCACTTGGCAAAAGGCTCACAGACATGACTCAGACATGTTAGTCTCTTTAGTGCAGACATGAGTGAAGTCATATAAATACGTATTATTATTTCACTGCAGCACGCAAAAATCAAAGCCCCGATACAGAACTTTAATCAAAGGTTTAACTTTTTGGCTTTTTCATTGCACTTTTACATCCCACCTTTGATACTTGATCCATGTTGCGATAAATAGTTTGAGTCTGAGAACAGCTCTGTCCTCGCCAACCTTATTCCTTACTCTAGTAAGAAGAAATGGTTTTTCAGTGCCATCTTTTATGTACTGAAGTTTCTCCTTCTATGTGGTTTGGTTTCCCTCATGCTTGCAAAGCCCCATTTCCCTCATTTCTATTTATGGAATACTTTTACATAGCTTTATCTTCTCTTTTGTGTTGTTACTTTTGTGTGGTTACTTCCATTTTGGGTTGTTACTCTGTTGTTACTGACCCTATTACGAAATATTACTCCAGCTGGCATTATTATCAGGGATTCTAAAGATATCAAGCCCTCCCACTAAATCAAGATGATAACTTCTAGACAGAATAATTATGATCAGCTCAAACTCAGAATATTCAGTATCTCCTGTACATGCACGGACTCAAGTTAATTTAAAATAGCAAAAGTTTCAGTGTTGTCGAGTTGCACAGCAGCTTTTAAAATTCATTACAATTTTATTTATTCATTAGAATGCCTCAAATTAATCTTATTGAGATTTACATTAGTTAAGAGTGTTTTGCATTGTGATAGATTGAATTAGCCATATATTAACTTTTATGTTTTTTGTATTTATCTACTGTTATGACACCTCCCTATAGTTTTTTTTAAAAAACTTGTGTGTGTATACACACACAAAAATAATTAGCTTTTTAAAATGCATTTTTATGTTTTTTATTTTGTGAAATTTTTGTTTTATTTTTTTAGGTTTTTTAAAATTATTGTTGTATCCCAACCTTAAGTTGGTCTATGACCATAACAAAAATTTGATGGACCCGTAAATCTGTGTAAGAATATAAATTGCATCCTTTGACACAGTTTAGGATTCAGTCCAAGGAACACAAATTATAATTTTTATGTGGTGTTTTTCAGCAGTGAAAGATTGTTCAAGGTTACAAGAGCAAGTGCTTTTTCCTTCCCATCTCTTATCTCACATATACACTGCTCCCATTAAATTGCTTAAATGTAGTAATTTTAACTCTTAAATTGTATTAAAGGACTAAAAAAAAACTTGAGCAGGTTTTTATGTATTAAATCCTGATTTGTTTTATCCATTGTTGATTCAGGTCTGGACTGTGCTATTTCTTGCCTTTCCCCCCACTCCTTGGAATCTGCTCCCTCCTTTCTGCCCTTCAGTGCAGTCCATCGCACTACCTCCCTCTTCATAAACACATTCCCTCCCAGGTAAACCTGACAGAAAACATAACTAGACAAACAAATTCCACTTTATTTTAAGAATCTGCCAATTCTGAAAATACAAATTTCCTGCCACTTTTAATTACATGGTCAAGTAGGGTGAGACCTTCCTAAAGTTCTTTCTCTGTTAAACCCTTGAGGGCTCCTGTCTCTCTTGTCTGATTGTTCCTTGGTAGCATCTGTTTTCCTCATTCACAATTCCATCATATTCCATGGAGACGGCTAATTTATTACAAAATGCCATTTTCCCCATTTCTTACCTTCTACATCACATACTTCAAGCTGATGCACCATTCCTGTATTATTCTCTTTCTCAGCTGGCCATTCATATATATATAGACTCGTGTGGGAAGAACCGGCATCCAACACAATCCCATACTGCAGGAGAGAAAAACTCACAAATTTGTTTTTTAAATTTCAGGATACTGTACTGGGAGATGGTGATAAAAGGTACCTTTGAAAACAGTGTCACATAGCAGATTTCTTTTACAAACAGAACCACATTTTCAGGGGAACATTTATATTATTGAACCCAACCCTGTACTCTGGACAAATTTTCCTGACAAATGACTATACAGTCTTGGTGAGAAGACCTTCAGTATAGAAAAATCCACTACCTAACTTGGTAACTAGTTCCACCGTTAAACTGTACTTACTAGCAGATTTTATACACCATAAGGTTGCTTTGGAAATTGTTAGAATAAAAGGGAAATTGGAAATTGCCAGAACAAAATGGAATGTAAAGTGGTACAATTAAGGAAGGCTAAAGCCTAAAACTGTTACTTGTGAGCAGGGGATAAGATATATTGGACTTTAAAATGAGAGCATTCTTTGTGTTGTGGGCAATCCTTCTGGGATTCTATTGGAAGAGAAAAGGAGATATTATTGTTACCTGGAGCCTCCAACAAAAAGAAGCATGCAATAGTGAATGCATTAACACACATCTGACTTTAGTCTTCATGTGGGCTCCCCTTTTGTGTCTAATGGGATTGGAAGCACAGCAGTTCAGCAGGGAAGTTTTCTGTAACTTACTTTATGGTTCCTGGTGGAAGATAAATTCTGTGTGATAGCCACAGTGATTAAAGTAATAAGAGCCACCACCAACAATAATCCAACAACAATGTATTTCAGGTGACAATATTTTCTCAGCATGATACCTGTAATTACAACAGAAGAAAAAACAGGATTAGAAGCAATAGAATTCAGAACGTTGCAACATGTCCCACAGAGGAATACCTTTTCCACATATTTTTTTTAATTATTGCTATAACTCTCAATTTAAAGTGAAGTCTAATTGGGCAGTGCTATACTAAGGATGGCAGGGTCTAAAACAGCATTTCTCAAACTTACCAATGTTCAGGTATGTGGACTTTGACTCTCAGGATTCCTCAATCAGCATGCTGGGAAATTCTGGGAGTTGAAGTCCACACATCTGAAAGTTGCAGGGACGTGCAGTCACTAGAGGCAGGGGAGGCGGGGCCTCACCAGTCTCCTGAGGGAAAGGAAGAATTTTAAATAATTTTTTAAAAATAATTAAAGCCAGGGTAGTTGCTACCAGATTCAAAGTCACAGTGGCTTGGTGTCTGCTCTCAGTGTTAACTATGGGAGGAGGCCAGAGAACTCGTGGCCTCTTTTGCCTAAGGAATTGTTTGCTTTTAAAAGTTAAGGCGGAGTTAACAAGCGAACACTTTCATATGCAAAAGAGGCACTGATTCTCCCGCCTCCTGATCGGGGAGCAGCGAGTCATGCCTTAGGAGCACGCTTACGTTAGCACGCTTACGTTGGGCAGACAAGAGGAGAGTTGAGAGAGTTTCCGCAGCTGGAAAAGGTGGATCGGACGGAGGGAGGGGGGATTCAAATTTATTGTAATTTAATTTGTAATTTGTAATTTAATAAAAAAATAATTTTTTATTGTGAGGTTTGTGTGTTTTTTTTTTCTTTCTTCACAGCGGTGGGGTCGGAGGAGGCAGGGGGGTGAGGCGGCGGAGCACGGGAGCGGCAGGGACGTTCTCGCCGCTGTGTTTCAACAGGCCAGGCGTCTCGCATTTATGTCCACCATAAACGCGAGACACCTGGCCTGTTGGACACAGTGGTGGTGGTGGGAGGAATTGGCTGGGTGGGCTGGCTGGCTGGGGAGGGGAGACCCCTTTAAAGCCCAGCATCGAGTGGGGAGGAGGAGGAGAGCGGTGAGTCCAGGCAGGGAGCAGGTCGGGCGGGGGTGGGTGGGCTGGCTGCAGGCCGGGGCATCAGGATTGTTTGTATGAGGAGGCAGGGGGGGCAAGGCGGTGGAGTGCGATGGCGGCGAGAAGCATCTCAGATGGAGCCAGGACACCCGGAAGGCAAGCCGGCACTTAAAGGCGTGCCGAAATTCCGGCTTGCCTTCCGGGTGTCCCAACTCCATCTGAGATGCTTCTCGCCGCCGTCGCACTCCACCGCCTTGCCCCCCCTGCCTCCTCATAAAAACAATCCTGATGCCCCGGCCTGCAGCCAGCCCAGCACCGAGCAGGGACAAGGAGGAGGAGAAGACCAGTGAGTCCAGGCAGGGAGCAGGTCGGGCGAGGGGTGGGTGGGCTGGCTGCAGGATTGTTCATCGGAGGAGGCAGGGGGCAAGGCGGTGGAGCACGATGGCGGCGAGAAGCAACACCCCCGCTACTGTGTCCGACAGGCATCTCACGTTTATGTCCGCCATAAATGCGAGACGCCTGTCGGACACAGTGCCGGGGACGTTGCTTCTCGCCGTTGCTGCAGTCTTGCCTCACCAACGGTAACCGTCACCTCACGTCACTGGAAAGTTGCCAAGGTTAAAAAAACACTGTCAAAAGCAATTCCATTGTTTCTAAAGTCTAGCACTACAGGCATTTACTGTCACTCACCACTTAATAGAGCAGTGTTTTTCAACCTTTTTTGTGCAAAGGCACACTTTTTTCATGAAAAAAATCACGAGGCACACCACCATTAGAAAATGTTAAAAATTTTTAACTCTGTGCCTATATTGACTATAGGCAGGTGTTTTTCCCACGGCACACCTTACACTATGTCACGGCACACTAGTGTGCCGTGGCACAGTGGTTGAAAAACACTGTAATAGAGGGAAGATCACAGCCCAGCTGCACAATCCCCTCTGCCTCTGCTTTATTTTGGGTTTCTGCATATCTATTCCAGGATCAATGCAGCTGGAGATCTAAAATTCCAAAACAAATTATTTCTGGCCTTTTTCCTGGCTTAGACTTCACTATACTGTTGCCAGCATTTGAAATGGTTGGAATTTTGTCAAAATGTTGTTTAGCGACTGATGTTTATTCCATAAATACAATTTTTGAGCTATATTTAGACATTTGTTACTTTCATGAAGTTGCCAGTTTACTATTCCCAGGTTAACGTCATGTTAATATATTCCACGCATATTTGAATCTTTTTAGAAGTTCTAGCTTAAAGGTGGGGGAAATTATATTTCCCTTTCCCAGTTTGATGCCAACTTCTCTGACATCACTAAGGCTCAAAATATCAAAGTTCAAGATCTTGTACAATAGAATATAACAACTTCATTTATGTGAGAAATTCTAATAAAGGGGGAGAGATAAGAAAACATAATTCAGACTCCCAAGTTTTAGGTTAGAGATCAAAGAATGTTAATGTTCCAAAGTTAATATAGAAATATACTGTAAAGACAATAGCCACTTAACAGACCCTTTAAAATGCGGAATGAAATAATATTTAATCATGGTTAATGAATTTAGAAATCCAATAGGGATAAGGATTTTGGTTTGGCCTCCTTCGCTTAGATGGGGAATTTTAAATTTTCTATCTACCTCCATTGAATCTCATCAGGAGACAAGAAAATCCACTTTGATTTATAGGGTATTAACACACATTTTGCTAGAGTAAATAATTTCCTGGAGTTTGTTTTATCTAATTGGCTTTATCTAATTGTAATTGTTTTAAGAATATGAAATGCCGTCAATATAGTTTACTTGGACTTCAGTAAGGCATTTGATAAGGTAGACCATGTGTCCAATTTCTCATGGGTTGGACAGTATCACCACCAGATGGATTCGTAACTGGCTGACCAACCGCACTCAACGTGTAGTCCTCAATGGAACTGCATCTACATGGAGGGAAGTATGCAGTGGAGTACCCCAAGGCTCTGTTTTAGGCCCAGTACTCTTCAACATCTTCATCAATGATTTGGATGAGGGAATAAATGGGGAACTCATCAAATGTGCAGATGACACCAAGTTGGCAGGAAGAGCCAACACTCCAGAAGACAGGTTTAAGATACAGAAAGATCTTGACAAACTTGAACATTGGGCACTATCTAATAAAATGAAATTCAATGGTGAAAAAAGTAAGGTTCTACATTTAGGCAAGAAAAACAAAATGCACAGGTACAGTACAGGTCGTACCTTGCTCAATAGTAGTAACTGTGAGAGGGATCTTGGAATCCTAGTGGACAATCATTTAAATATGAGTCAGCAGTGTGCAGCAGCTGCCAAAAAAGCCAACACACTTCTAGGCTACATAAACAGAGGGATACAATCAAGATCATGTGAAGTGTTAATACCACTTTATAACGCCTTGGTAAGGCCACACTTGGAATACTGCATTCAGTTTTGGTCGCCATGATGTAGAAAAGATGTGGAGACTCTAGAAAGAGTGCAGAGAAGAGCAACAAAGGTGATTAGGGGACTGGAGACTAAAACATATGAAGAACGGTTGCAGGAACTGGGTATGTCTAGTTTAATGAAAAGAAGGACTAGGGGAGACATGATAACACTTTTCCAATTTCTCAGGGGCTGCCACAAAGAAGAGGGAGTCAAACTATTCTCCAAGGTGCCTGAGGGTAGAACAAGAAGCAATGGGTGGAAACTAATCAAGGAGAGAAGCAACTTAGAACTGAGGAGAAATTTCCTGACCGTTAGAACAATTAATCAGTGGAACAGCTTGCCTCCAGAAGTTGTGAATGCCCCAACACTGGAAGTTTTTAAGAAGATGTTGGATAGCCATTTGTCTGGAATGGTATAGGGTTTCCTGCCTAGGCAGGGGGTTGGACTAGAAGACCTCCAAGGTCCCTTCCAACTCTGCTATTGTATTGTATTGTAAATGTTTCTGTTGTTTGTTTTTAAAATCAATTAATTAATATAGTTCAAGAAATAAAGTTGCCCATGTTTTCCTTCCACTGCTGTCTTTCCAAGCCTCTTTATTCTAAGCAGTGTGGCATATTGTAAGCTTATTTCTTTAACTTCTTTAACTGACATAATATTTTAGGATCTGGGCTGGCTGCGACTGATTTTATCCTTTGTTAGTAGCACCACTGGCACTCACATTTTATCGCTACTGTAAATATTTATTTCTTCTGTCCCCCAACCCCCAACCAATTTATAGTATATAGTGTTATGTCACAGCACCTTGTATGCCCAAATATGGGAGGGAGCATAGTACTTCCCTTTTGCCTTTTAGCTCCACCCTAAGAGCCTTCCAGGCAGAAAACCATTTTTTGTGTTGCATTTGAGCTGATAAATAAATAAAGGGAGACTAGTATAGATCTGTTTCAAGCTATTTAACTCTCATCAGTTAGCCATACCCTTAGTGGGATTTCAACCTGGGCTGTTTTTACATGTTAGGCAGTTGTATTAGCCTCTAAGCCACAAGCTCTCCTTCCTTATCACTGACCATACTGCTTCCTTAAAAGGGAAGCAGTATGCTCCCTCCCATATCTGGGCATACCAGGTGCTTTGATATAACACTTAATTGTTTCCTTGGCTCATCTGATAAGAGAGGAGAACTTGTGGCTTAGAGGCTAATACAACTGCCTAACATGTAAAATAGCCCAGGTTCAAATCCCAGTAAGGGTTAGCTGATGAGAGCTAAATAGCTTGAAATGGATCTATACTAGTCTCCTTTTATTTATTTATCAGCACAAATGCATCTATCTATCTATCTATCTATCTATCTATCTATCTATCTATCTATCTATCTATCTATCATCTATCTATATACATACATACATACATACATACATACATACATACACACACATACATACATATACATATATATGATTTTTATGTTTATGTATATAATTTTTAATTTATTGTTGTGGTTGGTTGCACAATCAGCCAGATGTTTCTTTTGGCATTTTTATTGAGTCTTCCCAAAGACCTGGGATAGGCAGATATTGTTGTTTGATGGTGTTAAAGGTATTATTACAGGATATAAGCTGTGCCAAGTAAAGGTGCCTTTTGCAAATGACTGATCGTTTTGTCAGTGCTGAGGGTGTTCAAGTGGTGCTCCAGATGTTTTGGGATTGCACCCAAGGCACCTATTATTATTGTATTATCTTTGCTTTCTTCTGCCACAGTATTTCTATTTCTATTTGCAGGTCTTTGTATTTTGTAATAGGAGGAGGAGGAAGGATGGGATTGGATAATCCCAGAAAAGGGCTATCAAGCTATCAGGTAATTGGTTTAAAGATGAAATCCTACATTCAACACCTGCAGATTAAGTTTCTGCATGACTTTATTCAGTGCTATAAATTAATGTACATGATTACTTATTTAATGTTTAAGGCGGAAAATGTATGTAGAATTTGGTACAATACATATTATTTATTGATATTAATCTTTTAATCTTGCTTTTTATTATTTTATATGTGACTGTGCTTTTTTAAAAAAAGATCTAGGTTTATGTGTTTTTTACAAGATCCTCATGAGGGAAAAGAGAAATAAATGCAACAAAGCCTAGAATATTTATTTATTTATTTATATACTTTTAAACATTTTAAAAACATAATAAAAGCTAATGCAAACTAAAAGTGAGAAAAAGAAAAGAAGAAATCAAAGGGGGAAGCTAAAGGTACAAGAAAAAAGAAAATAGAAAATAAAGTTACAAAAAAACTTCTGATCTTTGCAGCATTTATTTCTTACTTTATAATTACAACATAATTCTCTTCTTTCTATAATCTATACTATCTAAGCCTAGGTCATTTATGAAGTACTCATTCTTAAACTTTTATTCAAAACACAGTTGAAAAATAATGTTAATCCCTAAGATTTCAAATGTTCTTGCAAAAAAAGAAAAGTATTTATTTATAAGATATCAACAAATATTTTGCTAAGATATACTAATTCCTAGAATTTGTATAGTTTAGAAAACACAATCACCTTACAGATATTGAAATCCCTTGACAATTGAAAGACAGTAAGATGAACACAGTAAGATGGCAAAGGAAATAAGGTACTATATTTCCACATTTACAGTAGGGAACACATATATTTGCTTGTTTCTTCCCCCCAGCAAGCAGTGCCTTTAGTGAAATTTAAAACCTCTCTGGGCCTTTAACTACTTGCACCAAATTACCACACAATGTGTGCTGATGTCAGCCCTTCACAGTAGTTCAGCACAGGAAACAGGCTCTACAGGAAGATTAGAACTATACTGAGATAGGCTATATCTCAGTAGAGGTGTTTTCCCTTTGCTCCTTTTTATATTCCAGAGATTTCAGCGGGGAGGGGGGATGTCAGAGTCCCTTTCTTTGAAATTTCTCTACACCTGCTTTTCTATAATGGAATCCCACTGGTGATTTTATCTATTGTTGCCCTGCCTCCTCACCTTCAATTGCCAGCAAATCTTGTCTGCCAACAGTCTACTGAGATCCCCTTAAAATGACAGACACCAAAATGCCCATCAGAATTACTAGTCTACTTAGAAAGCAGTACTGTACAGCAGGGATCCACAACCCCTGGGCCACGGGCCACTATGGGACCTTGAGCCTTTTAAAACTGGGCCACGAAACAGTGCTTGTTTGCAGGCACCTCCCCTCTCACACGAGTGAGCGCATGAACCCACGCTCCATTTGTGCAAGCGGCGGGTGAGCAGGCAAACACTTGCCTGCTGTGCATGGAACCATTCCCACCACCACCATCAGTCTGCAAAGGTTGAGGAAGTCTGCTGTACAGTAAATACCTTAATTCAATGGCCCTTACCAATTTGGTGGAAGACTGAACTACTGAAACAATGAAATGATGGAAACTAACCCTCTCTTTGCCAAAGAGAGCTGAAAGAAATCTGGAAGATGGCAGTTATTGCCTATTTAATAGAAGAAAGAAGAAAAATTCTAATTGCCGTTCTTCTCTGACTCTCTTTCTGACTCAGAAAAATATTCCCCTTGGAAAAGAGTAATGGAAGAATCCTAGAGATGACTCACCCATTCCTGATGCAGTTCTGTAATTGGCAGATGCTTTTCACCTTGGTTGATATGAAGAATAGGAATGTCTGTAAAGTCCCGAACCAATTTGTTTATTACATGCTGGATGTGCAAAATCAGGCCAACACCATTCAATAGTGTGTTATAGCTGATGCACTAGAGACAAGAGTGAGATCAACAATGGCAGTAAATTTCATGTTAGTACAGTTTATATTGATAGTTCTACATTCCCTAATAATGAAAGCCAAAGTGCACAGTTATATAATGGGACTAATATTAAGTATAAATAAGATCAAACATGACAATAGGTACAGCAACCAGACTTAGAACTGACAATGAAGATACTGAAGACAGCTTCTGCCTTTTAAGAACCAGCAATCAAGAAATACACCACAGAGTAGCTCTTAATAACATTGCCATTAAGGTCTTGGAAAAGTTATTCAGATGGTGTGTGTCTATATCTACAAAGATCAGAATGGAGCAGGCAATTGGAGAAAATTGTGTTTTCTCCATAACACTCTTGGAAGCAAAAACTGAACATTGTAGAAGCAGAATAAAAAGAATATTGACTCAGAATTTTCACTTGAGACATAAAATGCTCAGGCTTAAATATTGTATGTTAGACACAAACTGGATCTCTGAAAATCTTTAGTAAAAAGCAAAAGATTAATGTGATCTGAAAAGAAATCAGAGTATGGTTGATAACAGTTCAGTTATCACAACACAACAATTTTGTGTTGTTCATATTATTGACTGTATTTTTAGTGGACAGTCACCGGAATAAAGTTCTGCTCTGTTCTATTCTGCTGTGCCCTGTTCTAGCTCTCAGGAGAAATCTGTAATGATGAGAAAGGAGAAAAGGAAGAAAGATTTAGCAACAAAGTGGATGAACTCAATTATAGCAATTACAGCAGGGATACACTACAGGATAATCTGAAAGCCAAGTTCAGAATGGATCATCCTAGGGCGGGGAATCTATCAATATGGTCACTAAGAGTTGAATACTACTCATATCAATACAACAAGCATAAGAGTAGTTTCAAAATGTAAACAGATTGTTATAGCCTTAGAATTAAAATGTAGATCACCATCACACACAAATATTGGAAATAAATTCTGGAACTACTCCTAGAAAAATATTACATTGACAGTATTCACTCATGCTTTTAAAATTTTTGGGACTGCCTATTTGCTTTTATTAAGTTTGAGGTTCTGTTCCATGCATTTTCAGAAAATGTTAAGTATTTTAAATTTATTAAAAATACAGAGGATACAACAATCTCTTTCAAGATCATCTGATGTTTTAAAATATTGTCATAATGTTGAACCGCAGTTGTAAATGTTTAGGTGTGCTAGCCCGTGGTCCCACCACAGAGTATTAATGCATGACTTCTTTTTCTCCATGACACTAAAACCTTTTTTTTGACAAAGTACAAGACGATTTGCTTTGGATTACATAAAAGCTTTCATTTTGTTTTTACTTTTGGGGAGCTGGACCCATGTAGGAAAAGTGATGTCTGAAAGGTCAAATGTAAAATGAATAAAATATTCATTTTCTTGCTCTAATGGAAAGCCATAAATGTTAACTTTTGAATATATGAAGAGCAGATGTCATTGATAAAGAATTCAAACTTTATTAGAAATGGTCTCTTGTTGATTTTCCATGTTAAGAGTGTGGATCTGTCATTTTAAGCTGTGTGAAGGAATAACCAGGAGCTGAACCATCCATCTATCCTTTCGCAGAAGGGTTCACACAGCCCGGAAATGAGCATACAGAAGCTTTGTGCTTACCAAGGAATCCAAGCTTTTATTTGTGTTGGCAGTAGGTTGATGGCTTATTTCTGGCAAAATGTCATCGGGGGGTTACAGACAGGAATTCTTTGTGAGCTAGGGTAACTCAGCCTGACAATGCGCCCATTCACCACATCAATACCAAGCACATTCCTTCCATCTGGAGACACTCCCACTGTGTTAGTGTCGACACTGAAGAGAGGCAAATAGTGACTTCCAGATGCATCATTTAAGCCATTCTTACACAAAACACAATGCTAGCAGCCTTGGAATAGCCTTCAGAGATCCTGGCCCTTTCATAACTTTCTGCCTTCTCTGTTTTATGAAATAAGTAAGCCACTTATGTAAATCAAGTGGTTAACCCACATAATATAAATCCATTAAATTCAGCACTACTAAGTGGTGTTAACTGCTGTCTTAATCTGGTTTGCTTATGATTGTGTCCAACCTATAAACCATCCCATCTATTTACTCTTTATAACATGCCTTGAGACTTTCTGTTAAAATACTAATCTATTTGTCAAGGTTCCAAATAGCATCCTCCAAAAAATAAAAGTTCAAGGCTAGAGTTTTTTCAAAATTCCAATTTATTAGAAGAGCCATGTTGGCACATCTGGGAAAACCTGAATCTGAAAGCTTCCAGTTTTTTCCCACCCAGGTGCCCCAGCACCTACAAGTCCATCACATAGCCCAATCAGCCACTGTCACTAAGGAAGACTTCTCTCATCCACATCAGTCCAGGTGCAGGGACAAAATGACCTTGACTCTCTGCGAAAGAATGTTATTATAGCTACACATCTCCCATGCAATTCCCCCCTCCCAGTTTCCCACAGTAGAATATGTTTGAATATGTGGCAGGCTTGAGGCCCACTGTAAAAGATGGCTTCCAAGCCTGACACTATTTACAATATCAACATATATAAACTAACTATCTTATTAAAGAAGGCCCTTATTCTCCAGCTAATCTGTGTTTTTAAAGAACTGAAACTGGCATGGCAGGAAACAAGATTCTCAGTCGAGACAGAACTGTATATAAACATATCTCAGTTGCACCTCCCTCCCATGACCATGAGGAAAGACACTGATTTGGAAAGATGGGAGGAACCCCCCCACCCCCAGGATTTAAACTATAGAGAATAACATACATAGAGGCCTTAACTGCTGTTGATTGCAGGATATATATACAACTTCTTCCTACTCTGCAATAAATGCTATAAAATAAATCAAACACTTTAAAAATAAATTTTACCTAGCCTTTGAATGTACTTCAGTTAGTGAATGAAGAGTGGAGTTTTTAGAGAACAGATATCTGCATGAAGTCTGGTAGCAACATTTACAGTATGTACTTGTTTTTCCAACATTGCAGGAGGTAAACCTACACTCTGACTCTGAGCTTTAAAAAAAAGATCATATTGATATTCTTGCAACCCTGCTGGGTATGCTTTATGCCATCAAAACTTTGTTTCAATATCAAAATCAAATTTTGATTCAAATGGATCACTTAGCCTAAAAATGAACTAGCTAATTCAGCAGGAGCAGTAGAAACTTCAGTATCTGTCCCAGTCTAAGATCTGACAAAAAACGATGGTGTAGCAAACCTGCCTCCTTGCCTGAAGAGAATCCTGGCAAATTTACTATTCTCACGCAATATGAATTATTAATCTCGCTGAGACTGAAGGAGTTGTACCATGGACCAGTCATGTAGGACTTATGTATAATCAGTCTAAAGACAGAGGGACCATTTTGTTTTTCCTTATCCATTAACATTATTATATATCACGCATAACAAGTACACAAATTTGGTCTGATCTTTCACTCCACCTCTCTCTCTTCTGTGACAAGTCTCCCTTGAAAACATAACAAAAACTTTTCTCTCCCCTCTTGGAGAAAGTTCCATTCTATATTCAGGAAATCTCTTTCCTAGACCGATTATTGAAATCCTTTCTCATCTGAGATTTCTGATCTTTGTCTCATCCTGTGATACTTAGATGTGCCTGGCTTTTTACCAACAACATACCGTAATGATGTTTTTTTTTGCACAGCTCATATAAGTTTCTTCAAAAAATCTTTCAAATGGTTTTACTTAGTACATGGGTTAATACAAATTATTGTCTTTATTGTTACAATCCATTATTTATTTGTCCCTTTATTTCCCAGTTCTTTTATCTAAATATATCCTGTTCATTTCTTTGCTCTTGGAGTTTAGCTTCCAATCTTCAAAGATCTATGAACTGAAGCAAACCTACCCATTTTCTCTTGTTTTCTGATATACTTAGAATTGCCTCAGCCTATGTGAATGGTAACACTTGTTTTATCTGATTCAATTTCCCTGATTTAAAAAAACTCCCTCTGAAGCTTTTACCCCCAGAACAATAGTATATAACCTGTGCTTCTTAAGCTTTAAATACAGATTCACAGCATTTCTGACAGATGACAACAGCTTATGACTGACTCTAAGTTCATACAATGAGGGAACATTCTCTGACCCTTTACCTACTTCCTTTGTTGTCTCTCCTGCTGAGCATTATATTACATGCAAACAAATTAACATAGTATTCTTTGCAACTCTTCTCCTAAATTAATGGGGAAATCCTTAATTTATTAGATACATGATGCAAGACAAATGGTACAAAACTCCCCACAGCCTTCTTTGATAATGTAATGGAAATTTGGGAAAAACATTTTATAAGTACATGTTATATGGCAGCCACTACTTACAACTGAGGAAACATCAGGATCACATGTACAGAAAAACCTAGTTTAGTGTGACCCGTATAGTTCTGTTTAATATAATACCATACAACTCTGTGTTATATGGACAGTTATTGGGTGCTAACTTTTACAGTCATAAGGCATGTTTCCTAGGCTTCCTTGAACCTCATCTACTTATCTCTTCAGGCACAGCAAGAGGAGCATGTTGCAAGTCACATCTGCTAAGGAATTCTATCTGATGTTGATGCTACTAGAGACATGCTTTTTTTCTGGTTGTGGCTCCTGCCCTCTGGAACATCATTCACCTTGAGAGGAGGTTGGTCCCAACCCTGCTAGCCTTCTAGAAAGCCCTTACAACTTGGAGATCCAATAGGGGACCTGCGAGATGGCTGTACTGTATTTACATACAGTTATTCTGCTGCAATCTTGGTTTTCATGTTTCTATTTATTTTTAGTTGTATTAATGACACCTATATTTTTATAGAAGTGTTTTTTATTGTTTTTGAAATGTTTATCTTTTATGATTTAAACACTTTTAATGCTTTAAACTACACAGAATCACTTCAAAAAGAGATGGGTGGCAAATACATTTAATAAATAAAATAAAATAATACATTAAACTATTGTTTTTATTTGTTGTTAGTTATATGCCGCTCAGAGTCACATTCAGTGAGACAGGTAGCTATATAAATTTGCTAAATAAATTCCGAACCAAAAGTATCAGTTAATAATAACTATTTCAAACAATTCACCAATGTGAATCTGCAAGCATTTTTTTTTTTTGAACAAGACTACCATCTTCACAGAAAATAGCCCACTGGAATAATTTATTGCAAGCTGTAGAATAAAAAGAGGAAAGTCTGGTTCCATCCCATTTGCAACTTGAACTTTTTCCCTCCCATCTCAAAATGGGGTTAATTTTGCCTACTCAGGCAGGACATTGGAGTTATTCAATCTCTAAACACTTTGTTACAAGGTTTGCAAAGCCAGGTCAAATAGTTGAAACTCATTCCATGGCCCACACCCTGACACATAGGAAACAGGCCATACTTTTAATTAAGCAACAAGGACATACAAGATATAAATGTAATTGGTTACAAATGAATTTTAAAATGGCACATTTTAAAATTGACTTGAGCCACTAAGTTGTACTTGCTAAATATAATTGCTAAATGTCAAACCAGAGGTTCATTTAGCTCTAGCTAACCAACTTCCTCTTCAAACCTAACCACAGATATAATACAGAAACTATCTCATGTACTTATTTGCTGCTAATGATTGCTAAATAATTGCTTAAAATGTAATTTTTTTAGCAATGGAAATTTTGGGCTCAAGTGTGGTCGCAAGTCGAAGGCTACCTGTATCAGTCATCAACCATTTCTGAAGAGCTGTCTTCTATTCACCCCGCACCCACCATGGATTTGAACTCTGTGCTCTGCTGCTCTACATTTTTCAACAGTCTGGTGTTGAAGTCCAGTTTGCCTAGTATACTTTTATCTATGCAACTCCTTTGATTGGCTACACATTGGCAGGAATGCCCCCTCACCTATATCTTTTCTATGTATTTGCCTGCTGAGGCTTAGAAGTGGTCTCCTAAAGTTTGTCATCTACTATGAACTTTCATGGCATCGTAAGAAGTTAGTTTAGGCTGCTTATTATTATTATCCTCTTTGTGTTTCATCTTGCTTATATTTTATTCCAAGTAATAAGGAGCAAGCGATCTGGGTTTTGTTTTTTAAAAAGAAGGAATTAAAAATTAGGACAAGAGTCTATTGTAAGGCAGCAGATGAAAGTTGTTATACAACTGTGCAAAGAATGCCCCAACATAGCAGTTCAAGGGTGGAAAGGAAAACAGATATTGGGAACATGTTGTCAATTTCACGAAGTCGGAAGATTTTCTTTTTTAAGGAATCGTTATATAAAGCTTCCTTTGTTGTGCATGTACAGCAGGTGGACTGATAACATTTTGAAACAGGGACCACAAGCTTACCAATTTTGAGCAACATTTTCAGCTATAGTGAAATTACTCTTAATATAAACAAATAAATTAACAGTAACAGATTTGGAAGGGACCTTTGAGGTTATTTAGTCCAATCCCCTGCTCACGCAGGAGGCCTGTACTAGAGATTCAAACCACTGAACTGCCAAACCTTTCTGATCAACAAGCTCAGTGTCTTAACCACTGAGCCACCTAGTCAGGCTTTCTTGATCACTTGATGAAATTTATAGCCAGCTTTGAAAATTACAACCAAATGATATTTCCCAGGATTCAGAATAACAGAATAATAGAGTTGGAAGGGACCTTGGAGTCCAAACCTCCACTCAGATAGAAAACTCCTGTACCATTTCAGACAAATGATTGTCCAATCTCTTCTTTAAAATCTCCAGTGTTGGAGCATCCACAATTTCTGAAAGCAAGTTGTTCTACTGATTAATTGTTTTAACTGCCAGGAAATTTCTCCTTAGTTCTAGGTTGCTTCTCTCTCTGATAAAGTTCCATCTATTACTTCTTGTCCTGCTGTCAGGTGCTTTGGAAAATAAGTTGTTCTGGGAGTTGAACTTCATATTTCTGGAAGTTTCCACAGTCTGAAAACATTAAATTAGTGCATGAATTGTTTGGCTTGCCTGTAAAGCTTTTTATGATTAATTAACTGTTAAAATGTCTAAAACAATATGTGTAAAATTCATTTGTCTGTGATGACTCAGCAACCTCTTCCTCCAGAAAGTCTTCCAAAATCTTATTACTGTATAGAAACTTCAAAGCTGCAAAATGGTGATACAGAGCAGTGGTCAGTTTCCATTTTTTACTACCAGTTTGCTAGTGCGCACACTCATGCGCAGAAGTGCCCAGGCAGGTGGTGGAGCCTCCCGCTCCCACCACTACCAATTCACCTGATCTGGGCCGAACCAGGAGCAACCCACCTGTGATACAGAGTCAGCTATAGGGTATATACATGTAGTAATGCTTCTACTGTAGTTAGATTAAATCAATTACAGTTGGGAAATCCCAAGGACATACACTGGTTACTTGAAAAGGTGTGCTCCACTAGTTGTCCTCTGAATCCTTGCTCAACTTGTCTTGTAACTGGGAAGTTGTTAGGGACATTTTCATTAATATACTAAATATTTTGTCCTACAATGTCTCCTTGTTTAAGGAGACAATTGTTAGATCTCTTCTTTAGTAGCCATTCTGGATCCCTCAGAAATAGGTTATTATAGCTCACTCTCTAATTTACCATCATTGGATAAAAAGACAAAGAGTTCACAACTGCAGAAAATTCTGGAAGAAGCAGATTATCTGGATTTATTACAAGCAATTTTCAGAATAGTTACATGATGGATACTGCTTTGGCCAATCGGGTGGATGAACTAGGAACTGGCCTGGAGGTGGAGTAATCTATTTTAAGCTGCATTTAACAAATATGAACGAATAAATGATCAGGCTTGCAGTGGAGATCACAATTTTCACTGATTTGTGGGTGCTTATGCCTCTTGGTGACTATATGGACAAGTCATGCAGTTTTGCTGGTAACATTTTTCAGAAGTTATTTGCTACTGCCTTCATCACTTATTTAGGGGAGGAGATAAGCACTGAAAGGATAAATAATGCAGAATATTGACATGTACTGTGAATGATAACACAGTAAAGAAGTATTTGTCAACTTGCAGCAACAGTACTATGGAATCTTAATTTAATAGACTATTGTGGCGATAAGTATTGCCTGTTAACTCAAATCTTCTTGAGTCAATACCCATCAACCCATTATGCTACTAATCTATCTGATCTCCCTGATGCCTTCCCTCCATCTGGAATTGAAACACAAAGTGTGCCTAGAAACATATTCCTTTTAGAGGAAGCAACAACCACTATCCAGATTGCTCAAATAATGGACAAGTCTGTTATTTTATACTGCTGAATGGATGCAATTTTTGTCTGTTCAAATCTGTATCTGAAATTTACCTAGGGTTTATTGTACTATAAAATGCAGAAGCTTAATGTGCTTACTGTTCTTTCAGGTGTTGAAATGGAACAAATAGATAATCAGATACTATATTGCATGACAGAAAACCATGCCAGTGTACCATTCTGTATCCTAAATTGCTTTCATGACCTAAAACACTGCAAAAAATCATGGGTGGTCTAAAATGTACTTATCTTCTGAAGGCCATTATTTTTTTAAATTGAGAATAATATTTAGATTCTTTCCTGGCTGCCACATCTTCACGAATTTTATCTCATTGTGTTGCTTCCCTGGAAAATCATAAACTAGCCATAAATCAGCTGTTCTCTAGTTGTAAATAAGGGTAGTTCTTCCTCAGCATTTTGTTTCAAGATGGTGTGCTGTGGAGGTTTCTATGTTTAAATAAAAAGCAAACAAAAATAATCAGTTTTCAATATATTCTCTACTGTTCTGTGGTGAGCCTGATAATCAACCACAGCATGTACAGCCTGACAGAATGGAACACTTTTAACCACCCAGCAGAAGTCTCTGCTTTCATTATTAACAGTAGAAAGCTCGGACTCCCTTTTTTGGACTTTAACACACTAGACTAGACCAATAAGGTAACAACTTAGTCTCTGTAAAGATTCCAAGTTGATTCATGTGGGCAGCCAATCCCCAAAGTAGAATCCGTGAAATCCTTGCTTCAGCAATTGTTCCAAAGCTGAATAATAATGGCCAGCTCACGTTTTCATTTTCAATAAAACACAGGACTTCATGTCAGCTTTTCCAAACCTCCTGCCTTGCTTGCAGGTTACAACTAAAATTTACAGAGCAACCAAGGCACCCTGAACACTCACCATTTTAGAAATATTTGGAACAAGTAATGCAATAGCAGGCAGTGTCCAACATCACCATTTTATTGCATTGTGAGTGTGCACAGGGTGACATCACAATTTTTCACTTTTATAACTATTGTCCTCGGCTTACTACATTGTCTACTTCAGCTTTGGAAACAAGGCAATCTAAATCCAAACAATGATCCTCATGTTGGAGTTTACTGCAGGGTGAATAAACCTCCTTGTCCTGCCATCTTGCAAGTGCTTCACCCCTTTAATTTCATTCCCCATACATGGATCTCATCCCAAGATTCCCCACAACTCAAGTTACCTGTGGAAATGAAACCAAGCACTATCATAGGAGCCCTAACATATAACCCTTTCCATAGCCGTGGAAAAAACTCCTGAGATTATTAACTGAGTCATTATTGTACACTCTTTCTGCTACTGTTTTTTCCTAGATTAATCTATTTTTAACCTTTGGCAGTAAATCATAAAGTTGTTCATATGGGAAGTTTACATAGTTTCGCACCAGTTTTTCCCTTTTCAAAATCTTTTCCTGAAGTTGCTTTTGTCACTATGACCATATCAACAGAGGAAAACAAACAAAGAAAGAAACAGAAAACCCTGCCAGATGAGTCTTCCAAGATAGTAATATTAGCTAGGATCAAGTAAAGCAAAAGTCTTGGGAGAGTTTCTGAAAGCCACTTTATATTAAAATGTATTTAACAGAGAAATATGGCCACTCCCCAAGGAAGGTCAGGAACATGGCACACTATGAAGGGAGAATATCCTTCCCTTCTGTTTCAATTATTTCAACATGTTTGCAAAATGATGAGCATCATACCTTGGCACAGCATGCTTAAAATTGCTATAAGTATGGTAATCCATTTAGCATGAAGATTGGCCTTCTTGACAAGCTAGCTTTAGTAAAGAGCAACAACAGCAGAACTGTCGGTTCCCTCCGGCCAAAGCAAATTAACCTAAACATTGGTGCAAAAGGCATTCCTGGGTCTGCCTAGATCAATCAATTTACCTTTTTTCTGAGCTTCATGCATGAATTAAAGGCCCATGAACAGTTTTTTTTTACTTTTTTTAAAAAAAAAAACCATGACTGCCTTTTCCTGTAATAAATATTTTTTTAAATTGATTTCTTCAAAAAAGTGCTGTTGGTCTTCTTTAAGATAGGAATGTTATTTCTAAATCAGGCACACATATTCTGACCAAGCATCCTTTAGCTTAAGAGGAGCATGAGGGAGATTAAGATGCTGCCTACGTAGCAAGTTTATGTAATTGCATTTATGTCTGGTGAGAAAATGGGATTTGCTATAATCAGCTGCAGCTGTTGAACCTAGAGTACAAAAGGTTGGAAATAATCAGCATGTCTGCAATAGATGGTGATCTCAGTTCACTCTCTTCCATTCATGCAACCTTCTCCAACTGTCTCTATATAATGTCCTTTAACAATGTGTTGATTCTTATTAATATACAGTATTGGAATTTCAATATAAAATACTATATTTTAATTTAGAAGCTTTTAGTTTATATTAGCTGCTAGAAAATCTGAAAAATGCAAAAGAAGCTTAGACAAGAGGATAGACTCAGTAAATAGATTGGAAAATAATCAAATTAGTTCATGATATTAAACTTGATGAAGTTTAAAAAACAGTTGAAAGAGTTTATTATTGGAAAGACCAGTTTTAAATGAAAGGCGTTGGTAAAGCAAATGTAAACAATCACAGAATTTCATTTTTTAATAATTAAAAAATAAAATTTTACCCAGATCTGTAAAAGATAAATGCTGTAAAATTTTTGTTTTCTGTGATCTAGAGCACAAGCAATAATAACATAACTTTCCCCTCCTCTCAATGAGGATTTAATTATGTTGCATCAATTGATCCCCACACTTTGGATCATCTGCACCAACTAGCCACACACTTGTTATACTGATGATATCGCAAGCTTCTACAACATGTTAAGCATTAGAGGTATGTTCGGAATTGAATTTGGAAAAATAGGCATGAGTTATTTCACTGTACCTATTGGAAGCTCTTTAGGGTGCCAGTGTTTTTCCTGGACCTTTCATAGTAGCCACATCACCTCAGAAAAATATGCATTTCAATTCAGAGTATAAGGAGGCAACAGGAACAACCCTTTTAAGAAATCACCAAGAGATTTGGCAAGGTCACACCCAGATCCAATGCATTTTTGCCCATTATAGATACAAATACTGAACGCATGTTCAGCTCCATGCACTTGAAAATCCTATTGTCTGAACTGAGAGGTGGCAGCCTGTTTTTTTTCTTTTTGCTACATTCTGTATTTGTAAATGTATAAGCCACCTTCTTTCCCAAAGTTTAAGAAATCCATAATATCTACGCAATCAAGTAAGCTTCTCAGTTTGAGATGCAGTTGCATTTAGATAGCAAAAACTGAAATGGACATCAGCATGCGATGAGAATTTTTTCTAATTATGGTCATCATCTGAATTTACCTAGCAGTCATCATCTGATACTGTACTATTCTCAATTAAACAGAATCACTTCCTTCTAGAACTGTAAACTGCCATTATGCATAGTTTCACTCCATATTAAGACAACCAGAATGGTTGGTATGTGCTGAATGGCACTACCCGTAACATCTTTGGGAAGGTATTTTTGTATTTGTATTTATTATGCATTTATAGGCTGCCCTTTTCCCTGAGGGGACTCAGGGCGACTTACAATAAAAGGGGAAAGGGAGTGTAGGACAAATACAAAAAGAAATGTGAGCGAGAATAAATTAAACAATAAAAACACAACATTCACTCGACATTCGGGAGGGGCGAAAATAAAAACTTATCCCCAGGCCTGACGGGCTAGCCAGATCTTGAGGGCTGTGCGGAAGGCCTGGATGGTGGTGAGGGTGCGGATCTCCACGGGGAGATTGTTCCATAGCGTCGGAGCCGCAACAGAGAAGGCTCTCCTCCGAGTAGTCGCCAGTCGGCACTGACTGGCGGATGGAATACAGAGGAGGCCAGCTCTATGCGATCTGATGGGTAACCTCCTATTTGAGTGTGTCAAGGCTTCCTGCTACTTTTGGGTCCTCAACCTAACCTTGCCTATTAGTTAGTATCTTTCTTCACTCTTCGGATATGAAAACTTGTCAGTGAGACAAATCAGGAATTTCCTAGGAGGCCCCTGCTTAGCAGAATTTGCCTCTCAGTAAATGTCAGAAAAATTAAACTCTTTCTTCATTCATCACTATGATTTTATGCCTCTTTAAAAGATGTGCAGTTTGCTTTTGGAAGGTGTTTATCCACATCATCTCTTTAGCTGAGATGCAAAAAAACATATTGCTTCTATTTGCTTTTATACTTATTTTAACACAGTTGATCTTGCCAATTCATTCTTTAGAATTTCTGAGTGGAATTGATTTTTAAAAAAATATACATTGCAATTCCTCTTCTCTTTCTATTGCTTTTGTTTCTTTTTAACAAATAGTATCTTTCAACTGTTCTATTCTAAGACATATGAATCATCCTATCAAAAACAGCCAGGAATATTTTTTTTTATTAATCCTTATTAAGTGCAACTCATTTTCATCCCATTAGAATACCGCAGAATTTATTTCCAACAAACAAATCTCTCAATGATATCCAAATAGTCAATATCATTTACGTTGTCTATTTCCATTTCCAATATTTTTTATAGACTGGAAGTATAGATGAATTCATCACTTAAGCTTTTATGGTCATGAGCTTCCTTCTTAAATTTGCAAAGTTTGTAGTAATATATTTATAAATGTTCTTTGTGGTATCATTTGGCCCTACTTATATTAGCAGAAAATAATAATTGTCAAGGAACTGAATAAATTAAGAAGTTGCTTTGTCACATCCCTAATCCTTGCTCTGGAGAGATAACATCCTTTATAATTTAATTAACATTTATAATTTAATTAATTAATTAAAGGAAAGAATGGCTGTTAATTGACTTCAAGAAGACAAATTATTGTCAATGAAGCCAGCTTGCTAACAACAGCTAATTTCAGATTTATACTCCACATTCCAACAAATGAGAACTATCTGACCTTGCTAGCCTCAGAATCTGATTGAATCCAGTCCCTCCTTCTGCTGGATATTAAAAAAAGCATAAGGAGTCCTCAACTTACAACTACAATTTAGCCTGAAATTTTGGTTGGTATGTTACGTGAACCATGTGGTCATTAAATAAAGCACATGGTGGTAAGTCCAAATCTAGCTTATCCAATAGGCATTTGTTGCTGGAAAATGACAAAAATGTCATAAAATGTGATCAGGTACAGGATGCTGCAACTGGTCCTAAATGTAAGCCAGTTCCCAAGCACCCGAAATGCAATTACATCACCAGAGAGGTGGTGAGGAAATCATAACTCCGAGGACAAGTCATAAGTAACTTTTTCAAGTCTGTCATAAATTTGAATGGTCATTAAGCAAGGGTTTCTAAGCCAAGGACTACCTGTAAAGCTGCTTAAAAACAAAGTGTTGGGTCACTTTGAAAGGCAACTGTAACATTGAGAGTAAATAATGAATCTTGGAAGCTGTTATAACAATTCCCACCCTTATTTATACTCAGTTAATTAAATCAGAATCTCTGAGCAATTTGAAATGATTCTTCCCAGCTCTCTATCCACCTGGGCTAAGTTGCCACTGAGGTAAGCTGACAACTGACTCACTATCTTTTGTTTATGTCTGTATTTTCTTTCATTTGTTTCCTAGTTTCCCTGGAAACTTATACAAAACTCCAGTAATCCATAATGAGAGACTGACAAAGAATAAGGTTCTCTGTCTCTATAATAGTTTTAAGAAGCTATGTGTAGTTCCCAAGATGCAGAGAAGTTCAGGGAATTATAGCACAGAAATATATAGTTTTAAGTAATTTCTGTTTTTGTACAAATAGATAAAACATGAGGCTAGGATGTTTTTGTATTTGTTTGCCATACTGACCTAAATCTAATTGTATCTTACTCTCTATACAAGTCAGAGAATTGGATGTAGATGTAGCTTTTATATATTCTTCAGCCCGCACTCATAAGATACAAAGTCTTGTAGAGAATCTTTTGGTGAACTGTAATTACAGTGAGCATAGGCCTTGAAGGACAGAGAGAATATTTGTTACTAAGGCAACAAACAAATAAATACATCTTGACTCCAAGGCAAGAAAGTGGTTTATGAAAATGTCTCAGTCAGATCTTCCCCTTAATTCATATGAAGATAAAAAAGAGAGGAAGGAAAACACATTCAGATTTTGTTACTACAATTGTTTTAAGTAGCCTTAGGCCTGCATGGTGTTGGTTTCTTAGTTTGGTCTACTTTATAGGGCTGATAGTAATATTGGTAATTATTTTCCCAGTCCCATCATGGAAACATCTAATAAAAGTTTGTAGAACACCATGCAGAGGTGGTTTGTTGCCGGTTCGCAGTGGTTCAGGCGAACCGGTAGTGGCAGCGGCACGAGGCTCCGCATACCCACTCAGACATCATCATGGTTCCGTGCATAACCTTGTGTATGCGTGTGTGCGCACGCGTTCCCTCTACTGAACCGGTAGTGAAGATAATAGGATACCATTACTGACAACATGGCCATATCGTTATCTTGTAGTCTGCACTATTGGACTTTATTTTGGATATTTTTGCTTTGAAGAAGTTGCCTGCTGACACATACAATGTGTGCAGTCCTGTATACACATTTTACATACAGACTTAGGAAGGGTGGAGTGTAAATTCTGACTTGATTTTTTTGTTGATTCATTTGTTGGATGATATTCTCAGGTTTTTCTTAACACTAAATTTCAAAAGCAGCATACTCTTTCTATTCTGCTTCTTTAAAGTCCAATTTCTGCTTCTTTAAATTATAATGTCACAAGAGTACCATTACTGATGTTTGTAGTTATAGACACGTCATAACATCTGAGTTTCTTTTTCAAAACTTTCACAGCTATTTCTTCTAAGTGGTAATCTGTGGTATATTTCTTCACTGCATGTCCCTTTATATTGATGTTCACAAGATAAGGAAGATTATGTATTTATTTATCCAATTTATATACACCCCCTCCCTCATTTCATCAAACAAAGTGACTATGGACAGCTAGCTTAAATAGTCCAAAAATACCTAATACCATCAATCGTTAAAATCATTAAAACCATAAAAAGGACTTGAAAAACAGAACAACAAATAAACAACAGATGAAAGGATGTTAATAATACTGGAGCTACCTCACTAGTTCCCCCTCCCTCTGGGGTCTAGGCCTACTGGCATAATCAGGTCTTAAGGCACCTTCAGATACTCACAAGAGTCGAGGCTGACCTCACCTGAGAGAGAAGATTCCACAGCACAGGCAACACAGCAGAAAAAGCCTGCTGCTTAGGACCCACCAAATGTAGCTTCCTAGCATTCATAACATGCCATCTTTGCTAGATTTGTGAGATTGGCAGATGAAATCAGAGAGAGGCAGTCTCTCAGATAACCCAGTTCTTGCTATGAAGGCTTTAAAGGTGAACACCAGTACCTTGAATTGGACCTGGGAAAAAATCAGTACAGCTCATGAAGCAGAGATGTAATGTGTATTCACCAAGATCACACATAAATGCTCACACTGCTGCATTTTGCACCAGCTAAAGTTTTTAGATGCTCTTCAAGGGCAGCCCATGTAGAGTACACTGCAATAGTCCAACTAGAAAGTGACCAGGATAAGAGTACTGTGAGTCCCTTCTGTCCACTAACAGGACTAGGAACATTATCAATAATGTACCTTCCTCATATAATAGATGCAGTGAGCATCAATGCATTTTCAGTATGTTCCAGTTTCTAATCAGTCCCAGTTATTTTTAAGAATCTGATGCAGATAATCTGATTGTTGTTTGACTTGGGTAGTATATAATTCTATAAAAATAATGTATAAGTGTATAATATTTTTGTAGTCAGGTAAAAATAATTAAGAAAATGCCAAGCATTTTGCCAAGCATTTAGCATTTGGAAAAGTTGTCTTTTCTCCATGAGAAAGTTTTATGCTCTCTAGAAATGCATCAGCCACATACATGCAATGAAGCATAAAATAAATAAAAAAATCAACCAGAAAAACAACATTCTTAAATTAATACCTGAAATAAAAGCTATCCCCCAAATATTCTGGTAAACAGCTTAAAGAAACCCCAGGAAGTTGTCACATGGCATATTATTTATTATAGGATATCTCTAGTTGCAATACAATAGTTTCATGAACTATCTCTAGTTCATGAAACTAAATATGCAGTGCCTCTTTGTTTGTTATCCAAGATCCTTGAAAGATAGGTCAGAAGTACAGATTTAAAACAATACATTGCATCCCACCATTTCCCTTTCATGTAGAGGAGAAAAGAATCCAGACTAAGAGGTTCTTGGCTGCCAGGGAGGGCCACTTAACTTGCTCCCACTCACCTCAGGTCTACCTGGGTAACTTCTTTTAAGGGCTGTAGAAACTTTAAGGTTTCTATCTGCAAAGAAATCCAAGTTAACTTCCTTCCACAAAGATAATTAAAATAGTGTAGGATAATTAAGGAAATAGTGAATCATGTAATTTGAATAGTAAATAAAATCTGAAAACATTGTTCTAATAGTATCTAGTGCTGAGATAAGATACTTTAACCAAGTAGGGCTGATTGAATAACAGCAGGGTCAATGAGTCAGTCAGGAACTGCCCAAGAACAGTGAGAAACAAGATAAAGGTATTTTGCCAGGTTATATATTGTTCAGCTGAATGACTTTAATATTCTTTCTCTGATCAATGAATAAGAAGGCATGGAATATATCGGCATATAGTTTCAGTAAATGAGAATAGATAGAACAGTTCCTACCAGTAGCCTGGTACATTTACAAAGAAAGGTAGCTGAGCTATAACTAGCCAAGCTAAGAAATCAAACAGCCATCTTGGCTAACTTCAAGGGGATTTTAAGAATAACAAAAGAAAGAGGGGGGGGGGAGCCAAGCTTCCTGAGGTACTATTGCACAGAAAGACAAAGAACTGAGTGGGAGGGACTATGAACTGCCTGGAGCAAAGCAAGAAGTTGTACAAAGTACAGACACAGTTTGCTTATAGTGGCATGACCATGCTATGCCTATGTAAGGGCCTGTAATATGGGGACTCCATCGCCCTTATATGTTATCTGACCATGGTTGCTAATATGTAGGCCTGGCGTTCCATCTGTACTGAACTGCTAGTAGGGCTAGGCAAATAAGCTGGAGAGGGTTTTAATCATAGCAATGCTGCAAGCTAAGTCCTATTCTTGAAGCTGTGAAGAAGTGATGATCTCATAAAGGTTTAGGATAGTCCACGGGTGTCAAACTCATGGCATCATTTTGCAGTCACATGACGTTTCATGATGTTTTTTTCCCTTCGCGGAGCTGGGGTGGACGTGATCTGCATATGATGCATCCAGGCTGCCAGTTGGATACCCCTGGTCCGATAGTCACTCTATGGGTCTTTTCAGATCATTTAATCATACAGAAAACCCCTCCAGTTGGGGAACTGCTGCCAAATAATTCATACAGCTCTTCTATACAATATATATATTACTGTTCAACTCAGGTTTGTGCAGAATTACAGGGTTTAATTTTTTTGTGAAATAAAATTATGGGGAACATTGCAGATCTCATTATCTAACAAAAGGTAATAGAAGACTGATAAATCAAACCAGTTATTCAGCTTTTATGTTTATTCATAAATTATCATGTGTATGGTACATTAGATAAGAAAAGAATCAAATTCCAGATAAACTGAAGATATCATGCTGGTGTGTTTTTAATCTCCAAGCCATCTGTCAGGATTCAAGTCTGAATGTAGGGTTTTAAAAACTGGTCTTTCAACTTCAAGCACTGGCCAGGAAGACAATAATCCCCCTTCTCCTAGTAGTTTAATACATAAAATGGGCAAAAGATGTACTACATGAAAGTCAGCAGATAGCAGCCTTATAATGAATTAGGGCAAACAGCCCTTGTCATGTTTCCTTTCTACTCTATAGTAATGCAATAGTATGCTTTTTATTGAAACAAAACAACCAAGGAGCTGCCATTCCTTTTTCCAATTTCACAACTTGTATCCATTGACCTGTCCTGTTTTGTTCTTAAGGTATCATTATTATTGACCTGTCAGGATGCCAGTCCATTACTGTTACAGACTGCTCCTTTAAGTTGTATGGGCAATTATGATAAGTAAGGTTTCCAATCCAGGTGAAGCAGATCAACTAATTTATGGTATCATCTACCAAGCCTTCACTGGCTTTTCAAAGTCATTTTACATTATTCCATCATCCATATAACTTTTGGAGATAATATACAGCAACACCAGAGAAACAACAATTCTTAAGGTAACTCTGGGATGATTCTACTCCGTAGAAGAAACAGGGGAACTACAAATGCAGCAAAGATGGCTTATCAAATGTTAAAGTGCACTAGATTGTGCACCTTTGGATTGGGCACCTAATGGATTGTTATCTAAGAGCTTTCTATCTGGCATATATGTACATTTGTAAACCACCCAGAATCACTTAAGTAAGATGGACAGTGTAAAAATTAGCTTGATAGATGATAGATAGATAGATAGATAGATAGATAGATAGATAGATAGAGATAGATAGATAGATAGATAGATAGATAGATAGATAGATAGATAGATAGATAGATAGATAGATAAATAGATAGCTGAAATGTGTTTGAATTTTAGTAGCTCAAGTGGGAAAGAGAAAGGAAGAAAAGGAAGGAAGGAAGGTAGAAAGAAAGGTAATTTTCATTCAAAACAGAATCATGTTACCTCTAAAATAATGTAACATGAGACAGTGATGGCCATCAATTCAGAGAGCTTTAAAAGGAAACAGACAAATCCAGGGACAAAAGCTACAATTTAAATCTGCATTAGTCACACCCATTGTACATATAAACAAGTAAATTCTCCTTTGAGACAAAGTTGGTTCCTGGTAATTTCATGGAGACATCTATGTAATTTTCTTGGCAACTGTACAATGTGCTTGATTCTGCCTTTTTCCATGACATTTTTTCAATTTTCTATTGTAATCTACAACCCTGGTATTTCCTAGTGATTTCCCTCCCAAGTACTATTTCTGTTTGGCATATTGAGATCAGTCGAAGTTGGTTAGGCCTTACTACATATAGTATTAACCCCATAATAATGTGGTATTCATATATCACTGCTGAAGAGCACATGAGAGGATTGTGCTCTGCTCATATCTTACATTTGAGCACTATCCTGGATTCATCTACAAAGGTGATTTCACAACCCAATGAATCTAGAGCAGGGGTTTCAAACTTGTGGTGCCACATGACATATTGGGACTTTCCTCCCCTTTACTAAGCCTGGCGTGGCCGTGGCCAGCATCTGGGCTGCGAGTTTGACAATTCTGATCTAGAAGGTATTCCTTTGTTGACAGATGATTTAAATAAAGAGTTGATTTAACTGATGATGATGATGATGATGGTGGTGGTGGTGGTGTGTGTGTGTATAATGTATAAGATGTCTACCGTAATAGACATCTTAAATGTATTAACATTCTCTCCCTTTGAATTCATATTTCCCATTGAAGTAGTCTTACTAAGCAATGTTTCTCAACCTTTAAATTTAAGCTATATAGACTTCAACTCTTAGAATTTTGGAAGTTGAAGTCCACACATCTTAAAGTCCAGAGTATATGCTTCTAAAGGTAGGTGTAATGTGGCAATACACTAGTTTCACAGGAAACTATTTGCCTACAGAAAACCTTGGTTTTTCTTCTTCTTCTTTTGCATTTCCTGCCAAAAGGGGAAATACCACAAAATAAAGCTTTTTTCCTGGCAAGAAATATGTGTATTTTCAACTACAAACAATCCAGTAACATGTCTGAGATAGGTCTTTTTTTAATGTGCACTCCATATATTGTATGCTTATAAAAAAGGGCAAGGCTTCAATCATGTTAATCACCTCTGCTCTTTTGATGCTATTGACATACCCTCCCCACCTCCAGATATGCCTAGATAATCTTGATCCAATCATGACTTGATGAACCATGCAAGATATGGAGAATCTTTGCATCCCAGCCACTTAAAGTCTCTACTTTACCCTACGCTTATCAAAGCAGAATGCCAACATTTAGATTGTTGCCTGGAACAAATTCCTGCTTTGCATATATGCCCAACAAATTAATTCATGTTTGAACGGTGGCAATGTTTTACACCAGCATCTCATTTTCTGCAAAGAATATTACTTTTCCCAACCAGAACTTAGGATAGAAATATCCTGGCACTTTTGAATATTTTTCTTATACTATTCTTTTATTTACATTGCACATGGTACTTTCATATCATATATATGATGAAGTTTTCTTATTTATTTAGAATAATACCAGCAGTCTAGGATATCAGGCAGAGCTTGTTTTGATTATCTACCACAGAGGCCAAGACTACACCTGAGACTTCAGCATACAAGCATGTGCTCCAACACCAACTTATGTTTGTTTACAATATAATGGTTTGCTTTTGGGTACAGTGACACAGAGCGGAAAGCTGCAAAGAAACATTCACACTAAATATATAAAAGCATATTCTCAGGCACAATTTCTATCATGTGCCATTATTATTAAAAATAAAACATAATGCAAAAATCAAAGGGAGCTAATATACTGAAAATTGCAGGTTTAAACTTGAGTGAATAAAACACACATTCCAAACAGAACTGTACTGCTCCCTCCTCTTTTCAGCCCATGTTTATATATATGTCCATACAACATGCTCAATCTAAGATAACGTGGCATGACAAACATTTCCTTGCTGTCATCTTATGTGCTCCAAAGATCATTAACAAGGATTTTTAAGCAGAATAGTTATCACAATTTCAATAGCTGTCACACATACACATTCAAACACATACAAATACTTTCACTGTTACCTTTTACACATGATCCAAACTTAAAGCAGGTATTTATGTTTGTTCCACTGGCTATAAGAAGTCTCCTTAACAGCAAATCCATCATCTCAGAATCAACACACACAAAAAGTCCTCATTCAACAAGGACTTTCTTTCTAGTTAGTGAGGTTGGAAATTCAGTCGGAAGCCGGTAGAATGAACTCAGTTCTCTCTTGAATGGCAAAACTGAAGGACTATACACATTTCACATGAATATTCATGAGTTCTTCAACTTTTGTCTGTATCGGGGCTGACATTACAGCTGTTTTCAGCGGCCACAAATTTCTCCAAGAGTTTCTCACTCCCTCCCCTCCCCAGTTCTTCCTCTGTGTTGAAAGAAAGCAGGAGGGGGAGTCTGCCTTTGCTGCTTATTCAGAACAATTTTTTTTCTTACCACTTGGCTTTTCCATCCCCTTTGCTCACGCCTGCTATTCTTCCTTCTCCCGCTTCTTTGATCAGCTTCTGCTGCCTCTGACAGGGGCACATGCAGCAGGGTTATTTAACGGTCCAAGGCCGTGGGAGGGGTTATTTGATGACTCAGGAGAACAGGTCACCACCACCCCAGAAGTCTTTCTTTATCTGCATCTCTTGCAGGGCAATTCTTACAAGTTTCATCTGGGTATTTTATGACCCTTTATCCAAGTATATGCATTGCTTTCTTAATCTTCTAACTTTCAGAAATCAGTTATGTATATCTCATTGTAGGGTCATTTTTCAGAGGGAACTAGTGCCATTGTTATGTACAGAATTACTTACATTCTTTTGAAGTTGCCTGACATACAAGTTATTGGATCCAAATAGAATAACTATTTACAATAGAACATTTCTGTGCCCCTTGTTCTTGCTACCTTTGGTGATTATAAATGCTAGACAAAAGCTATCCTTTCCTGCAGCCCCATGGTTTTGGGATTAGACTTTCCCTCTATAGACATGTAGTTTTGTTTCCATTTTATTTAATTGGTACATTACTATAGCTTGCATACACACTTCATTAAAAAATTATATATATTATATATATATATATATATATATATATATATATATATATATATATATATATATATATATAAAATTTGTCAGATAGATAGATAGATAGATAGATAGATAGATAGATAGATAGATAGACAGACAGACAGACAGACAGACAGACAGACAGACAGACAGATGGACAGATGGACAGACAGACAGATCTTATCAAATTGATCTCCTTGGTCATCATCTGTAAACCTCTGATATACATATTTTTGGATAAACTGAGACTTAACATTAAATTTCTTATTCTCTGTCTTGATTTTATTTCTGTAAATAGAATAATTTATTCAGAGTTCTGAATGGCTGAATTTCAAGGACTCAGTATAACTAAATATAGCCTTTACTGTAAATTAAAACACATCATATCTTGTTAAAAACAAAAAAAATATTAAGGAAATAATTGCTCCATTGCTGGGAGAAAGTGGCAAGAAGGTGACAAGCAACAGAGAGAAAGCAGAACTATTTAACTCATTTTTTTTTTGCATCTGTCTTTACACAAAGGGATAAAACAGTCCAATCTATATGGAGGGAAGTATGCAGTGGAGTACCCCAAGGCTCTGTTTTAGGCCAGTACTCTTCAACATCTTCGTTGATGATTTGGATGAGGGAATAAATGGGTAACTCATCAAATGTGCAGATGACGCCAAGCCAGCAGGAATAGCCAAAACTCCAGAAGATAGGCTTAAGATACAGAAGGATCTGGACAAACTTGAACATTGGGCACTATCTAATCAAATGAAATTCAATGGTGAAAAGAGTAAGGTTCTACATTTAGGCAAGAAAAATGAAATGCACAGGCACAGTATAGGTGGTACCTTGCTCAATAATGGTAACTGTGAGAGGGATCTCGGATCTCTCATTTAAATATGAGCCAGGAGTGTGCAGCAGCTGCCAAAAAAGCCAAAACAGTTCTAGGCTGCATAAACCGAGGGGTAGAATCGAGATCACATGAAGTATTAATACCACTTTATAACATCTTGGTAAGGCCACGCTTGGAATACTGCATTCAGTTTTGGTCACCACGATGTAGAAAAGATGTGGAGACTCTAGAAAGAGTGCAGAGAAGAGCAACAAAGAGGATTTGGGGACTGGAGGCTAAAGCGTATGAGGAACAGTCGCAGGGTATGTCTAGTTGAATGAAAAGAAGGACTAGGGGAGACATGATAGCAGGGTTCCAATATCACAGGGGTTGCCACAAAAAAGAGGGAGTCAAACTATTCTCCAAGGCACCTGAGGGTAGAACAAGAAGCAATGGGTGGAAACTAACCAAGGAGAGAAGTGACTGAAAACTGAGGAGAAATTTCCTGACAGTTAGAAAAACTAATTGGCAGTGGCGGCGGTTCCCGACCAACGATCCAGTCATGCTGAGCAGCGCCCGGATTGCCCCGGCGCCAGTAGACCGGACCCTCTGTACTTCACGGACCTCCACGGGCCCCCACGGTGGTCCCAAGGCGATGGCAGAGGTTCCCGACCAAGGACGCGGCCTCTGCACCGGGATCCCATCCCACCGAGTGGCGCCCGGATTGCCCCAGCGACAATATACTGGGACCTCTGCCCTTCATGGACCTCCCCGGGCCCTGGCGCCAGGCACAAGCCAATGGCAGAGGTTCCCAACCGAGGACCGAAGTCTCCGCGCCTGAATTGGGATCCCATTCCACACGACTCCATGCGTGTGAGCTGCCCGGTTTGGCAGACTCGAGTAGACCAGACCATGTACCGTTTGCGGATGTCCCCAGGCCCCAACATGGGGACCGAAGCGCCAATGCCGGTTCCCGACCAAGGACCGCGGCCTCCCCGTCGGGATCCCGCTCTGCATTTTGTATCTGTCTTTACACAAAGGTACAAAACAGTCCAACTATCAAAAATAGCACCACAAAAATCAGATTAGGAAGACAAGTTGAAATAAGGAAGTAAATGGTAAGTGAGCACCTGTCTACCCTAGATGAGTTCAAATCACCAGGACCGGATGGATTACATCCCAGGGTTCTGAAGGAACTTGCAGACGAGATCTCAGAACGACTGAACTATATCTTTCGGAGATCCTGGAGCACCGGGCAACTGCCAGAGGACTGGAAAAGAGCTGATGTGGTTCCCATCTTCAAAAAAGGAAAAAGAAATAGATCCAGGAAACTACAGACTTATCAGCCAGACCTCAATACCGGGGAAGATTCTAGAAAAGATAACCAAGCAACGAATTAGCGAACATCTAGAACTAAATAAAGTAATAGTCAAAAGCCAACATGGGTTTGTCAAAAACAGATCATGCCAGACTAATTTTATTGCATTCTTTAACAAAGTGACAAAATTAGTGGACCAGACGAATGCCATCGATATAGTTTACTTGGATTTCAGTAACGCATTTGATAAGGTAGACCATAACCTACTACAAGATAAAGTAGAAGAATGTGGGTTGGACAGCATCTCAACCAGATGGATTCGTAAGTGGCTGACCAACCGCACTCAATGTGTAGTCCTCAATGGAACTGCATCTACATGGAGGGAAGTATGCAGTGGAGTACCCCAAGGCTCTGTTTTAGGCCCAGTACTCTTCAACATCTTCATCAATGATTTGGATGAGGGAATAAATAGGGAACTCCTCAAATTTACAGACGGCACCAAGCTGGCAGGAAGAGCCAATACTCCAGAAGACAGGCTTAAGATACAGAAGGATCTTGACAAACTTGAACATTGGGCACTATATGATCTCTTCTACTTGTATTATGAATTATCCATATACTACTTATCAATGGCTGCATAATTTTGTTTATTTTATTTTTTATAACCACAGCTATTCATTTATAACAATTATTACCACAGTTGCACCTGTATTTCTGCTGCAACTTAAATACAATGGCAACTTTTTAGATCGTAAATGGAGAATTTAAAATATATAAAAAGCCACCATAAAATAGGAAGAGGATGTTCATAACCTATCAAATAAAATAGCTATATGAAGAAATGGATCTATTGGGAATTGAAAGGAAGAAACTAAGCTGTAAAGGGGAAAACCCTGAGATATCTAGAAGAAAGGCTTACAGTTTGCAAACTGAAGACGTCTGCTCTAATGTACAATTTCAACATAAGTTGTAGAAGATCAACAGACTATAGAAATACTCTAGACCTCTGGCTCCTGATGAATTACATTATTTTCGGAAATTAGAATTATTCTGGTGTACAAGTGATTATCTGAATGTATAAAAGAAGACATAATTTAATAATTGATAATATGTTTAATAAATAAAATTGATTTTTTAAAAACTTAGCTGTTGATCTCATGCTTGTTCATTATTATAATACTATCTAATGGAGGTAGTGCCTGTAGTGCGCACATGCACACTGGGGTGGGTTGCGCATTGCATTATGGGCACAGCATGCCTTCACATGATCCTCCTGCACTCCCCCCATTATGACACGCGAGCCAAAAAAGGTTCGCCATCGCTGGTATAGGTGGTACCTTGCTCAATAGTAGTAACTGTGAGAGGGATCTTGGAGTCCTAGTGGACAACCATTTAAATATGAGCCAACAATGTGCAACAGCTGCCAAAAAAGCCAACACAGTTCTAGGCTGCATAAATAGAGGGATAGAATCAAGATCACGTGAAGTGTTAATACCACTTTATAAAGTCTTGGTAAGGCCACACTTGGAATACTGCATTCAGTTTTGGGCGCCACAATGTAGAAAAGATGTGGAGACTCTAGAAAGAATGCAGAGAAGAGCAACAACGATGATGAGGGGACTGGAGACTAAAACATATGAAGAACGATTGCAGGAAATGAAGACCTCCAATCCTTTCCAACTCTGTTATTATATTGTATATCAACATAGAATATTAACTACAAATGAATCCAACTATGTTATGTCTATGTCAAATCCCAGGGTTTAAATCCCAAAATGGCTGTTTTGTTGCAATGGACTTTTGCTTTTTCCCCAATAGGAATTGGGAGGGCACAAGCACCCTCTTTACTTAATGGCCTTGATCACTTCAAGCTTTTTGCTTCCTGCCTTACCAGCTTCAGCCCTCACATCAAGATACTTTCCACTCATGTATTTGTTGCTAACTGAGGAACATGGTTTACAAACAATTATGTTTACAATATTTTCATCTCATACTTTAATATTTGAGTATATATTAAATATTTTATAAATAACATACAACTATGAAGTATTTATAGTTGTCAACCATGTGGTGGGTATATTTTGTCCATTTTCTACTAAGATTAATTACACAGGTTGCCCATGCTATTTTATAGAGGGGTGTGTGTGTGTATGTGTGTGTGTGTGTGTGTGTGTGTGTGTGTGTGTGTGTGCTACCCATTATAATTGTCATGTTCAGACCTTTCATGCACTTGACCTTATTGTACCTCCCCAGCATTTGTTAGGATTGGGGTGGGTTATAAACTTATTTTAAAACTTATATTTATTGTAAAATAAACAAAACATAGCTTGTAAGTGGGATGTCCCATCTAGCATGATTTTTATCTCCAAACAGAAAAGACTAGTATAATTATCTTCCACCCATCAGCACAAAAATCACATTTGCTTTTTAAAATGCACAGTATTTGTTGAAATGACACCTGGCAAGAATATTCCACCACAGTTAAAACATGGCTGACATTTAACCCTGCTAGAAAGATCATCTGGATACATCCCTCCCACTGATACTGATGTATGTTTCTTTCTTAGCTCAAAGTGAACTTACAAATTTCCAGGAATTCCAGCCAGCATAAGAGATGCTTGTACATGTAGTTCAACAAGCTCTGCAAGATTACAAATTCCCAGTTATTGGTCTAAAAAGTAGATTTTGCTATAGAATTGCACAATTTTTATTGAGCTATATTGAGGTAATTGAAAAACCAACTATGATTAAATATGTCACCTCTTAGAATCCACTTGGGACACTTCACCATTTGAGAGCAGATCTCCAACAGAAATATTCCTGAATATGCAGCACGTTTATTATAATTACTGAATGGCAGTGGTGAGCAGGATGGTGATGGTAAATTTATTTCTATTAATATGGTAATATTGGAGTGTTTCTATTAGATACTAGCTACAGTTATAATGGTTTCCACCAAGATTCCCGCTGGAACAGAGGTTTAATCTCATTGGTCGAAGGGTCTGACAGCTCCCTATAAAAGGGCTGCTAACAGACTCAACCTTCGCTGGATTGTACATACTTGTTTTGTTACAATAAAGAGCTGTTGTTGCCTTTAACCTGAGTGTGCCTTTCCATTACCCGATCTAACACTGGCGACAAAGGTGGGATTAGGAGGCAACTAGGCAAACCAAAAAGAGCGTAGCAATCCAGCAAGTAAATCCAGCCCGGAGCTCAGCATGGCTTCGAGCAGCCATTTTTGAGCAGCAAACTCAAAATACCCACAGAACACAAAATGGCCATGCACGCATCACCAACTCCATATGACTTAGTTCAAACCTCTGCAAGCTGCGGAGGAGACCATACCTGATCGTCCTGCTGTTTCCACGATGCTATCTGCCAGCACTGCAAGCGAAAAGGGCACATTGCCAAGGTTTACAGAAGCAAGCACCCCACAATGACCTGGCAGCCCAGAAGCCAACACCAGAGTCACCTACCACACCTCAATCGGCCAAGTCCTCACTAGGTGGCCAAAAAAGCTGAAGGTCACAGTCCTCATCGAGGACTCTCCATGCGAGATGGAGATCAACACGGGGTCATCACTGACCATCATGCTGTGGTCTACACCCAAGCAAGCTATCCCTAGCCTGAAGAAGCAGCATCTACGCACCCCTGACATCCGTCTTCGTGATTACCAGGGGAACCAAGTCCCCATCATGGGCCAGAGCACCTTCCGGGTGCAATTCAAAAATTACAGTGGCCAGCTCCCAGTGATGGTGGTCAATGGCGACCTGCAGAGCCTCCTGGGGCTTGACTGGTTTGAAGCCCTGGGCCTAGAAGTGACTGGTATCAACGCCTTGAAAGATGAGAGTGCCGAAGCAATTTTTAAGGAGTTCGAGGACGTCTTCAGCACCGGTCTGGGTAAGTATGTGGGGACTCCAATCTCATTTAATTTGGACCCCAACATAGCCCCCATAAAGCTAAAACCCAGGAGAGTACCTTTCGCTCTCCACCCCAAAATTGATATGGAAATTGACAAGCTCGTAGGCCAGGAAATCCTAGAGCTGGTTGATCACGCACGCTGGGAGACCCCTATAGTGACACCTGTCAAATCTGATGGATCTGTCTGCATCTGTGTGGACTACAAATGCACAATCAATAAAGTGTTACAACAAAGTGCACACCCTGTACCCATTGTACAGCATTTATTGCATTCTTTTTTAAAATATTTGTTTTTATTTTTAATTTAAAATAAACACAATCCTTCTTTACATGCTGTAGAAAGTGTATCAGTTGGTTACAAAAAGACTTTCATGCATCTCTTCCACAGTCAACAAACATAATTCATATTAACTCAAGCATTTTAACTCAAATATTTAAACATATCACCATCATATCTCCATTTTCATTTGACTATAATTGTTTAAGCGTCCTTCATCATAACAGCTCCCTATAAAAGGGCTGCTGTCAGACTCAACCTTCGCTGGATTGTACATACTTGTTCTGTTACAATAAAGAGCTGTTGTTGCCTTTAGCCTGAGTGTGCCTTTCCATTACCCGATCTAGCAGTTTCCTTTTATGTCAGTTTGTTCTCATTTATGATAATTTGCTACATGTTCCACTTTTATATTTTTAAACATCCTAGAGGTAGTGAGACTTGTCTTTTTCATTATGAACTATTGTGCAACAGACTGAGATATTAGCCTAGCATATTACTGCCATGTATCAATTCTTTTTCAGTGGTGAGGAATCATGAGAAAACTCTATTTTGCAGTTCCTCAAAAGAGCTGTGAGGAGACAAAAATGTGGAAGTGTAATAAAAACACATTTTGAGACTAGCAATTCTATTTAAGGGATAAGCTTCTATAAGTAGAAATATTGTGTCTTAAATAAAATTCATAATTTCAAAAGGTGCTGCCAGATTCTTTCTAAGTTTGCTTACTATAAACTAACATAGTTCTTCCCTTGATATTCAGGAAAAAATACTGAAATTTGAAAAATTAGGATCTGGAATAAGGACGGTGCTAGGAAACAAATGTAAACTCAGTTTTTCAGTTAAAGAAAAACAGTACACACACAGTACAAGAATACTCAATTACAGGTTAGTCTAGCTTTATCTCCGATATTCAGAATTAACTTTCTATAAAATGTAATCATAGATTAGATTCAAACTGAAATGATTACAATCCTGTGTTGAATCTCAGCTCTTTACTCTTTGGGCTAAGATTCCAGAAACTTAGCCCAATCATTTTTTTGTTAACTTTCTTAAATAATATTCTCTATCTATTTACAGGATAATGCAAATTTTTCTTTTTAGACACATTTTAGTATTTTGTGCCAACTACAAGTAGAATCAAAGCAAATGAATCCTATCCTGTAACTCGAGAGAATATAGAAAAGCAATATGATTTAATTCATGATTTAAGCATTTTCCTTAACAAAAAATCCACTGAATCCTGAATAAACGTGTTTTTTTCTTCAAATATGCAGCATTCTTTGAGAGAGAAGGAACAATAATTTTGTAGATTATGAATGTGTAGTTTTTAGTTTCTTTTTGTTTCTGTTTGACTCTGTAGTGCTATCTCTTTCTATAAACAGTAGCTGCATTAGAGTGGTTTAAATTTGCTGAGGAAGTCACCATATGTTCTTCCTTGAAGCAAAACTTTGGGGAAGTTACCAAACTTAAAGAAAAAGTATACTTTAAATAGAAATACAGAACATATCTTGTGTCCCTAGTACAGATCACAAGAATATCAGAGTTTATATATATATATTTACTCTAACAGCATTTGAAAATACTCATTATAGGACAGGGGGTAGAACAGCACTGTCTCCTGGTTGGTTATTTATTTATTTAAGTAAAACTTTGTATATTTGAGAAAATATTCATATGGGAGAAACATATAAAGGTAGATAGCTTAAGATGAGGAAGCAGATATAGTTTATACTCCTTGGAAATCCATAAAACTTCTATCAGAACATTTATTTATAGCCATGGCTTCTGCTATCTTCTCGTTCTCTTTTTCCTCCCTCTTTCTCTCACTGCATATGAAGACAAATTATGAGAAACCCAGTCATGTTATTTCAAAGGAAACTAGTCCAGAGAAAATGTTGAACATGGAAATGCCCACTGTTTTTATGAATGTGTTTATGTAACAGATCATAAAAGAGTTTTATATATTGTAATCATGTAAAATATATCTCAGCTGTATCAATCAGGGATGTGCAGTCAGGGGAGGCAGGGGAGGCAGGGCCTCACCACTGTCATCATGACAAGAAAAAAAATGTAAAAGGAAAAAGGCTGAGGTAGTTGCTGCCAGAGTCACAGTTGGATGACTCTGCTTAGTGTTTAAATGTTTAAAAAAGCCTCTAAAAAAAGTGCCCTCTACAGGAAGAGGCGGGAGAACCACGTGCCTCATTTAGTCTATCTTTATGATCACTTGAGCAAAGTTAAGCAAGGGTTAAAAGCCGAAAAATTCCTTATGTAGATGAGGCACGTGGTTCTCTCGCCTCCTCCTGTAGAGGGCACTTTTTTTAGAGGATTTTTTAAACAGTTAAGCAGAGTTATCCATTGGAGACTCTGGCAGCAGCTAACCCAGTTTGACCTCAGTAGCTCTTGCCTTTTTCCTTTTACATTTTTACATTTTCATCATGGCAGACAAGAGCAGAGTTGAAATCCTCTGTGAAACAGCTGGAAAAGGTATGTGGATTGGAGGGAAGGGGAGGGATTCAAAATTAATGTAATTTGTAAGTAATTGTATTATTGTAAGTAATTTGTGTGTTTGTGTTTTACCCCCCTCTGTTGGCAGGCGGGCTGGCACTTTTTTTTAATGTTTTGGCAACCCAAAACTGTTAAAGCGAGGAGGCTGACCATTCAGCAGGCACATTTATAATCATTTTCCGATTCCTGTCTAAGGGGAACCACTTTAAGTGTGGCATGTCTTCATTAATATAATCTGCCCCTTTCTCCTTCTGATGCTCTATGATGCCCGTGGGACGCCTCTATGTCGGACACAGCAGCAGGGCTTCAGTGGGGCTTTTGGAAAGATGCGCTGGGGCTTTGGCGGGGCTTTCTGAAAGCCCCGCCAAAGCCCCGGCACTGTGTCCGACATAGGGCGGCTTTTGCCCGCTTGCCTCACCAGCCATAAACTTCACCGCACGTCACTGGTATCAATGGTATCTATATGATTCAAATGTGAATCTAAACTTGTAAATCCATGAAATCCATGAGACCATGAATCAGTTCTCCCCAATTGATATGAATAATTTACACATTTTTACCCTTGTTTAGGATACATAGTTTGGTGGACTATGAGAAAAAAATCCATAAAATTTTAGGAGACAACATTATTAAATATTATTTCAACATCAGATGATAATTAAAATCTCCCATCCTTGCCATTTAATTATCTAGGGACCAGGCTAAAAATATAAAAATAGCCTTTATAATTAAAAGCCTAGTGTAGATAGCATTTGCCAATAAATTAAATAAAATTGATTGTACTAAAACTTTACATATTATTTTATAAAACACTGGATCTTCTTCAGGATGAAAGGACCAAAACTGTGGACTATTAATCTCCTAATAGTCTAAAATTTGAAAATGAAAAATGAACCTTTTAAATAATTCATATAGTGCAGGATTTCAAAAATTCATACTCAAACTATATTAGATTTTAAAGGACACGAACAACTCCTGAAATTGCTCCAGAAATAGATAATTACATAGCTGATAATCTTCTGGTGTTACATAATTTAATCAGTATACTAAGATCCCAGTGAACATTCCAGCTATTGCATTGTGCATAAAACCCAGTTTCCATACCACTTTCAAGTGCAAACCCGTGAAGTATTTTACAGTAATCCAGCTTCATTGCAATTAAAACATGTATCATTAAATCTAAAAATTCTCTAAAAATTGTTGCAACCTGAAGAGAAGAAAACACAAGCCATCCTAACCTAAGAGAGTTAAAAGAATTTCGGCATTTAATGAGGCTCCTTCCTCCACAAAATTCTTTCATAAAATGAGTGATTTCTTGCATAGTTAGGACAATTAAATTTCAAGGCAGAAACTGCGTTACTTGGGATATACACTACCACAGCTGACTTTGTCCAAAATATATTCACTTTCTATTGAAACAAAAATTTGAAATGTTCTCTTCAAATTTTGAAAAAATCTGATCACAATCCATTTTGTGGGGGATTATATCCCAGTCCAAAATAGAGTTATTAAATTTTACATACAATTTATAAAGAATATCTTAAAATATAAATATAAAAGAGAACTGTGATAAGGTCACAATATTATTTATATCTGGATAAAGAATGAAACCCGGAAACAGGAAAGAAGAACTTAGCAAATTGTCCTTCAGCTTCTTTCTCTGGGGTACCATAACTTAAAAGATGTTTCCTGTTCCAGCTAAAGCACAAAAGGCTGACCATGACAAAATTTCATAACCAAAGTTGGCATCACTAAAAACTGTTGCTTCGGCGTCTTCAGTAGAATGTATGTAATTTTGGAGAAACGGAGGGAGGGGGGGGGCAAAGGCCATACTTTCTCTTTAAGTATACTAATGCTACATTCTAAAATGTGGCCATGAGAAAGTGGAACTGAGACCTGTACTAAATTCAGTGGCTTTAATTTTATTCACATTGAATTAATAGGAACATTACGCACAAATTTGCTATTTCTATCCCCAGAAAATCTGTCTTTTGGATTTTTAAAACTTGGTATGTATTCTTTAAATCTGTAGTAAAATAAAAAAAAAAAACCTTTCCAATCATTTATATCATCTCCTTTCAGTCAGAGGATAGCAAATACATCAACTATCTCCCTTGTGATACTAATTCCTATGTTCAGAATTAGAGGAAATAAAATGTCCATGCTTTATCATTTTGCATTTGCTTGTGAAAATTTTTTGTTGTTTGATAGATACGTACGTATATATATAAATATACATGTACACCTTAAACAATACAAGACCTCACCTCGTGGTCACCCCACCCACCTTACATGGGACCTCATGGTGCATTTTCCTGCTCTGTTTTCAACTACTATATTTATCCTTCGTTGGTTCAAGTTCTGCTTTCTGGTTTACCTGCTGTACTTTTCTTTCTTCTAGGTGAGCCCCTGACATTCAAGAGGCTATTTTCTGCGGCACCATATTTTCTCCACTTTTTCTGAAAAATACATGCTACATGTTCTATTATGGCAAGACTTCTTTATTAGCATAAAAGATCTAATACTTGCCTTACCTATAGAACATCCTTGGTTTGAATCTCAGAAATAATGCTTGTTAGATTTGTTAGTTTGTTTGGCCATTTATAGTTATTCTTTCCCTTCTTTCTTTTCTGCTGGGCAGTTACTGTTTTTTTTTAATAAATAAGTACACAGGCATACCATTTCATTAGTTTTCTAGTGCCATATTTTTTTCCTCTCAAGGTTGGGGGCAATGTACACTATATTGCCAAAAGTATTTGCTCACCCATCCAAATAATCAGACTCAGTTGTGAGCGAATACTTTTGGCAATATAGTGTATATTGATGGAACTATGTGGATGAGCCACAATACAAGAATTTGGCTTAACATTGCTAAATTTGCTAAATTTGTACCAAAGGATTTAATTCTATAAAACAGAGAACAGATACTAATAAATAAAAATCAAAGAAGGAGTAACTCCCTATACACAACAAGTTTGAGATCAAAGTATATGTGTGCTTCTCTCTTTCCTTGACTATTGAATTCAAAGATGATAGTTTCTGTTTGATTAGGCATGACTGGCATAGACAAAAATAACTTTCTTCAATCAAGGAGTGGTATGATTTTTTTCATCCAGAAAAATTAATATGCTCAAAATTTGAATTTTTATGGTCATTTTTTATTGCCGAGAATTCCTGAGAAAACATAGCTGCTTTGAACATGACATTTATCATACTTTCCCCCAAGATAGCCTGATTCTGGTTTGTTGTAGCACTATTTTTAAATGTGTAGCAGGAGCTCTTAAAATGGAGAAGTTAACTCATGTGACTCTTGAATGTTATAACTTCATATTTCTCAATTGTTTCAGTAGTTTCTTTAATTCTTTTCAGAGGTTTAAGCAGGAGCAAGTGGGTTGGATGAAAACATTTCTTTATTACATGAATTTCAAGATTGAAAAACATTATTCTTGAATTATTGTATTTTTCTGACATGTCCTCCCTACAATTTCCAAAGGTTATTTCCAGATTTACTTGTTCTTTTTATCTAGAGACTCAGGCATGTAGCAAAAATACCAGTAGAGTTCAGTTTCTAAAAAAAATCTCAACTTATTCATGCACCCCAGCACACCTCCTAATTCAAAATCTAGGCAACTATCAGCAGGTTATATTTGAGTTTCAGAAAAATAAAGGCAATGTTTATTGCATATGATGGCTCCCAAAATCTATTTATTTAAACTTTCTATCAAAACCTGACTAGTGCATAAGATTGGCCCATACAACTTCAGCACTTTTCTCACCTATCCTGGATTTTTTCTCAATAAACTGCCATTGCCTTATCCAGTTCACATGAAAATTATGTTATTTTGGAAACCTTTTGTTATTCAAACTCTTCGTTCTATATTTTCCCATATACTGTATAATCTAATACTTTAAGCAAACTTGTTTGCTTTTATGTACTGTTTTTTTTACTACAGGAGTCTCATAAGCTCCTTCTTTGATATAGCCTGGCTTTTATTCTTCTAAGTCTAAAAAATGTAATTCCCCAGCCAATTATCTCCCATTTTGTAAATTTATATTTACCTAATATCTACCCCTCCAAACTCAAATATTATTTTTCTTCCTCCCCTGCCTGTAGCCAATTTTATGCATATTCAATCAAAAGTCAATTTACTACTTTGGAAACTTACTTTGGATGCATCAACAGAAATATGTCAAGATTATGGGAATTTATAGTTCCACTCCATTCTGCATTGGTCACTCTGCACCTGGAATACCATGTCTAGTTTTGGTTGCCACAATACAACAAGGGTGTTGAGGAACTGGAAAGAGTGTATAGAAGAACAACAAAGATAGTAATGGGCCGGAAGACTAAATTCTATGTAGAATACCTAAGGAACTGATAAATTTAGCTGAAAGAAAATGTGATAGCAGTCTTCCCATACTTGAAAGGTTATCACAGGGAAGAGAATATAGATTTATTCTTCATAGTCCCTGAAGAAAGAAAAGGAACTAATGGGTAGAATTTTACTCTGAGAGATCCAAACTTTATAAAGAGGAATTTCCTGACTGTGGAAGCTATTAAGTAGTGGGACAGATTGCCTCCAGAAGCTGTGGTTGCTCCAGCATTGGGGGTTTCAAATAAAAGCTGGAATCATTTGTCGTGATTGGAAGATTCTTGCTCTGAGCAGCAGGGTAGATTACAAAACCACAAAAGTCCATTCAACTCTATATTTGTGTGGCCTGTATCTAGAAGATAGAAAATACTTCCATTTGAGACTATTGTTTTTATGTTATTCACAAAATTTTATGAGATGCCTAAGTCCTCCATTTGTAACATTCACTTGTTTTCCTTTCACTTCTTTATTTGCTAGACAAAAATGCTTTGAGATGGATAACACTTAATGTGCATAATCAAAGGACATCATGGCAGCTCTCCGATTCTTTTACCTTTAACACATTTTTTCCAGAGGTGGGTTGCTTCCAGGTTTTTTGGCTTGGGTTGCAGAACTGGCAACGATCAAGGCTGGCCACGCCCCTGAACTGGTTCCCTGACGGCATGTTGTTTTGTAGTGCGCACTTGTGTGCAGTTCACTATAAATTGTTCTGCGCATGCGGAAAATTTTTTTATATTGAACTGTGCACGCGTGCATAGCACGCATCTGGTGCAAAAGAGAGCAAAGCGAACCGGTAATAAAACCGGGAGCAACCCACTTCTGTTTTTCTTTATAAAAATGTAATAAATTATGTTATAAATTGTGCTAAAAAGCTGGGAAAGAAGCACAATGATCTTCATTTAAGGAGAGATGGAGAATTGTATAACAGCTCTGGTTGCTAGTGATATGAAATCCTTTTAATACCTTAATTAAGCTTCACTTAATATCATAACAGTGGATAAGAACCATAATAGGAACCAAAACATATAAAAATCAATCACACTACATACCAATCTATAGCACTTAGCACAATAATATTCCATTGTTTATCATAACTAACTTCTGGTATAGAAGCATTTCTGAAATGAAGTAATAGCTTAGAATAATCCCCATTTCTGTAGAAAAAAATTCTATGGTGTAGAGAAGACACTTTTTGTGCACCTGATCAACACTTGCCTGGGTTTAGTTTTATTAGATGTCTGGCAAAAGGATAGTTTGTCCTCTTTTTTGCCCTCATGTCCTCTGTTCAGAAGGCACAGCCTTAAAATCAAATATGTCCCAGCTTTCTGAGTATTTTTTTTTTTTTTAAATTGGGTTGTTTTTACAACAGTAATGATTCAAAATTTCATACATTGTGATCTTGAAAATAGCCTGCTTCTTTCTTTTCCTCATCTATCAACAAATTTGACAAATTAGATGTATGTTAATGATCTTTTTCCTAATTCTAGCAATTGGCTTCAATCCAACCACTTAAAATCCATGATCTTTGTAGTCAATAGATTGCATGGCTTGCTTTATGTTTCTGTGATAAAACTTGAAAAGCATGTCATCATCAATTCAATGTTATTGCTAGCATATGTATTCTTGAAAACCAGTCTTTCTGATGCTGGAAAAGTAATTTCACATACCTGTAGGTCTAAGTACATTTTTTGCAGTATTTGCTGTAATTTTTGTCGCACCTGCCAAGAAAGTTAAAACAGTTTTTGTGTATCCTCCTTTTCTCTTCAGCTGTCCTTCCTTTGAATTGTCCGTTCTCCTTTCTCCATTCAGATATATGGTAAATATCGCTGGTATTGAAAGTTGAGCAGGGCTGGTTCTGCCTGGTACTTGAATGGAAGTGCAGCGGGAAACACAAGGTTGTAGGATAGACTGGTGAGTCAAAGAAACATTCTGGAAGAAGGCAGTGAGAAACCAGTGCCATACTATTACCTGAAAATTTCTTGACTGTATCCCAGTATCTTCAGAGTCAAGTACAGTTGGAGGGATAATAAAGCATAATAAATGCTACAAACATAGTTCCCAGATGAAGTAAGCTGCAGCTCATTGCAGTTTATGTCTTTTAATAAAATTGTCTGTTCAGAAAAGGTACAACCAGTCTAATTTCAATTCCCTCGCCTTATGGTTGAGAAGCATTTGTAAATATTTTGTGTTTCTTTTCCAATATTTATACAGCTTGCATCATAGGCTGGTTAAAGTTGACAGAAAATTTCTATGACAGCATTGTAAAATAGTGCTCTATAAAAACTGCTGGTCAGAGATGGGGCAGAGATCGGTTTGTATTTCGGATAGTATAAATCATAACCTACAAATAACAATTGCAATAACTAAACTGAAATAATTAAAGTTATTGATGGGACTCAGATTTAAAGCTCTTAATTCTCTCATTACTGAATGCAGGTATGTTGCATTTCAGAATTTTCAACCTTCCGGTAAGCAAAAAACAAACAAACAACCGTATTGGAAAGAGAGGCAATACGGTTGCCTCAAACGAGAGGCTCTTTTAAGGATAGATAAAAGATGATAAGGAAAAAAAGGATTTAAAAAAAGCTCATTTCAGGCTTTAGTGCTTAAAATACAAACCGAACTCCATCCCATCTCTGACCTGTCGTTTCTTTACAGGACCGTATCACGATAGTGTCTTTGTTACAATTGTGTCTTTTTCAGGATACCTGTTACGCTATCCAATCACAACTTCCATAAAACCTGCGCGGCGTCAAAAACACAAGGATCTTTTTCCATCTCTATAATTTTCTAGTTCTATAGGTTTATGAAAGCACGTTACGGGTGACGTTCTGTCGCCTTCTAGGCAAACGTCATATCTTTGCGACTCAGTCTCTAAGCAACGCAGAAATGCCTTTGCTATGGCAGCGTGGCGGCTCCTGTTCCCATTGCTGCTCTTGCTGTCGGAGATGTGGTCGAAGACCGAGACTGATAACGTCACCCTAAAAGCGGAAAACTCCACAGATGAAACGGCCCCCACTAGGACGGCCCCCAGCGAAACGTCCTTCCCCGGGACCTCCCCAAGCGGGACCTCCCCAAGCAGAACTCCCGGCATGCAGACAGAAGAAAGTGCTGGTGAGATGGGAGGAAGTGTGGGCTATGTCCCAAAGGCATGTGCCCCTCTTTCCTTTGAAGCGAATTACCCCCCTTATCGACTTTTTTTTGTTTTGATTTTTTTGCATTGTTTTTAAAATCTTTGCTCATGCTGCTTATGTATCCCACCAATGTTTTCTCAGGCTGCCCCTGTGACCTGCATCCAGGCTTCTGCGACATCAATTGCTGTTGTGATTCACACTGTGGTTCAGAATGCAACCTTGGTGCCCCTGGGTGTCCCTTCTCTTTCTGCCTTCCAGGCAGTACCAGGTGAATATGAAGATTTTATTTAGCTTTCTAGACATCCTACCAAGGCTGGAAGCTTCAACTGGTCAAGAAGGCAATGGCACGGACAGGGATGGTTATGCCTCAATATATCTGTGGGACACCTCTGCTTTGTGAACTGCACCGGTGCTTCTGGGTGCAATTCAAGGTGCTGGTCATCACCTATAAAGCTGTACATGGTATAGGACCAGGTTATTTGAGAGATATCCTGCCTCCCATGATTTCTGCTTGGCCAAAATGTGCCAGCAGAGTTAGTACCCTCCGGATACCTTTGATTAAACAGTACTATCTTTTGGGACCCAGGAAGTGTGCCTTTTTGTGTGGCAGCATTGCCTCTTGGAATGAAACCCCCCTGAAATCCATGTGACTCCCATTCTGTTGGCATTCCGTAACATTTTAAGGACTGGCTGTTTTTACAGGCTTAAGGTTAATTTGAATGGAGAGTATTATCAAGTGTGTTTTTGTACAGAATGACCAGATGCCATTTTGTTCTATAGTGGTCTATTGTGTATTAAATGGTCAGCTGCTCAGAATTGAGCAGTACTTGAAATAAATAAATAATTGAATCTAGAAAACATATTGGAATCATATTTTTGTGATTGAAAAAAAGCACAGTTTTGGAATTGGAGGAGCAGCTTTTAAATTGCTTTTAATGTTAAGTTTTATTGTGTACCAAAAACCAAGTAACCCTTGAATTTAGCTCTATGTTTTGAAAGCTTTTGTTTGATATATATTGTTAATCTGAGTTTGTGTAAACAATGTTCTTTAAGATAGTTTTCTGTATTTGTATTTTTCCTTAGGGCTGTGAGTCGGGTGTGTTTGGAAAAGTCCCTGATTTTCCGAAATAACACTCCCTTCCATACTGAAATTCTTCCAGGTCCTGAGAGATGTATATTACTCTTCTGTATACAGTTAAATGATTGTAAGTTTGACTTTTTGTCTACAACTAATTATACTCTTCGATTGCAGCTATTCTCTGAATCTAATTTTAGGAATAGAAATACAAATCATAATGCTTATTTTCTGAAGATTAAAGGACAATATAATAGATTTTGTTTATCATTTTCATTTTCAAATCTTGTCATTTTTCATTTGTCATTATGGTTTCAATTTTTCTAAACACTTTCCTTTTCTCTCTATATTTCTTTCTGATATATTTCTGTCTGATTCTCTCAATATTTCTTTCTGATTCTCTCAATATTTCTTTCTGATAGTAAAATGATGTCTAACTCTTAGAATTCTATTTTTTTCATAAAAATAAACCCACAGTATTAGAAGAACATCTTAATTTAAATATATGAATAGTGTAGTATTATAGTACAGGTAGTCCTCAACTCATGACCAGAATTGAGCCCAACTTTATATATTGGTAAGAGAAATTTCTTAAGTGAATTTTGCCCACATTTTACAACTTTTCTTGTCACATTTGTTAAGTTAAATTAGTTAAGTGAATCTGGTTTCCCCATTGACTTTGCTCATCAGAAGGTTGCAAAAGGTGACCATATGACCCCAGGGCACTGCAACTGTCATAAATATGAGTCAGTTGTCAAGCCTCCGAATGTAAATCACACGACCATGGGGATGCTACAGGGGTCATAAGTGTGAAAAATAGTCATAAGTCAATTTTTCAGTTCTGTTGTAACTTTGAATGATCAAAGGACTACCTTTATAAGTAGTATATAGTATAATATACTTACTTTTCTCTGGAATAGTTTTTCCAATATCTATTTCATTAATAACTTACCTAGGAAAATTTGTACATCAAATCAAATTGGGGTATCAATACATAAAGCCAATTTGTCTGCTACAAGACTTGTACTGTGTAGATTTTTGTTTCTGTTAAAGGGCAAGTGATGTTTGATTTGAAAAATGCAACCTCTTTATACCTTATTCACCAAATATCTTCTATTATTCCATTTTTGCACAGATGCACAAATGCTTCTGCCCTAAACCAGTGAGATGGACAACTAATGTAACAGAAAAGGCATATATACAAGCCCTCTGACAAAAAAAAGGAAAGAACTTGCAAAAATTACACTATTATAGCTCAGATTAAAAAAGGATATAGAGAGGGAATAACATTTATTACATTTGCAATATGGGATGCCCTTTTAACACTGTGATGTTACTGTTGTGCTTCCCCTATCCGTATTTTATTTTTAGCCACACTGAACTATTTACAAGTGCCACAGAAGGTGACAGAAGTAAATTTCCCAGTACTTTTAGCACAATATGGAAGGCCATCATTCATCCCTTCAGAACAAGTTTGGCCGCCTCCATCTGCCTTTTATCAAGTGAGTTGGTTGTTCAATATCCCCCTCCCCCTTTGAGATATTTTTAGCAGTGGAAAAATGTGAAGCAGACCAGATTTAGATTTTTATAATTTTAGCCTTATCTCAACAAGGTAAGACTTGCCTAGTAGCTTGCAATGTAAGATTAGTTAATAATTATGTGAAATAGATGAAAAATGTTGGCTTTAAAAAAAATCAAGTTAAAGCTTAAGTTCTTTTTCTGTACGGGCTATTCTAGGAATTAGTCTTTTTTACCTCTTCTGTTTCCATTCCAGGTAGGAGATCCAATTCAGATTTATTATGCTGCCTCATCTACACTAAGTGTGCTTAAGCAACCTGTGGGCATTGGAACTAGTCAGATTTGCACTGATGAGAATCCTGCTGGTGAGCATTGAGTTTTTAGTAATGTTCTAGCACCAGGTCACAAAGTTTATTGGATTTGGTAACTGATTACAGGTAGTCCTTGATTAATAACTATTCATTTAGCTATAGTTCAAAATTATAATGACACTGCACAAGATTTAACAGTTGGTTCTCTTAGCATCCAGCTTGCAATTATTACAATTGCAGCAGTCTGCTGTCATGTGATTACCATTTGTGACCTTCATTGCCATCTTCTGACAAGCACAGTCAGAGGAGAAGCCAGCAGGAGGCGATCATATGACATCATGCCAAACAACTGCAGCTATCTGCTTAATGATAGCACACCAAAACTGCCAGAATTGCCAGTGTAAGTTTTGTATTTGTATTTGTATTTATTAGGATTTATAGGCCACCCTTTTCCCTGAGGGGACTCAGGGCGGCTTACAATCATTAGGGAGGGGGTGCAGTTCAAAAATAAACAATATGTGAACAAAGTAAAATAATAAAAACACAACTTGCATTCAACACTCAACACTCGGGTGGGGCAAATGAGAAGCTTATCCCCAAGCCTGTTGGGATAGCCAGGTCTTGAGGGCTGTGCGGAAGGCCTGGACGGTGGTGAGGGTGCGTATCTTGACGGGGAGGTCGTTCCACAGGGTCGGAGCTGCAACAGAAAAGGCTCTCCTCCGTGTAGTCGCCAGTCGGCATTGACTGGCGGATGGGATTCGGAGGAGGCCCAGTCTGTGCGATCTTATCGGTCAGAGGGAGGTAATCGGCAGAAGGCGGTCTCTCAAGTACTCAGATCCACTACCATGAAGGGCTTTAAAGGTGTTCAACAACACCCTGAAGCGCACCTGGAGATCAACAGGTAGCCAGTGCAGCTTGCGGAGGATGGGTGTTATGTGGGCGAACCGCGGTGCGCCCACTATCACTCGCGCGGCCGCATTCTGAACTAACTGCAGTCGCCGGATGCACCTCAAGGGCAGCCCCATGTAGAGCACATTGCAGTATTCCAGCCTAGAGATCACAAGGGCTCGAGTGACTGTTGCGAGAGCCTCCCGGTTCAGGTAGGGTCGTAACTGGCGGACCAGGCGAACCTGGGCAAATGCCCCCCTGGTCACAGCCAACAAATGATGGTCGAGAGTCAGCTGTGGGTCCAGGAGGACTCCTAAGTTACGAACCCTATCTGAGGGGTATAAAATTTGACCCCCCAGCCTGATAGATGGAACATTGGCCAAATTGTTGGGAGGGAAACACAACAGCCACTCGGTCTTGTCCGGGTTGAGTACCAGTTTGTTAGCACTCATCCAGTTCTTAACGGCCTCAAGACCCCGGTTCATCACGTCCACCGCTTCATTGAGTTGGCACGGGGCGGACAGATACAATTGCGTATTGTCCGCATATTGATGGTATTTTATCCCGTGCCTCCGAATGATCTCGCCCAGCGGTTTCATGTATATGTTAAATAGTAGGGGGGATAAGACCGAACCCTGCGGCACCCCATATTTTAGGGGCCTCGGGGACGATCTCTGCCCCCCGACCAACACCGACTGCGACCTGTCCGAGAGGTAGGAGGAGAACCACTGCAAAACAGTGCCTCCCACCCCCACCTCCCGCAGTCGTCACAGAAGGATACCATGGTCGATGGTATCGAAAGCCACCGAGAGGTCAAGGAGAACCAGGATGGACGCATGGCCTCCATCTCTGGCCCTCCAGAGATCATCGGTCAATGCGACCAAAGCGGTTTCTGTGCTGTAACCGGGTCTGAAGCCGGACTGGAAGGGGTCAAGGTAACTAGCTTCCTCCAAGGCCCGTTGAAGCTGGAAGGCCACCACCTTCTCAACAACCTTCCCAACGAAGGGAAGGTTGGAGACAGGACGGTAGTTATTTAAAATGGCTGGATCCAAGGATGGTTTCTTCAGGAGGGGTCTCACCACCGCCGTTTTAAGTGCGGCGGGGAAGTGCCCCTCCCGAAGGGAGGCGGTTACGACCGCCTGGATCCAGCCACGTGTCACTTCACTGCTGTTGGCAACCAGCCAGGAGGGACACGGGTCCAGAATACAGGTGGAGGCACTCACAGCTCGAATGGCCTTGTCCACATCCCCAGAGGCAACATCCTGAAACTCAACCCAGAGATGGTTTGCCAAGTAATCCTCTTGTGTCCCGGCTGGATCTGCAGCGGCGGAGTCCAAGTCCGACCGAAACCGAGCAACTTTGTCCGCTAAGAACTGGGCGTAGTCCTCAGCCTTACCCTGTAGGGGGTCTGCCACGTCCCTCCTATTTAGGAGGGAGCGGGTGATCCTAAACAGGGCGGCTGGGCGAGACTCAGCGGATGCAACCAAGGTGGCGATATATGTTCTTTTGGCAGCCCTCAATGCCCTGATGTAATCCTTGGTGCAAGTTGTCAACATTGCTCGGTTCGACTCGGACTTATCGGACCTCCACAAGTGCTCTAGGCATCTCCTCCGGCGCTTCTTCTCCCGGAGCTCCTCGGTGAACCAAGGAGGTCTCCGGGATCCGCTGACCCGGAGGGGCCGTAGTGGCGCAATCCGGTCAAGAGACTCCGATGCCGCCGAGTACCAGGCAGCAGCCAGAGTCTCTGCCAAACTGTGGGCGAGAGTATCAGGAATAACCCCAAGCTCCGTCTGGAACCTCGAAGGGACCATAAGTCGCCTGGGGCGGAACCACCTGGTCGGTTCCTCCTCCCTACGGTGGGGGTTTGGCCTCCGGAAGTCAAGCCTCAGTAGGCAGTGGTCTGACCACGACAGGGGTATGGTCTCATTACCCCTCAGACCAAGATCACACATCCACTGCTCCGAGAGAAATACGAGGTCGAGCATGTGACCCGCTGAGTGGGTTGGGCCCCGAATTACCTGGGTCAAGCCCATGGCTGTCATGGAAGCCATGAACTCCTGCGCCCCGTCAGAGTGTTCACCGAGCGATGGCAAATTGAAGTCCCCCAGAACCATAAGCCTAGGGAACTCAATTGCCAGCTCGGCTACTGACTCGAGGAGCGAGGGGAGGGCTGCTGCAACGCAGTTGGGAGGCAGGTACGTTAGCAGCAGACCCACTTGACCCTTGAGGTCCAACTTCACCAGCAGAGTCTCACACCCGACAAGCTCCGGAGCAGGGATCCTACGAGGTACTAGAGACTCCCGGATAACAATAGCCACACCGCCACCCCTTCCCTGGGCTCTCGGCTGATGAAGCACCTGAAATCCTTCTGGGCACATCTCTACAAGGGGGACTCCTCCTTCTGTGCCCAGCCAGGTTTCAGTAATACATGCCAGGTCTGCCCTCTTGTCAGAAATTAAGTCCCGGACGAGGGGAGCCTTGTGAACAACAGACCTGGCATTTAGCAACAGCAGCCTGAGACCAGGGTCCTGATTACTCGCGCCATCTGGCCTTGGAGTGGGACTCATAGGGCCGGAAGGAGGGATCTCTGTAAGATAGTGAACCCTCCTTCCCCGGTAATGGCCAGCCCTAAAGTCCCCGCCAGTATAAGTCATCATGGTCATGTGACATAGTATTTTATGACACTGTCACTTACTAAAAGTATTGCCAGTCTCAATTACTACCATTAAACATTGTTAAGTGAGGACTAACTATTTTTTCAAGAAGCCACCATATGCTGTAGTGTTTTTAACATTGCATAATTGATAGGAAAAATAAATACATTATTTAATTCTTGTAAATGGAGGGGGAGCAAATTTATGAGAAAGAAATGATAGATGGAACATAGTAATCTTAATTGTGAGCCCATGCCTAGGCGTAAGAACCAATGTAAGAAACATATTGAAATACAGCCTAACATTTTTGGAAAGAAATGTTTTATTGCCAGCACTGTACTGACAGATTGGAAAATTAAATTTTAGTCAGGGCAAAACTAATGAGCCAACTTTCAAATTCTTTAGGGCATTGTTAATTGTCATTCTTGAGTATTACTGATTGACATTTTAGGAGTGTGACAAATGGCAACATGGTTCCTAAGCAGTCTTACATAGCAGCTCAATTTTCAAAAATACCCAATTCTAGGTGGAGTCTCAGATTCTGGAAGAAAAGTAAAAGCTTAGTCAGGTACAGGCTTCTCCAATAAGATATGCAGTCTGATATGCAAATTCTGAAACTAGCTCTTTATAAAAGTGTTGGTTGTTATTGTTGTGATACTCTATCAGGTGACAATGTAGTCAGAACCTTTGAAGTACAAAGTTCAGTATATAAAAGATATACTGTACTGTGAAGGTGACATTGTCAAAAAATAAGATTCTGGAATTTGGCTGTTTATAACTCTGGTTGAGAGAGAGAGAAAGAGAGGGAAAACATGTATACCGTATATAAATATTAAAAATGTTAACTGCATTTTTTAACTCTTAAGTCAACAATTCCTGTCTGTCTGTCTTTTTTTACTTCTTACAGTATGTTCATTTCTTAGGTTTCCTGGAAAGTAAAACTACCAGCTGTATTAGGATCTTTACTGACCTGATGAGCAGTTGTACCTCTGACCCTGCATTGGATGCAGCTTCATATTATCGTAACTTCAGCGTATTGCAGGTGTAAAATCTGACCTCCCATGAAGCATATTAATTTGCTATTTTGTTTATTATGGTTTGTTGCACAGTCAGCCAAATATTTAGACCGGATTTGGCATTCTTGCTGGCCTCTTGAGTCCTTCCCAAAGATCTGGGATAGGCAAATGTGGATGTTGTTGCAGGATATAAGCTATTTCAAGTAAAATTGTCTTTTGCTTGTAATTGATTGATGAATTTGTCAATACTGAGGATCTCCAAATGGTTACTATTGTTGTTATTATTTTATTTCTTCGTTAAGATTATTGGCTGTCCAACTTCAGTGGACTCTTATGCATATTTATTAGTAAAAGTAAGCCTGTATACTTTTTATGTGTCAAAGAAAGAGGAGGAGGTGAATTTAGTCACTGCTTTCTTCTATAGAAAATTAGAAATTTGAGGAAATATTATCTCTTGGCCTGTTACTGGCAGGAATTCAAGTCCTATAAAAATGTATTGTATATGATATTAATGTAAAAGACAATTATGTTAACTAATATGAAATGCTAGCATTCTGGGAAAAGAGATAATATAATTAATTGCAACAAATGTTTGTATTATCAACAGCACCTGTGAAGTTCTGTGATAACAACTAAAGGAAGAGTCCTGATTTAGATCTGGGACTTTTCTAAAGAGAATTATTTTCCTTGTTTAAAAACAGATATCTCATCTAGGGAGATATCTTTTTTAAGGCAGGTGATCTGTGGGTTCAGCCCTATGGGAGCATTATAGGCAGACTCCCTCAAGTAGGTTTATGGTTAAATCTTTGTAAGTTGTTTTATATTTTATATATCTGATCAGACGAGGGAAAAGATACATAAATACAAATAAAATAGAAAACGGAGACATACATAGGCCTAAAATCAAGAATGTCTCATCAATCTAAACCCTTTCTCCACAGTTTTGTTTTTAGTGAGTAAAATTATATATAAATAGGAGACTTAGAACTTAGATACTACTATGTAGGATCAAAACTTACTTATAATTATTTTAGCTATGAAATCTCCATTTCACTTTCTTGCAATTGTTAGGTTTTAATAAAGAACTAAATGTTCTTTATTAAAACCTAACAATAAAACCTCTCAAAATAAATTTCATCTTGTTACTTCCTAAACATGGATATTAATAATTCAATGCATTGAAGCAAATAGAAGTTCAACAGCTCTTGTAGTGAAACTTTTGATTAGAATTAATTGTTTCTGCATGACTTATTTACAGAATAACCTGATCCTCAAAGATCACTTGTGGCAAATTCTGGAAACCAGAATATTGTTAGAAAAACTTGACTGCAGGTAGTCCTTGACTTACAATAATTTGAGTGTTGATCCTTCAAAGTTATAACTGCACTGACTTATGACTGTTTTTCACACTTATGACCTTCGCAGCATCATGATCAGAATTTGAATGCTTAGCAACTGATATGTACTTATAATGGTGGCAGTATCGCAGAGTCTTGTGAGTTTCTGACAAAGGGGAAGTCAGATTCATTTAAGAATCACATGATTCAGTTAACAACTGCAGTGATTCACTTAGCAACGGTCTTGCTTAGCAGGGGAAATTTTGGGCTCAATAGAGGTCATAAGTCGAGGACTACCTGTATTCCGAAACAATCCTCCATTCCTACTGAGAGAAGGGGAGAAATTATGCAGAAAATTGGGCTGTAAAGAAGATTAAAACCTCACATTTATGGCCTGTATGGGTTTATGGCAAAATGAGGCATCTATACTTTGGGTTTTCTTTTCTTTTTCAGGTCCCAGTCAATTTTAGCGATTTTCACCTCTTCGAGGTAAATTATATTGACTATTTCCATCTTTCCATTTTTAATTTAAGGAAATTCCATCTTGAAATAACATGGGATTATTTGGACTAATATGAAGTGGGAAAGGAAGTGGGGTTCTAGATATATTTAAGAAATTAGATTTGGAATGATAACTGGTTTATTTATGTTAGTCATGACTTGATGATTGGAATCAAAGAGGTCACTAGTTCAGAAGGAAACAAATAAGTGAGTTATTATGCAAAATTATGTGGAGTAATTTTAGAAATCGTAACATTTTAGAAATTATAAAATTTTCTGATTTAAATGGTTGTGATTGAATCATGTGAGGTGAAGTTTTTTTTTTAAATTGAGTATATGTTTTGGTCCTATACAGGTCCACATTATCCCACGTTCAGAGCCTGCAGCTCCTGGGCTGAATGGAAATACATGCCACAATGTTGTTTCTGAGGTATTTAGTTACATCAACAATTGCTTTTTTTCTATAATAGAAAAGGGGGAAAATAAGCTAAAGATTATTCATGAGCATATCTTGTTTTTTACTGATCTGTATTTGCTGTATTTCTAGGTGAATTATGAGATGGAGTTTAATGGGATCCATGGAATCCAAAAGGTTTACGTTCAGTTCAAATTGACCAATATATCTGGGAATCCAGGAGTCACATTACAACAACGTTTTTCTCTGCATTTTGGGGTCAGTACTTATATCTTCAGACTGGGTTCAAAGTATACAACTAAACTTTCTATTGTATTTAACCCAGTGGCAAGAGTTTCTGAATTAATGTTTGTTGTGTCTCTCGACAGCTTTGATTCTGTATAAATACAATAAATGCGCCTTAGCACCAAGCAAGCTGGTAGACATGGTTCCATATCAATTTCATGGCTTTACGCAATTGCATAAAGATCTGCATTGTGGAAAAATTGTTGCAAGGATGATGTAGAAGTCTAGATTCTTTTCTGTCCCACCAAAGTTTCAGGCTTCTTAAATAAGAATTTTTTTTAAAAAAATGACATTGGGCTATATAGCACTATAATGTAGACTAATATGGCAGCTAGAGAAGGGTGCTATTTTTAATATAGAATAGCAGGCAGTTTTAAATATGTTTGCTGAAATTAAAGGGGGAAAGTATGCATGGTTTTGGAAACATTACTATCTGGCTAGCTATTACCAGGGGAAAAAAATGATAATCCACATGTTGCTTAAATAGATGTGAGTTTTGCAACAAACATTTCAATGGACCAGAGCACTTCCTCACCAGTAATCAAATACCCAGATTTAGCAGGAATTAAATCCAGGTAAACAATCAATCAGTAAACAACAGCCTAATTAAGGAACTATGAAGGAGAAAAATATTCCCTTCCAGCACTGACAGAGCGAGCTGCTGTAGATATACAGAGAGCAAACCCCACTCCTCTACCACAGAAGAGGTTACCTAGTCAGGGTGACCAAATGTATGCAAGGAAACAAACAAGCTCATAAATCACTAAGAACTCAACATGCACAGGGATTTTAGAGGGATTTGTTTGCTATCTATATGCTTTTCATGCTTTCATTGTTGGATTGATTTATGATTTTTTTTCAAGTATTTTAATATATTTTAGTGTCTATATCTCTAGCCTAGATAGCTTCAAAATAACCTATTAAAATACCTTTTAATAAACAATTCTACCATATTAAAGCACTTTGGAGTTCTTTTTAAGTAGAAAAGTTGGACAAATACTTTAAATGTATCAATTGTACAGCAGGTAAACATTTAAAAAGCCTGAAAATATATTTGGTGGGTATGAAACTCAGATATACCTAAAATATGACCTTTAGAAATCCAAAAGTATGGACAGTCTTAAATATTTCTGGACAAATCCTTATTTTCTTCTCAATATTTGATAATTTAGATAAATACAATTGATTATGTTTTATTTGCTTTTTCCCAATTCTCTGTCATTTCCATATGGATGTCTTTCATCCATGGATGTACAATTGATATTATAAGATGTATTGTTTCATTCTTGTTTGATTAATCTCTCTGATAATTTCTGAGTTGCCTTGCAATTCACTATTGTATGGTATTTCAGTTTTTTACTTTTTTTTTTAAAAAAGTCTTCCTTACAAATCTTTATAGACACAGTTACAGCCAGTGTTCTTGCCACAGTAGGAGAGTTGTTTGATATTGCATTTTTTCCAAGACATTTTTCAATTTTCCAGTCTATTCTATTTTCCTGATACAGGATTCCATAGTAGTGTCCTGAGTACTAAGAAGGTCAATTGGATACTGCCACCTGCTGGGCATTTTTAAAGGAGTACTGGATAACAAAAATGTAGGCATGCATGGCCCTGACCTGAGAAAGGTCAGACTCATTTCTTTGGCATTCTAAATGTAACATTCTCTCCCTACCCCTTCCTGCCATTTTTCTGTTTCTTACAGAGCAGAAGACCTTCTTTGACCAAACGAAGAAGTGGAAATCCTGGCTATATCAAAGGAGCACCACTAAGAGCTTTATATAATGGGATCCAGCAACATGTATGTTTTCTTACTCTATATTAAATTATGTTTGTCAATAGATGTGTGGGTATAAGCTTTAGACTAGAAATGGCAATCCTTTTTCTTATGGCGTGCCAAAATTGTGCACACGTGCCTACACCATTTCTGGCTTCCAGAGGGCTGGGGGAGGCCGTTTTGCCCTCCCCAGGCTTCAGAAAAGCCTCTGGAGGTGGGGATGAAGGGAACGAACTTCTGGTTGGCCTGCTGGAGCCATTTTTTTCACTCCCCTGTCTCCGAAGACTCTCCTGTAGCCTGGGGAAGGTGAAAAACGGCCTCCCTCGGCCCTCTGGAAGGCCGAACATCAGCTGGCTGGCGCTGCACATGCACGCTGGAGTGGACAACTGGGGTGCCAGCAAATACGTCTCTGCGTACCACCTGTGCCACCTGTGGCATGCGTGCCATCACGGCTTTAGTCGATTGTCCATTGGAAAGCTTTTATTATCCAAGAACATAATACAGAGAAGTTTTCTGTTCCTATGGTTCTTGAAACTAACATATAATTGTATGAAAATAATGCCTTTTGGAACCAGGTTAAGAAACTATATTGCATTTTTACCCACAATCACTAATAAGAGTGTTGTCATTTATTGTGTGAAACCAGCAGTTACTTGTAATAGATTTTTGATCCAGTAATTCCAATACTTTTTTAGTTTTAAATAATAGCAATTCCATTTTTTTTCTTTCCATTCTTTTTTTCCCCCGGGTAGGGGTGGGGGGGTTCTATGTATTTGGTTTTTTTTTTAATTCTTTGATATCTATTCCACAATTTTCAAAAGCTTTTTAACCCGTAACAAGAAATTTTGTGTCTATTATAAAGTCAAGAGGGAAGTAGAATATGCCTAGTCTTAATTTTATAAGTGTATATGAAATGTATATTTGATATAGCATATGCTATATATTTATGCTGATAAATAAATAAAGGGAGACTAGTATAGATCTATTTCAAGCTATTTAGCTCTCATCAGCTAGCCATACCCAAGTTTGGGAATCGACTTGGGCATACCAGGGGTTGTGACTTTAAGGATATAGCATATCTATATATATATATACAGTTTTCCAGAGGTAGAATAGGCAGGAAACCCTATACCACTTCAGACAAATGGTTGTCCAATCTTTTCTTAAAAACTTCCAGTTTTGGAGCATTTACAACTTCTGGAGGCAAGCTGTTCCACTGCTTAATTGTTCTAACTGTCAGAATTTTTTTTCCTTAGTTCTAAGTTGCTTCTCTCCTTGAGTAGTTTCCATCCATTGCTTCTTGTCCTGCCTTCAGGTGCTTTGGAAAATAGTTTGACTCCCTCTTCTTTGTGACAGTCCCTGAGATATTGGAACACTGCTATAATGTCTCCAAGTTATTTATTACAGGAAGTCAACAGATACAGCTTAAAAACCTGAATTTATAGTGGTATAAATGTTTAGAACTGGGATTCGCTTGGAATATCCCCAACTGGCAGTTTTATAATTATGGGTACAGGAATGAGGGAAACCATGCACATTAATAGATCAGTTAGCAATAAATTTGACATTTTGGTTAAAATAAAAATACATGCAAAATACACATAGTACCTTCATAGGAGAACACATTATTGCAGTACCAGTCAGAGGTTTTAATAACAAAAAACAACTTTGTGAATATAATAGTTGGTTGTACTGTGACCTTCAAATCCTGGTGGGCTGCCAATCTTTCTTATTTCTTTGTTATATTTAAGCAGCAAGTACAACATCGAGGAATTCCTGATAGCTCCCTTACTACTGTAAAACTTTTTTTAAATGAAGGTTTGCCAAAAGAATAATGAAATCTTCGCAAGGAAGAATTTTACTGTTTGACTAAACCAGCAAGACACTCAATTTGTTTTTTAAAACTTTAGCAGCCTGTTTTACTATTCAAAATTTGTTCATGTCATAGTTTTACAAATAATAGATAAAAGTTATATGTGGTACCAGTATCAATCTGTAATTTGTTTTGTGGCTCCACTATATTCTTGTTTAGTTTCATAACACTCCCTTTCCTCAGGTAACCATTTTACAGAACCAAGCTAATGGCCACTGCTCAGCAGTTGAGAGATTTACAGTACAATTTGGGGAGAACGTGAGAACGGGCTGCCAATTCAGGTAACATCTTATATAGCCATTTACATTTTTGCTCTTCTTTTTTTTGTTAATTTTTTTAATTTTTATTTTTCAAAACAAACACAACACATAAAATCTTCCTTCTTTACATACTGTAGAAAGTGTATCAGTTGATTACAAAAGGCTTTTGTGCATCTCTTCCACAGTCATCAAGCATAATTCATATTAACTCAAGTATTTTAACTCAGATATTTATACATGTTACCCTTATACCTCCATTTTTATTTGACTATAATTGTTTAAACGTCCTTCATCATAAAATATACCAATATTTAATACATAACCACATACTGGCATTTCATTTAATTCTAAAATCCTCCAATAACACTGAATCCTTATGTCCTATTCTAGCTAAACATCCATAATATTTAATAACAAACTTTTCTAATCCTCCTTTCCAAAACACTGTTTGCAATTTTCATCCAGTTTCCTTACGTTGTACCCATACATATATATAGGTTGTCATCATTATCCCTCCTTTATAACATTTCCCCCTAATAATCAAAACTTAACTGTATCTAACTTAGTTCTTTTTTATTAACCTTTGTATATAATCCAAAAGGATTTCTAATCTTCCTTTCATGGGTACCATTCAATATTCATATCCAATTATTATCATAACACTACACATTGTATACATTATTATCATTATCAATTATTTATTTAACTATATCTAATATCACTAAATTTCATTGTTTTACTAGTTTTAAGTTATATTCTTCCATCTATCAATCTGTATCTTTCCCATAACAAAACAATCTTATATCTTCTGCCATTTGTGGTACTAATCCTCTAATCATCTTCTTGATTAGCTTTGTATGGACTTCTCTTAGCAACTCCTTGCTTATAAAATCTCTCATATAATCTTGATGCCCTCTTTCTGTTTCCTTATTTAGTTTGTCTTTGATTGTCAGCAGTGTTATCAATGCTTTTGCTCATAGAATTTCTTTCTTTAAGCCCATAGATTCTTTAATTTTATCTTCTTCTATATCTTGACCTTTGGAATAGATTTCCTCTCCATTTAATTCCTATTTCTGTATTCCATTCTTTGCATTTTCAGGAAAAAACCAATTACCATAGATATCAGCAGGTTTAGTCTCTTTATATTCATTTTCCACTTCGTTTTTTTGAGTTTCAATCACCCCGTTTTGCATTTGATGAACATTCTCAATTTTTTCATCATATTTTCTTGTTATGTGCTCTAGGTATTCCAGTTTTTTCTCTACTATATTTGATAATTTCTGTAGTTCTGAAAATATATTTTGCAAAGTTAAGACCTCTATTTTCTCTTGAGGTTGTGTCATGCTAACAAAGACAGCTGCTCTAGCTTGGAAGGTTAATAAAATTAAAGCATAGATTCACAAAGAACGTTGTTTTCACTTTTCTCTGGTTGAAAATATACTTCAAAGGGACATCTGTGTGTTCTTATCACTCTGTAGCCAAACAGTAAAACCTTGTGGTGCCAAGTCAAAGCAATCCGTGAAAAAAAAAACACGTTCCATTTTGAATACACAAAGCTCCGATCAACAAAACCTCTCAGCCTCCGAGCAGAAACACTGTTAAAGAGTTTCTTTTTGTATCTTTTTTGTATTTCAAATTAGAAAAAGAGGTCCAATCTTTAAATGAATTAGAAAAATACCCACAGCAATAAAAGAGGAAAACTTTAATCTATAAATTACAGAGAGTCACAAAGAGAAGATAGAAGAAGAAAACTTAATCCATCCGTTTCAAAAGGTTTGCATAGATTTGATCCATGAAAATAATATTTAAAAAGTAAAATAACCACTGTCCAAAACCATTCCAAATTTAATTCCGCTGTTTGATTCTTCTATTCAATTTAAATTGATTTTTGAGTTTTTATGGCAGTCTCTTTTTTAAAACAATAAAAAATCCTCACCAGCTGGAAACACTTTCTCTTTCCATATCCTTCCGTTTTTGAGCCGCCCCGACTTTGTTAGCCTTGGCTGGATTTTTTGTCGCTGGCTTGAAGAACTTCTCTTGCTTCTTTCAGGGATTTTGCGATATCCCTAAGATCAGCAAGACGTATTCTTCCTGTTCACCATCTCTTCGGGACGGTTTAGGTCTGTTTGAACCACCCAGCGGCAAAAGTGTTGGTTGTAGTCTCAGAGCATTGAGACCACACAACCATATCGTCGTTGCATTGGCTCCTCCTCTCTACATTTTTGCTCTTCTAATTCAGGTTTCAGATGTACTGTATCAGTTTTGGCACATAAAGTGAAGAATTTTGCTAAATATTCTCCATCATATACTATATGTTCATTGAACATTGAAGAACTTGTGTATAAACATCTCCACAAATATTTCCAGACAATTACTTCCTGAGATTCCAGTTCTAAAAGGACTGGATCTTTGTGTTATCCTTCCTTTATAACTTAGCTAGTTTTCCCATGTAGATTTTTCTCACTGTATTAATAGGAGTAACGTTAGTTCTGTTTAATATCTTTTTTGGTGTTTCATATTTTTGACACATGGTGGCTTGGTCTTTCGCAGTATACCCTTCAAACCTGAGGAAAGAAGTTGTAATAACTTGCAGGAGCCATTTTACCAAGCCTTCGAAGGAGGACTCAGCACAGGGCATTTGGCCATAATTGGCAATGCTGATCCAAGCCATCCAGAGCAATGGACCAGAGTTTTTACCCAGAGGTGTAAGTTGCAGGTAATATGAGAAAGAGTATCCATCTATAGTTTCCTAATAAAAGTTTTGTCACAAGTACCAAAACATATCCTCTCTTATTTTTTCAGCTATATCAAACTAGACATAATTTGTTACAGTCACTGTACATTTGCAGCTTTGTATTCGGAAAGAATTTTTTTCCCCACTGGAACCAATGTGCCTGCTGTACATTGTTTGTTCTTCCCACAAATGGAGAGATGGAGATGACAGAACATTCTGTATCCCTTTGTAGTACTGTGAATTATGTTTTGTACTTGAATGTAAATGTTGCAGTAATTCTGATCTTACTTATGATTATCAACAGGAAGTATTAGGGCTCCTATTATCTAAATTTTGGTATTTTTTTTCTAGGATGGGCATTGTATGATTCCTGTTTCCCTGGAGATTCAGGTGATATGGGCTAATGTAGGCCTCTTATCTAATCCACAAGCTCAAGTGTTGGGTGCACGGTATTATTACCTCTGCAGACCTCTTAAGGTTAGTTTTACATAATGCTGAATTCGAAAGTCATACTAAACTAGGATTTGTTTAATCTCATTTTGTTGAATAAGTAAAAATAATCTGAATTCCCATATTATGTTAAGCAAATGAAACAAATTGCATTATGACTTAACATGTATGAACTCAGTATCTTAAGGTTGTTTTCTGATTTCATGTGTCACATTAAGTTCTAGTTAAATTAAGTGATTGTCTTGATTTATTCATAAATTAGGAATTTTACTAATCAGATTATCTGAATTCAGACATAAAAGGGAATTCTAGTTTTAAAACTAAAGGATGCTTTATTTCATCAAAGGAGATAAAGAGCATGTGTACATTTACCATATTTTTCAGAGTATAAGACGCACCCTTTTTCCTCAAAAAAAGAGGCTGAAAATCTGGGTGCGTCTTATACATCGAATACAGCATTTTATGCCTCTTGAAGCCCCCCCCCTTCACCAAAATGGGTGTGCATACCTTACGGAGGCTTTCAGAAAGCTCCTGGGGGCTGGAGAGGGCAGAAATAAGCAAAAAACGGCCATTTTTGCCCCCCCTCAGCCCACAACAGCACTCTATAAGCCTCCATAAGGCTATGCATGCAATTTATTTGACAAAAAAAATGGACCTTTTTTCTCGTTTTTGGTCTCCCCACCCCCCAGGAGCACTCTGCAAGCCCCCCCCCCCAAGGCTATTCATGCATTTTTTTTTTTAAGGGGGAGGCATTTTTGCAAAAAATGGACTGTTTGGGGGAAGTTTGCAGAGTGCAAAAACATTTTTTTCCTTTTGGAAAGCTCTTAACTGATTGATGAGAATTACATTGATCAAGTGCTGTACCAGCAGAAACAAAGTCTTAGGTGCTGCAGATTGTCAGCGATTTCCTTCTCCAGCACATGGATAAATACACCTGGAAACATCTACATACCTAACTACTCTCTCTCTCTCCCTACCTACCTACTGTATTTCTCTCTCTCCCTCCCTCTCTCTCTCTATATATATATCTATCTATATCTATCTATCTATCATCTATCTATCTATCTATCTATCTATCTATCTATCTATCTATCTATCTATCCCTTTATCTACCTACCTACCTACTCTCTCTCTCCCCCTACCTACCTACTGTATTTCTCTCTCTTTCTCTCCCTCTCTATCCCTCTATCTCTCTACCTACCTATTTTTTTAAAAAAATGCCACTTCAAAACCTTGGTGGGTCTTATACTCCGGTGGGTCTTGTACTCCAGAAAATATGGTATATATGTGAGACTAAAAGAGCTGAAGGCCTGAAGTGACCATTACATTTTATATTAAGAAAAGAACATTATAACAATGACAGAAATGCTAGTATGTACAATAAATATTAAATAAAATCTAGATTTTCTGACTTCCAAGGACTTTATATCTCCAGGGCCTTTGGATTGCTTTACTCATAAGCCATTAAGTAGCACCAGAAAGTTCTGTGCTATGTAAGACTTTTAAAGAACTATAACATTCTGCCAAAAGAACAAATTCACTTACACCCTATTGAGCTATTTAGACACAAGCCAGCCAAAGAAAATTGCCTATTACATTTCATTTTAAGGAAAGGGCATTATGATAATAATGACAGAGGTTCTAATATTTATAATAAATATTAAATAAAACTGTGCTTTCAAATCATTCTGGCAACTGTCCAGACAGCTGCCGGAATGATTTGATTACATGCATCTAAATAATCTCTAGGTTCTGTGGACTTCCTTTCTGTATTTATTTTTACTTATGTGATGAAGAAAGTAATGATAAGTCTAGAAAGGATCATCATTTTTCTATACCAATTCCTTTGTTATAAAATATCCTGTCTAGGAAACAGGAAGAATATTCATGACACACAGCTACTTTTTATATCCAAGACCCTTAACAAATGGCACAGGTCTTCTCTTAAATATTCTATTCACTTTAAGATGAAAGGAATAAATAGTAGTCTTAAATTATAAATAGTTCAGTTAGAAATGAAAGAGTTTTGTCCTACATTTTGTTCCTATCCTTTCCCTACATTCTTTCCTCAAAACACTTGATATACGGTAATAGCTAAATAATGTTATATACTCTGTTTTCTTTCAGTCTCTGGGTATTTATATGAACATGTTGCCTTTAACAAGTACAGTTACCTTCACAGATGTTACCAAATGGCCAGAGTCACCACATGGTCAACCTGACGTTTATAGGAAACTTCCATTTGATTTCTTCTTCCCTTTTAAAATGGCATTGAATGAAGCTGGGAATGATTCATGTAACATATTGGGCACTTTGCTGATGTCATTAATGTTTTATGGAATATTTGTGAGCTAATACAGAAAAGAGTAGCATTTCATGTAACATGGAATCAAAAATGGTTGCATGATGAGTGATCGAGTGTTTAAGATTGAGCGCTAGTTTTTTCCCCTAAATTCCTAAAGGAAGGAGGCTCTGCCACATCTATGTGTCAGATAATTGAGATGCATCCCAACCAGTCTAAAGGTTGCATGGAGGATTATGTGGACATTTTGTAAACCAATAGTCCATAATGAATTGACCATATGCTTCCTATGCATAACATTTAATGTTTAGCCCCTGACAGCAATTGTTCCATAAGTGATTGCTGTTTCTGTTTATGGATGGGCTCTGTGTGACAGGCTTGCTACCAGCCTTGCTACCAGCCTGGGAGATGTAAAAGTGGGGTTCAAAAGCAATACTGGTAGAAGTTCTTTTTGTGTTCTGAATTTCTGTTGTCTGTACAACTCCTTGCCTTTCTTCTGCCTAAAGGTGTGTTAGCTTTGAACCAGGCATCTTTAGATTACCAGTGACCAAAAAAATCCTTAATCATGGACTCTTAGTATCTTTTTTCAAGATGAACTATATCAAAAGTATGAAGAATCCTGTAATTTTTAGTATACATTTTTCCTATTAGGAGTATGATTGAGATATTTGATAAATTACAAGTCAGTAATTATCACAAGTACTTAGCTTCATAGGTATTATTTAACAGCTAATCTTTTAATTAAACAATGTTGATGCTGTTGTTGCTGTGACTGTTTAGAATACCAGTTCTTCATTTGTAGGATGTTCCAGTCTTTCCTAAAAGAATGAGCCTGAACCACCAAAAGCTATAATATAAATCTATATATGTGCCTTAATACCAGAATCACTCTTTAAATTGAAAATATTTGATGAATATTTCATTAAAATAATACACACACACAAAACTGGGAATTTAATGAGCGTTGTAATCTATGACGTTTTCCACTCTCATGTTTTAATGTTTTCATTATCAATTACTGCGTTGTATAAAGTTGTGTTTGCAAATATATACTTTGAAATGGTGATATACAGTGGATGTGACAAATTATATCACTGTTCATTGTAGTTTCATATAGTGTTAAAAATTCTAGCATGCTTTCAGTAATTATACTTTGAATTTCCCTTTGCTCAAGCAATTGAACTAATTGAATTCTTATGAATGATTGTTAGCATTTCGCAGCCATACACAATAATGTTAGCCGCTCTTTAATATTTTAAACCATAAATCTTTTTGGTACCAAATTACTTTTATGTTAAATCCACATGAATGAATGAATGAATGAATGAATGAATGAATGAATGAATGAATGAATGAATGAATGAATGAATGATATCCTTGAGAAGCAAAGGATATTATCAGGGACTAACTCAGAAGGTATTCTTACATTCAGTTTACTTAGCTTTAGGTATTCAATATTTCAGAATAGTAATGGATCCCTGTGGATCTATAGATCCTTTAAGTTAATAATTTCACAAGAGGAATTATTAAAATAACAAGCATTTTAAACTGTTACTAGTTTTATCAAAACATGCATATATAGATTAGATATTGAATTACCTCCCCACATCAAACCTATTTTGATGAAAAGTAGATATGAATTGGAAACGATTTTAGGGTTTTAGGACGAAAAGTTCATGTTGCATGTACAAAAAAGTGTTGAAATAAAGTTGGATTTAATCTTTTTTTGTATCTTATGTATTCTCATGTACATATTATTCAGCTTTTTTACCTGAAAAAGTTCATACTGTAGCCATGATGATCAGCTAGAAAGAGAATGCTTTTCAAACCTCCAGCTAACATTTCAGAATCTTTTTGAATCGTATAGCAGACAAATACAGTGACCTTCTACCTTGTCAACTTTAAAATAAGGACATTCTATGAAAAACTAATTTCAGAGTCCAAATAGGAGAGTTAGCAATTTATGACTTTCCAGTTGGAGTGCAATAAGACAGTGCTTGGCCAAAAGTCTGGCTTCTCTGTTTTCAAAATACACAGGGTTGTAAGTATTGCTGGAGTACTTGTTCTCAGCAACTGTGTTTAAATATGTTTGCCTTTTCACAACAAGCCCAAAGAAATCACATTAGATTTAAATGATGCTCTAATTCTCAGCCCTATGTGCAATAGAAATTTGTATAAATAGGCTGCTTTTTGAAATGGCAAGAAACTAAGGCGGTTTCTCTTAAACATGTATGCATCGAATATTTCTTTCATAAAATGTCATTGAGTATACTATAAATAAAGTGCATAATCCACATATAATCTCAAACCCAATCTTTTGGGATGCTTGGGTGAAAGGTTCCATATTGTTGCAAAGATATTGATGTCTATCTGAATAATAATACTTAGTTTATTTCATATGCAATCTTTTCTTAAGTCAAAGAATTGATCAAAAGTATGGAACGTTACTTTATTATCTTTATACAGCTTATTAAGATTTAACTGTTTTGAATTATATGTGTCTGTAAAGATAAGTTGCTATGAGCTTCCATCAAAGAAAATCAAAATAAATAAAACACCACTGTGCAGCACCATTAGAAAGGTTATAAAATAGGTGATACCTTATTTCAGCACGTATGAACTATATTTTGAGATTTGAAAGTAAAAAGTGAAATTTGACAATTATGTAAATTGATGGAATTCTGTGCTGTTACTAATTATTTTTCCTATTTATATATTTTTTTACTATGTTTTCTTAGGGTGCTCAGCACAGCACCCAGAGTTAGTTCCTTTTTGTGTGTTTTGGTGTGCTTTGTGTCTCAAGATTCTATTATCAAATTACATATTAGATAACATGGCAATGTAAGTTTTTTTTAATATTGTCTAATGAAAGCAATAAAATCTTTATTACAAAAATTTTAGTATCTTCAAAAATTGTAAGTTGGATTATATTTTATTGTTTTAGATTTTAGAAATTATTTTTTAAATAGTTGAATTGAAATGTCAATTTAGGATGATTTGATTCAGTACTGATGAAAATAATTTGTTACTTGGTCTGCACTTTTTGTAAGCATTTTAATTAAAGTATTTTTTAAAAAAAACTATTCTGCCTTTTTATCATAAACCTCAAAATGATTACTTTTGTTTGAAGTGATTCTTTTTTATGTTAAATATTGAAATTACAAAATTAAATTGGTGCATTTTGATAACTTAATACCGTAGCATTAATAGAATTAATGCTGGTGAGAGTATATCCTTCCAGGTACACAGTTTTTCCTTAGTACAATATATTCCTTCCCATCAAAAGTTAGCATTTATAGTAGCAAGAGTCCGTGTTCTCACATTTAGCAAAAGTGTAAGAAAGTCATATTGGTATAGTAAGAGGAAAGGCTTATAGATTTTAGCACTTTCATCTTCAATTCCATCATTCATTTAACACTTTAAGAACTCACTTTCATCTTTGTATTGCATGCTGAATTATTGTTTCCTAGAGGAGATTTTCAGGAGAATTTGGTGCAGAAATCCCTAGTCATGTTTAATCAGAAATCATGTTTCAAAAAATCTGTTTGTATGTATGGTTCTTATATCTGAGAATTAGCTATTAAAGCACATGTGATTCCCAATTGTAGAATGGGTTTTTCTGATTGGGCTTTAGCTACATAAGATCATATAACAAAGTCCACTTTTGTTGACTTTAGTTGTTTAAGCAGGAGGCCAACTCCCAAATGGGTAACTATTGAGTACAGCCTGTTTCCTGACCTGCCCCAGGCCTCAAAACAATCTTGAATGTTGACTTCCCTTTTTTGTCTAAAAGTAAACCAATATTCTGATGGAGCAATAAGATAACATATTGATACTTGGTTTAGACTCAAGTTGTCACTTTGTGTTCTTAGTTGTGAGGAAGCTGCTGATTATTAGGTAGTCATTGCATACTGGATTGCATATTCTAGATGGTTTATATTTAACAGGGACTGCCCCTTCCATTTGTTTTGAAATAACAGATTCCAAATGTGAGCATAGTTTCTTTTTTCAAAAGTGATAAAGAGGAACTGAATATAGCTTTACATTCAGCTGCATGACTTATCTGTTCTGAGCAAAGTGGAGCAACAGTGAGCACAACAAAATTTTTAAGTACTGCGACATTCAGATTCAATCAAACATTTTTGAAAGGGGCTCATGGAAAACTGTAGTATGTTAATGTACAGTCTCTAAGATCACAGGAGTATATATGGTCTCTGAGCTTATTCGAAAATTGCTGCCAAATCTTAATTTTATTAAGATTCACAGAGATAATTGAATTACCTATAATTTATATTTTATAAATCATATATAACTTGGGAAATGAACAGTCCCTGGTTTAAAAAAGGTTGTATTCTACTATATCTTGTAAAATGTAAAACACATAAATAATGTGAGCACTCTTGGATAGTGGATTATGCCTGTGTTAGAGTAACAAGAAAGTTTTTATCCAAGTGCATATCTCAGTGCAGTGACGTGCAGTGAGGATTATGGTTGGTGAGGCAAGAGTGCGGCAGCGGCGAGAACGTCCCCGCCCCTGCCGTGCTCCCCCACCTCACCCCCCACCTCCTCCTCTTTTCTTCAACTCCTGTCAACCTCCCTGCTTCCCCGCGTCTCCATCTGCATATGAATTGCGCCTGCACGAAGCGATCCCGCTGCTGACAAAGCCATAAAGAAGCCGCAGGAAAACAGCCGCCTCCATTTAGGGCTCAGCCAGTTGTAGGAAAGGCCCCCCCTATGCCCCCTCCCCACGAAACCCGCTCGGGGCGCCCTTGGTGCCAACCAAGAGCCAACCCAATTAATTCCCCTTCACCTCCATAGCCCATTAAAGCCTCGGTCCGGCTGGCATTTCCCCCTGGCACGTCGCTCTTTGCTTGGCAATGTCATCCTTTATTTTAAAAAAATAAGTAAAAAGAGGGAAACCAGTTGGAAGTGGGAGGTTTTTTTTGGGAGGGGGGGTTGGGAGAAGGAGAAGGGCACCTTGAAAAGAAAAGCAGAGGTTGAATCATGCTGTGGCTGGCGGGGGCCCGATTCTTCGTTAGCAGACGTTCATGAAACAGCTTGGGGGGATGGAACACCCGCAGCGGACGGGGATGGAGGAGGTGGGGGACGAGGTCGGGGAGCGCGGCAGCGGCAGGGACGTCCTTGCCGCTGTGTCCTACAAGCGTCTCGCATTTATGGCGGACATAAATGTGGGACGCCTGTCGGACACAGTGGCGGAGGTGTTGCTTCTCGCCACTGCCACACTCTGCCGCCTCGCCCCCCCGCCTCCTCCATCCCCTGCCGCAGGGACATTCCGAAAGACTCAGGCCACTGAAAGTCAGAAAGGCGCGTGGAAATCCACAATTGCAACCCGACAAACGTATTTAGGAGAGCAGGATCACTCCAGTTCGTGGGTGGGCAAAGTTGGGGCAGGGGGGGGGGAATCTCCCAGAGATCGTTCTGTAAATTTGCTTTTGCAGACAGGTTTGTTTGGTTTTTTTTAGTTGCATCGAGCCCTTTCAGGGTATACTTCACGGGGAAGTATTTAACCGCTCCAGCTTGAAAATCAAACTCCTCCGTCGGCTTTTTCGGTTTCTTTTGCCCATTCTTTTGCCCTTTTGAGCATCTTCCCTGCCTCCGATCGCTGTCAGGGGATCGGGAACCGCGTTTTGCCCCTTTTATTTCATAATCGAAATAATCGAAAACACGCTTGTCAACCCCACATATTTAAACCCAAATACCAAAGCAGCCAAAAAAGCGACCTTGCCAAAGCAAGAGAAAACCCGTTTCCCAGACAGAAAAGGGTAACGCTCCAGATTTATTGCCGACAAAAATCACATTCCCCCCTATCTCATTAACCCAAGAAGAAGTGGTCCCAAAGGTGCTTTTTTTTCCCCAAAAGGTGAGTTGACTTTCTTGGGGTATTTTCCCCCCTCCTTTGAAAACACATGAGAAGAGAAACGTCTGAAAGGGGGGGCAGAAAGTCCACTCGCCTTTGGAAAAAGCGCAGATCTGAATGATTGAGAACCTCTCCGTAGACATAATGGTAAAAGGTTGGAAAAACCAAAAAAACTTTACTTGCATGCTGGAGAGTTGAACTTGCTCGGAGCATGAAGTTTTCCAACACAGGTGCTTTTTACAAGCAAGGCTCCTGCTGCTAGATTGCGCAGTCGCTCAAGTGCCCTTGGACAGGCATGATTTGCTGCTCCCAGATCAGGAGGTGGGAGAATTAGTGCCTCCTTTGCATACGAAATTTTTCAATTTTTAACCCTTGCTTAACTTTTAAAAGGCGAAAAATTCCTTATGCAAAGGAGGCCCCGAGTGACTTGGAATCTGGTAGCAACTACCTTGGCTTTAATTATTTTTAAAAAATTCTTTAAAATTCTTTCCTTTTCCTCATGACTGGTGAGGCCACGCCTCCCCTGCCTCTAGTGACTTCACGTCCCTGTCTCAGTGTTGGAAAACATTTATATCTAGGTATGTAATATATGTATGCATGTGTGTATATGTATTGATGAAAGAAATATCCTTCTGGGTTCAGCTCCAAGTGGGGAAAAAGACATTGGAGACATAGAGGCTGCTTGGAAAGATGGTTTATTGTTGGACAGGGCCACATGGCTTGAGCCCTGAACAGAAAAGGTGATCACATGCTTCAATGTTGGTGGAGAAGAAGAGAAGGGCTGAAGGAGGGGCTTGCTAGACTTTTTATAACCTGTTTAGTCCCACCTCTCTGTTTCCTGTTCCTGTGTAAGAAATGTATTCTGATTGATTGTCAGACTCCATGAGGCCATGCAGGGGCTACTCTCTAGGTTGTGTTTTGAATCCAGGTATGGATGAGTTCTCAGATGCCATCTGGTCAGTTGAGTAAAGGGCCAATATTATCATGCCTTTACTCCCATCCCCTCTGGAGCTTCAGTGGAGAAGTCTTTATTATGTAAAAGTGGACTAGCTTGGCCTTAATGGCCCATTAACAGTGGGGATGGGCAGGAAGCTACAGGCAACTATTCTGTCTTTTAAAACATGTTTCTTTCTTTTCATATCCAGAGAAATATTCTGCTTTTTCAATATTTCCTAGGATATTTTATTTTTCTGGGAGACGGCTGGATGATAACTTCCCACAGTATATATACATGTCTCTCTGTGTGTGTATGTATATAAACACAGCAAGCATAACACATTTATTGCATTTGTGCCACGCTACAATTAAAAAATACTCATACACACTTCTCTCCAAAAATTACCTAAAACATCCATAGTACAAATAAAAGCTTTGTAAATCAATATAATTTATTAAAATTACATTCCATTATGTTCTGAATCAGTTGCAGCTTGCAAATCAATATACAATGATAGCTAATGCTAAATTATAAATATTACATGAGACCACTATTTTTAGCATTTCTTAAGAACACCTCACAAGGAGCCAGTCTGATTTCCAATCGAAAATGACATAGTACCAAAGCTACTGCTGAAAAGCACCACCTTGTTTTCAACCCTACTGAAAACAGCCTTCCGCAGCTATTTTCCTGGGCTGATTTTATAGCTTAGTCCAATTCCAGTTGGAATAAACAATCCTGAAGATAATTAGGTGCTAAGCCATAAATGACTTTATAGATCATAATAAAACCACAGGAATGATGGGTACACAAAATAATGTATGGTATTGAATATAGTAACATTGACTTGGAAATGGAATTGTTACAGATTATGAACATATGTTGTTAAAATGTATAAACTTATTGAAATTTGAGAGAGTGCAAGTGAAAGAATACAATAAAGTGGGATAAAATTTGGTCATAATATATACAGATTGAACAATGGGAAAATGTGTTGATAAGACACACTATTATTACAGTCTTAACGAGAACAATGATATATCTACATTTTATAAAGATATTAGAAATGTGAACCAGAAAGATCATTTTATCTTTCTTAGTGTGCAAAAAGCTACATTTACATTTATAGGTAGTCCTCAATTTACAACAGTTACAATGGAACTGAAAAAATGACTTACAATCGTTTTTCACACTAATGACCATTGTGATGTCCTCATGATCCTGTGATCAAAATTCAGATGCTGGCAACTGTTTATGATCATTGCTGTGTTCCAAGGTCATGTGATCCCCTTTTGCGATCTTCTGATGAGCAAAGTCAATGGAGAAGCCATATTTACTTAACAGCTGGATTACTTACTTATCAACTGCAGTGATTCACTTCACAACTGTGGCAAGAAAGGTCATAAAATGGGCCAAAGCTCACTCAACAAATGTCTCACTTAACATAAATTTGGGCTCAATTGTGGTTGTAAGTTAAGGGTTATCTGTACTAACTTAACAACTGTGGTACTTCACTTAACTGTGGCAAGAAAGGTCATAAAATGAAGCAAAACTACCTTAAGAAATGTCTCACTTAGCAACAGAAATTTGGGACTATTGTAGTCTGAAGTTGACTACCTGAACTGCTGATCGGAAATCCTTTGTGAACTTTTTGGGTAAAAAAACCCAACCTGGGATCTGTGGGTTTCACGTTTCAATAGGATAGATTATACAAAGAAGAGAGTAACAATGTAACTTTATAGAGTAAATTCATAGCTGTTCTTATACCTGCAGTAAAGATTGAAAACTACTTCTTTGTATCTTTTTCTTTTCTATTTTCCCATTCTTTTTGTTTTACACATTTCAACTCGTTTTTAAAACTTAAAAATCAAATTATATTAAAAACGAAAGAAATATTTCCGCTGTTTTAATTCTCCAAATTAGTACACAAGTCAAGTCTACCCACACTAAAAGAAATGTAACCACGTGGTTATATTCTCACGGACTCCCCTCATAGTCGTTCCAAGCCTGCTAAAAAAGAGTCCGGGGCGGTTTGAAAACATTTTTGCTCGTTTCTGCCTTAGAGGGAAGTCCTCCTTCAGAATGGACAGGCTGAGAAGTCTGAAAAATGGGATGAAGCACAGTTAAAGTTTGTCCCAGAAATGGCGAGCTTCATCCTCACAACGGGGGCTAATTCAAACGAAAGTTAGCAACTACCTCAGGCCAGTTATCAATAGATCCACCCAATTCTGCAGCTCGTAACCTCTAAGCTCATAATTCACAAGGCAAAGGAGAAAGCAGAAGGCAGCAACCTACACTTCGGAAACAAGCAAGAGAGCAAAATACGGTAGGAGGAAAAAAAAAAGGATGCCACGAAGCTATCATTGGAAGGGGCGGGCCCTGAGGGGGGCGGGCCATCGGCCGGAAGTCCCTCGGCTGGCAGTCACTGCTGTCCGGCGGATTCGCTGGGCGCGTCGCGTGGCTTCGGCTGCTGCTTCAGAGGTTCGTAAGTGATCGTGAGGGGCGGGGGGAGTTGGCTGATCTCGGTCGGGGGGCTATCGGGGTCCGGTCGCGTTGTTCTTGCGCTGGGCGGTGCTTCTGCTGCTGCTGGGATCACGGCCTCTGCTTCGGAGTGGGCGAGGGTCGACATAGCCTCTCTTTCTAGCGAGGAGGAAGAGGCGTTCTTTTGCACGGTGTCTGAAGGCTTCCATCAGTATCCCTTTCCCAGTCGGGATCCTTCCGTATCTCTGGAGACCAGAGTTCCCAAACCTCTGTGGCTAGCTGATCATTCTTGGAGATTACTGTACTCCGCACCTCTAAATGGTAGGCGGATGGGCGCAAGCTTTGTTAGTGATGGTGGGATGCGATACAACGAGAGAGCCTTCTGTAGCAATTTAAAAAGAGTGAAAGCCCCACTGGTGTATTCATTTGCCAGCCTGAAACCTGTTTTACAAGAATTTTAGTAACTACTTAACCCGCCCCCCCTCCACACAGACAGACAGACACACACACACACACACACACACCAGGTTTTCAGTAAAAGCTTCATCGAATGCTCTTCTGATGTACTGAATAATTAGCAAGGATGGATTATAGGAGTTGAAAAAAATCAGGGAACCAGATTGGGGAAGGTTGGTTTCTTTGAGAATGTGCATTGTCTTTGTAGTAAGATAATACAACGAAGGTATAAGTTTATGTTAACAGTTCATTTGCCATGCAGTATTTCATGGCAAAGAACATTTTACAAAACAATTTTAATACCATAGAAAAGTTAATCACAACATTTTCAATATGAGAAAACTGCACTATCCTATTGCAACCTCACCTTAGTTGGCTGTTTGGCTCGATAAAAGTTTATGCTAGACTTTCAGGAACTTTGAGATAAGATCCTTGTGAGTATGTAGATTTCAGAAGTGCTATTTTAAAAAAAAGCAAATACATTATTGCCTAAGAAATGTGGGGGGGGGATGTGTGTTTGTTTCATATGCTGGCTGTTTGAGAAGAAAATATATTTCCAGATTTCATGACTCAAGTATGGGATCTTACTTACAGTAATGCTATAGCAGTGCTATAGCAGCACAGTTATACACATTTGCTTCTTAATTCACTATTACAGTAGGAAACCTTTTTGAAGCAGGCCTTGCTTAAATGTTGAAAAATACATTGTTGGCTTTCTCACAGATTGTAATGGGAGGCACACTTATTATCAAATGGTTCAAATGGAAATATGTTGCTATGGCTTCCCTCAATATATTTCCATAATGCTTCCTGCCCATCAATGATCCCAGCTTACCTTTGCCCTGTTTCCAGGCACCTGGCATTCTTTCAAGCAAATGGCATGTAAAATAGAATAGAACTGGAAGGGACCTTTGAGGTCTTCTAGTCCAGCCCCCCTGCTCAAGCAGGAGACCCTATACCATTTCAGACAAGAGGTTGTCCACTCCAGTCTCTTCTTAAAAACCTCCAGTGATGAAGCAGCCACAATTTCTGAAGGCAAGCTGTTCCACTGGTTAATTGTCCTCACTCTTAGGGAGTTTCTCCTTAATTCCATGTTGCTTCTCTCCTTGATTAGTTTTCATCCATTGTTTCCTGTCCTGCCCTCTAGTGCTTTGGATAATAAGTTGAACCCCTTTTCTTTGTGGCAGCCCCTCAATTACTGGAATGTTTACAGGTAATCCTCAACTTATTACCACAATTGAGCCCAAAATTTCTGTTGCAAAACCAGTTAAGTGAGTTTAGTTCCATTTAATGACATTTTGCCACAGTTGTTAAGTGAATCACTGCAGTTGTTAAGTTAATAACACAATTGTTAAATGAGCATTGGCTTTGCTTGTCAGAAGATCACAAAAGATGATTATGTGACCCTGGGACACTGAAACCATCATAAATATGAACCAGTTGCCAAGTGTCTGAATTTTGATCATGTTGAAAATGTAAAAAAATAGTCATGTCACTTTTCTAGTGCCATTGTAACTTTGAACAGTCACTAAAGAATAGTTATAAGTAAAGGACTACCTGTATTTTCTAGGAATACATTTAGGGCTTACATAGGGAATAGAGATATTTTTGTAAATAAAGAAGCTAGAAGGAAAGATGCTTTGCTCATGTCAGTTTATCTTAATCAAAATTATCTGAAAGCATGGCAGTGTTGCCAAGGGAGCAAACCTATGGCTTTATCATCATTTTTTGAAATAATTAGGTAGGTATAGACTGTTTTTAATCTTATCTAAAGTACACATTTGAATAAAAATAAAATCTCAGATTATTTCCTGCATCTGTAGTCAGGCCTGGGCATGTTAAAACAGAAGTCAATATATAGTTGATATATAAATTCTGCTATTTTCTTCAAAAAAGAAATAGGGAGGTAGGAAATAATAGTTTGGTGAACTAGACCAGGGTTGTTTATCAGTTCCATCTGTTTTAGTGTGAGATGAAAGTTCCAAAGGGAGGGATTTTCCAGTTGGAACTAGCAGGCAGATGATGTACAGAAAATAATACAGGTATGAACTGCTGCCATGTAACAATTTTTTGAAGAATACTAATCACATTTCCATCTTACACCAGAGATGGAAAATTTGTGAATCTTTCAAATGTTGCTGGAGTGGTATTTCCAGCAATCCCAATGCTCATGTTCCAATGGTGAGAAATTCTGAAAGTTTAGCCCCAACTGGACAGATACACATACCTGAATTCTATTATAAATGCAGCTAATTTTTAAATGACAGCAATTACATCTTGCTTTATTTCTCTTGTTTACTCTTGCCTTTGATCTGTAATTTTCCTGTTGCTTTATGCTACTTGATTGGATCTGCATGTAATTAGTGGGGTGGGAGCAGCACTATTTTTCCTCTGAAATGTGAGGCACAAGCTGCCACAGATTGCCAGACTGGACGAGTTAGATTTGTTATAGCTTGCTAACTCCTGCACTAGAATTTTTCTGAAGAGAAATAAACTAATGCCATACAGGTAAGTCCTGTTTTGACATCAGATTAATTTTTGTCTCCTATATTAAGTGGTGAGTATATATATTTCTTTTCTTTATTTCATCAAATGTGGTTTTAATATAACTTAGCTTGAAATTACATTTTAAGTATGTAATTGGCATATTGTACAACAAATTTTGAAAAAAACATCTTCGTGAAATGATTATCAATTTACACACTTTACTTTTTATTTTCTCTGATTAAAGAAACTGTGACCACTGTCTTCCACTAAATAATTTACCAGTATATCTTTAAAGAAGGTGTAACAGTGAAGGATTTGTAAAATGGAAACTGACATTTTGGGATTAGGAGGGAAATAAGTGTATCAGTTTTCTATTTACTTCTCATTGGCTGTGATATAAAATAAGATAGCAGAAATCAGTTGCAATATAATTGTAATGTTGAGTGTGGAAATTGTATGCACGTTATAGAATACTATGTAATAATAGAATCTGTAGTCATTCCAGTGTTGTAGAGGAACTATAATTAATAATTTGGTTGAATTTAAATATAAATTGTTGATTATTATGAGCATAAGCTAGGTAAGTTTGGGGCTTGTACATTTTCATTCTATTCTTTTTAACAAGAGATTTTGATCCTTTTGCTTTCAAATTCAGTGAACCATAATTAAGGATTGTGACTCGACCTTCATATGTTTTTGTGAAGCCTCTTACAGGAGCCTCAATTTGTCAGTATTTTATTATAATGTTTAACTATTATTGATCAAAACAAAGCTTCTTTCTTACAAAAGATTTGAAGCATGGAGATTGTACTTATATTTCTGAATGAATGAGCCAAAGTTTGCTATTGCATTTGGGAGCAGCCATTGTACTGTTCTGAATAAATTATTGAAAGCTGTAAGACTGTATTTAGTGGATGCAAGTTTCCTGCCCCATTTTTTATTTACTTAGTTACTTTTATTCAGTAAAACTAGGATTGTGTGTTTCCCTTTTATTCCTTCCTTTACTGAGAACAGTACATCTCCTTGCATTAAAATAAGTGTGACTTGTTCTCAGCAAGAAAGCATGAAGTCCCCAATCTTGTCTCATTTATGCCGATCTCCTTGTGAACCTTCGCAGGTCACACACAATTGATGCAAGTCCTCAATGACAGTCATGCTTCATAAATTGACCGACTACAAAAATCTGACTCAGAAAACAATCTACAGATAGGAGAAATAATTATCTAAATTTCATTACATTTAGATGAATGTGTGTGAATACAAAGTAAAAGAAGTATCTGTCAAGTAGAATGTTTATAGTAGAGATAATATTGCTAATAAATGTAGATGCCCCATGTTCACACTCACTAGTGTAAATGTATCTTTCCTAGGTATGATTCCCAGGGTCAAGAGAGCTGGGGAATAATTGAATGCTGCATTGATGATGTGTGTTGAGCTCCATCATCATGTATAGCCAAATTTCGGCTATATATTTCCAGATGGGAGCTCTGGAAGGATCTCCTGAAATTATTTTTATTTTCTTCTCTTGCTTTCAACAATTAGCTTCTCACAATACTTTATTTAATCACTAGAAAATATACTCCTAACCAATGAGCTGTGTCTAAAATCTTGATTAACTCCACACTGAGGAGCTTTACATATCTCGAAATAGCAAAGAGCTGAATGCCATATTTCCAACATGATATTGTTGCTGAAGAACAGGTAGTGCAGGGACCCTGTGTTTTCAATTTATTTCACACCATTATTGCACCTAAAATAGGTTTGTTATGCTATATAAAAATATTTTTAAAGCAAAGTTCTCAAATCTAATGGAATAGAATTTTTTTAAAAAATATAATCAATAAAGAATCAACATTTTTTAAAAAAATAATTACACATTTAATGATTTTATATCAACACCCTGCTTTTAGTTAGTAAAAGGTAGCTGATTGCTAATAAGCGATTGAATACTCAAAGGAAAGGAAATTATTAGCCCAGAATATTTAAGTTTCATTTCCACATCTTTTTCTTCTTTACTTTTCATCTTCACAGTCTTTGAAAATCGATCAATTAAAGAAAGATCCATATGAATTTCTTAATAGAGGTTTTATGATTTACATTCTACCATTTCTCCTGGACAGATATTTTACTTAAAAATTAACTTAGCTAGTTTGGCACTGAGGAAAATGGAGCAAAAATAGGAATGAGAAATAAAAGAAGTATCCGCATGTTTAGAGAAATCCAGCTTTTCTGGAAGTACAACTTGCTTATCTAAAGCAAAACAAGAAGTTTGCACTGTATATTTAAGAAATTGGAAAATAAGGGTGGGCAAAATCAAATATAGCATTGTGGCAGATGGCTTGCTAGCTAGAACCCTCAGTGAGAATGTTAGTCCAGAAGATGGATTTTGGTACAGAGTTTACTTGTTTAGTTTCTGCTCAGTTTTATTGCAATGAGAGTAGTTTCACATATGATAACTTGTTTTCGTGTCAATGAATGTTAAGAAATTGTATATACTCTGATGGAGAGTGGGGAGGAAGAAGAAAACTGCTATTCCTACATAAAATGAGACAGTTGTTGCTTAGTCCGTCCCTAGAATTGTTATGGCAATAAGTCCTTTTCTTTATCAAGTTTTATGCTTTGGATATTACAAAATGTAAATTTTTCTATATTGAGATGATGTTCATGTAGAGAAAAGTTGATGAGGTAGGATTACAGCCTTGGTTCAACATATTGTGCATTTTACTAGCAACCATTCATCTCATTTCAACCAGATACCCATTTTTTTCCTGCAGCTACCTTCAGCATACTAGCAGTTTTTTTTCTACTAGACTAAGTTTTAGGATGTCACCATGACTTCTTTTAGTACAGTAGTTCCAGCCAAGCTCAGACCTAACAATATACTTGGAACTGATCTTATGGAGTCATCCAGGGCACCATGTACTCTGGCTGAAAGGGGTCATCTATGGTTAATGGGGCATAAGGATGCAGACAAGATGTTTTGAACAGTTTGTTGATCTGATTGTAGACTTGATTCCTGTTCAGTAGAATTGTTTACATGTGGCCTAAAGGAAACAACAAATTGTGTCTAAGAGGTGACTGATCAGTGCATCTAAAAAGTAGCCAAATTGGCAGCAAATAGACCATGGCTTGCTTTTGAATTTCACCAACATGATAATGAAAGCCTTTGAGAACAGCATCCCGCCTTTACAAGTTTTAAAGTTGTTTCTGTTAAACAATATATAGTCCACTTATATCAATGCATGCAGGATGACTGTGTCTGTTTAAGGAAATTTATAAGATTGGAAACATGTTTAATTTTGGGACTCATCTTGTTCGTCAAAGTGGGGGGGAGTCATATTTAGTAACAGATATAGTATGCATTTATTTGGTACAGTATACATGCACTTTATTCTTCGTGATCTGTAAAAGTGTAATATTTAAGAGGGCAATGGGAAGCTATTAAATTGAGAAGAGTGGTTTTTTTGTAGGAGACTACGACTCAGGTAAGTGGCTGAGAGATGCATCTTAGCGGTGGGGAATAGCATTTGTTGACACTTCAATCTTTAACTTGGATTTTGCGCTGCAACGTGGAACTTTTTCATCAGCCACTCTAGTGTATGTATGAGAGGCAAAGCCTCAGTTGTTGGGAGTCGGGTTGCATCAGCTACTGGCAGCGCTTCCTGGTGAAACTGATGTGGCTCATCCCAGCAGTTCTAGGATTGGTGGCTAATATGCTTTTGTTGGGATTTCAGGAATTAAATGCCTTTTGACATTTCTCCTGCTGCATCTGATAGAAATCTCCCTCTCCATTCTGTGTTTTCTTTATGAAAAGTAGGTAACAATGCTAAACATTGGAAGCAATGTGTTACAAAAGTAATTCTTGAATCTATTGCAAGAGTTCTGTTTTGGATTAATTCTGCCAAACCAGTGCCAGTAAATTGAGGTTTTATGTACTTCTTTCTTATTCTTAATAAAATAGTGATGCTTGGCTGCAAGGAATTTCATGTAAGAAATTTAGATGAAATGATGTGAAGGCAGCTATGAACACCTTACTAATTCATGATTTAAATATCTTTCAGGGAAAATCTTACTTATAATACATATAATATATGGTTATTTTTGTTTCAAATTTAACATTTTAAAAAATATGACATGTCTTATAATAGCATAAAACTAAAGTTCTTGGTATAGCACTTATGTATTTATATAAAAAGTTAATTATTTTGACTTTTTAAATAATAGCTTTAAATGCTCCAGAGCAATGGGAGGCAAGCCACTGTAAATTAATTCCAATATAACTTAATTTTACTTTGGGTGGGAGAATGAATGAGAATATGAAAAGAAATAAAGTGGAAGCAATCAGAAGTTGCCACAGAAGTAAACAGATGCAACTTCCAATTTCTGCCAGTAGCCAGCGTATTTTTGGTTCCTGGAAGGCAACATATCCCGTTTACTAAGAATGCTGAGGGTAACAGCCCTGGTGTTTATGGGAGATGGATTATTTAGGAGCCCTGAATTGTCTCCTCCCTCAAATGCCTGTTGATGTGGATCTGCAAAGCAGTCTATCTCCATCCATTGGCCAAAGGAACAAGAACAGTTAATTGCCCTTAGTGAGGTTAGTTTACCATTTTGCTCCAACCTTAAAATATTATTTTTGTACCCCTTCTCCCCTCCCTCTCCATTCTTCCTTTGTGTATCTTTATAATTTTACTAACCCCTTTTTGTTGCTCTGATGGAAACCACTACAAGAGAGTGTTGAAAAGCAGGATAGCAATGTAATGCTTTCAAAACGAGAAACTTCAATTCTGCAATAAATAGAGATCTATGATCTTACCTTGGGAATGTGTATATTGGTATTAATATATTGTGGAAAATACTTATTTTTATGGAACAGCTAAATGTATCTTTATCATTAGCAGTGCTTTTAGTTAATTCTACATCTTTACTCTAAACTTTGGAGATGTATGTATGCATATCAAATTGATACTTTAGTAATATCCTACTTTGGTCTTTATTGATGATTTGGGTTTATTTCTGTGATAAGTGCCTAAAATGTCATGAGTGCTTTCACTTTTAATTTTATGTACATAAAAATAAAAAGGTGTACTTTTGGCTTGTTTGGCAAAAAAATTGGTTCAATCTGTGTATTTGAGGAAGATTTAGTTCTTAAATTTCTGAAGGTATTTTTTCCAATATTAAGTGTGGGTGTATGTTTGTCTAAAACCTTAAACAGCAATAGCACCTTTACCGCTTCACAGTGCCCTACAGCCCTCTCCAAACAGTTTACAGAGCCAGCATATTGCCCCAACAAGCTGGGTCCTCATTTTACCCACTTTGGAAGGATAATGGAAGGCTGAGTCAACAGAATTAGCAGAATTAGTCTGCAGTATTGCATTCTAACCACTGCGCCACCAAGGCTCATTAAAAAAAGCACAAAGAAGTCTGTAATTGCTAACCTTAGGGAATTTAAGAGAATTTTAACAATTTAGCTATTTAGTTAACAATATTATTTTCCAATCTATTTTGAAAAGAATTCCCCTTTGTTCTGAAAAAAAGAAAATGCTTGTGTATATTTTTCCATCTTTCCTCCCCATTTCAGTTAGTGCAAGTTAGTGCTTTATTTTGAAAGTGATATTTTCCCAGAATGTTTTTCTACTTAGCTGTAGAAGTTCTTTTTGATGTGCAGTGGGAAAATTGTACCATACAAAATCATTCCGGTTTTCCTTTTTTTCTCCTTGCAGGTGTTCTTCTCTTCATCAAGATTTTGACAATGTTGCACCGAGTGGCTCTTCTCCCTTCCCTGCGTTCCTCAGGCAGATTCTGGCAGGTGTCTGATGTGGCTGGATCCCATCCTTGTATGTATGAGAATGAGTTTGGGAATGGTGATCTCCTGTTACTAGGTTGCATTTGGGCAGAATTCTAGACTTGGTATCTTAATTTCCAATTAGATTGCTACCGGTGGCCAAAAACAGCACCATTGTTCCACTTATAGCCAAGGACAACTCCGCCCTCTTGTGTCCTGTTGCAGCCTTGATCCCGAAAGCAGAAATGTTACTGATTGTATTATTCCATCCTCTTTGAAGTTTATTCTAGAGGAAAACTTCAATAGTTTGATGAAACCGGAAAATTACTGTAGGTTTCAGTTTGACTCCCTTGCTTATCAGTGTCTGTTTTTAGGTTTCATAAATGTATGCAGGATGTAGGTCAGTGACATATAGGAAGGAATGGAGAGTCTTACTGGAGTTCCTCCTTTTGCAATTAAAAGAAGAGGCACTTGATTGTTCAACAAACATTGCTTATTAAATGTTTGTTTATTAACATTTTGTAAAGTTTATGAGGCAACTTTATATTTAGAAATGTTTTTAAAATAGAGGAAAAACAATGTATTCATTAATCAAATTTATATGACCACCCATCTTACATAATGCCACTCTGGGCAACATACAACAATCAAATTGCAACAAATGTTAAAACATGCAATATAAAGCCAGATTAAAATAAAAAATATAAAAATAAATAACCTGTTTCCCTGAAAATAAGACCTCCCCAGATAAAAAGCCCAATCTGGCTTTTAAGCATGTGCGCTAAAATAAGCCCTCCCCCCCAAAATAAGCCCTCCCCGAAAATATTGCAATACAGCAGCAGCCATGAGGTGACCACACTCGTTGCCTCCTGCACCTCAAAAATAATGTCCTCCCCAAAAATAGCAGTTAGCAATAGCAATAGCAGTTAGACTTATATACCGCTTTATAGGGCTTTCAGCCCTCTCTAAGCGGTTTACAGAGTCAGCATATCGCCCCCACAGTCTGGGTCCTCATTTCACCCACCTTGGAAGGATGGAAGGCTGAGTCAACCTTGAGCCGGTGAGATTAGAACCGCTGAACTGCAGATAACAGTCAGCTGAAGTGGCCTGCAGTACTGCACCCTAACCACTGCGCCACCTCGGCTCCTTGCCAAGCGCTTATTTCGGAGGTCAAAAGAAAATAAGACCTTGTTTTATTTTTGAGGAAACACAGTACAGGTGTTTAATGACTGTTTGAAGTTACAAGGCACTGAAAAATGTGACTTATCATCTTTACAGTATCCCCATGGTTGCGTGATCAGAATTTGGGCACTTGGCAATAGGCCAGTATTTATGACAGTTGAACTGTCTCAGGGTCATGTGATCACCATTTGTAACCTTCCTAGCTGGCTTCCAACAAGCAGAGTCAATGGGGCAAGCCAGATTCATTTAAAGACCATATGATTTACTTAACAATTGCAGTAATCCACTTAACTGTAGCAAAAAAAGGTCATTTGGGCTCAATTGTGGTTGTAAGTCAAGGATTACCTGTATACCAACCATAAGGATAGGGCACTAAGCAATAGAGCCTTTTGAGCATATCTCCGGAATTTAATTTAACTTAAGTATTTGTTTTAAAAAATTATTATAATGTCCTGATATACATGGATAATGAATGGATAATGATAATGAAATCCATGGAATGTTTACCTTCCTTTATGAATATTCTGTTTGTGCCCGAGAGGTTACTTTGACAAATGTTCTCTTTGTCAACTTGAAGTCAAACAGGAAATATGGAGAGGCTTCCATCTCAGACTTGGGACAGGGAGAAGGAATGGGGATAGGTAAGTCCAGCTGATGCTTTTGCTGTGTTTCAACTGCAGGCTTACTGGCTCCTAACCTCGTCTTGAGAAATAAGTCTGCCCGAGGCTGGAGCAACATACCTTTTATCACAGTACCCCTCAGTCGCACCCATGGCAAGTCTTTCGCACATCGCAGCGAGCTAAAGCATGCCAAGAGAATTGTGGTGAAATTGGGGAGTGCTGTTGTCACTCGAGGTGATGAATGTGGCCTAGCCCTGGGGCGATTGGCATCCATCGTTGAGCAGGTAACTTAGCTTAGGTCTTTCATACCTAGCTGATTTATTGATCTAAATTCTAAATCTATGCACCAGCTAAACTTGGCAGTGTTGGGGTATAAATGCGGATGCTACACAATAGATTAAATCCATCTTCAGTCAATTGATCAGACCCTGCTTTACAATCTTCCTCTTCTTCTAGTTCTTGATAAGTTAACTATTTCTCTTTGCTGGTTAAATAATGAGGAATGAGGAGTACACAGGAATAATACGTGTTCCTGAGTATTTTGAATAAGAGAGGTGGTATCTTAGAATCTTTTCGGGTACCTATTAAGGATAAATTACACTGTTTGGGGATTATTTAATCCTTTTGGAGGCCAACTGCTATGGGGACACTGCACTGTTTTATATACTAATACTATGCAACATAGACCTGACCTTGCTCCTTTGAAGAGTGTTTGCAATTGTGTTTGAAAACCGAAGCAGCATAAAAAGACAGAGGGCTTCTTCCTTTGGACTCTTAGGTGTCAATGCTGCAAAACCAGGGCCGGGAGATGATGATTGTCACCAGTGGGGCAGTGGCGTTTGGAAAGCAACGTCTCCGTCATGAGATCTTGCTTTCACAGAGTGTGAGGCAGGCTCTCCACTCGGGGCCGAACCAGCTTAAAGACATGGTGAGTAACTGGGGAGAGATGCCAAAGTCCTTGGAAACGCTACAGGTGCTGCCATAGCTGACCAATGTGTTCTTGGATCTTTCTAGGCCATTCCTGTGCTGGAGGCTCGAGCCTGTGCTGCTGCTGGTCAGAGTGGGCTGATGGCACTGTATGAGGCTATGTTCACCCAATATAGCATCTGTGCAGCTCAGGTAAAACACTCTGCATACATTTCATGGAGGCTCTGTAGGGTTGCTAGCGCCAACCTTTTGAAACTTCATTTTTGCAATGGGCTCTTTTGTCCTCTGTTCTAGGAACTCCAAGCAATAGCACTGGGACAAATTGCAGAGGGTGGAGCTTGCACCTCCAACACCAAAGTAGAACAGGCTGCCAAACTCTCCTTAGACTAATTTGCCATACTGAGATGTATTAATCATTAGTAAATCTCAGCCTAAAGATTTGAGAATTTGATCATCCTTAGGGTTGTATTTTTTTGAGAATGGCAGACCCCTTTTTCACATTTTTCTAATGAAGACCTGAGTGGGTATATGTATGTCTACCCAATAGTTAAGCATTTGGCTAGGATTATTTCTCGGCTAGGCAGTATACTGCAGTTTCTAATTCAGTAAATTTTTAAACAACTTAGCAGAAAGAAATTAGAAATAATTTACTGCACTTTAAAACAGACCTGCAAAGTCTTTTTAAAGTAAACTTACCTTCGTCTGTGATTATATCTTGGATTGTAAAACAGAGATTCTGCTTCTAGAAAAAAAAAGCAGATCCATTCAGTATAAAATTTGGGGATATAGAAGTAGATTACTTCCAATCAGTGCCTTGGATGACTTAATGCGGTGCTTTCTAGGTGAAGCTGGAAGTGCCTTCTTGTTATTAAATTGTCTCATGGGAAATGTAGGTGGCCTTTGATTAGGTATTCCTGGACATACCTGGAATATTCTTTAGAAATATGGTCTAGCAAATGGATAAAGTAGTCTGGATTGCCTAGTTCAAGGCTTGACAACATCTCACTTGTGTTCCTATTTCATATACTTCTTTCATGTACACAATGATGAGGCTTGGCTCTTCAGACGTTTCCTTTGACCCACTTTTTCACCAGTCTCCTAAATTTAAAAAGAATTTTTTTTACAGAATTTCCTCCTCTTGTAGTAAAATACGACTGGGTTGGACTCTCTCGACAGTTTCCAGTATATTTGTATGCTTTTGGCCTAAGTCCTTGTTAAAAATTTGGAAATGTTGATAGTACCTGTCTAATCTTGCACATCATACTGAATCTGATAGAGGATCATTTTTATCAGAATAGTTTTTCTTTCCCTCCCTTCCCAGATCTTGGTTACTAACCTGGATTTCCATGATGAGCAGAAACGTAGAAATTTAAATGGGACTTTACATGAGCTGCTACGGATGAATATTGTTCCTATCATCAATACCAATGATGCTGTGGTTCCTCCCCCAGAGCCTAACAGTGACCTGCAGGGGGTAAATGTGTGTAACATCTTTTAGTGGGTGGTTGGTACATGCTTCTTTGTAGCTACATCAACATGCTTACTGGTATGCCCATGCGTGTTTTCAGAAATGCTTTGCATGTTGTGTGGTCCATCTCTGCTTTTCATTAAAGTCTGTTTTCAGATGCTGATGTTTTAAGAATTACATTAACTTATAAATTCTTTCACCTACCAACTTAGTAGTTCAAAAGCATGAAAATGCTAGTAGATAAATAGATACTACTTTGGTGGGAAAGTAACAGCATCCCATGGGCCTCAGCTTATAATGCCAGCCACATGACCATGGAAGTGTCTTCGGACAATGCTGGTTCCCTTGTCTAAGAAATGAAGATGAGCATCACACCCTAGAGTCGGACATGACTGGATGGGGAAAATTTTTCCCTTTATAATTTTTTTCAACCAATGACAAGTCATTCAGAAGCCTGAAAAAAAGTTACGTTACTTTAATGAGTAGCAGAGAGAATTGTGCAGATGGTGTCTGGAGCAATCTTTCCAAGCCGTTTTCAAAGTTGCACTAATTGAGCTGTAATGCATGCTAATATGGGTTTAGTGCATAGAGCAGGATGGAATACAATGAGTAGGGCTGACATGTTTATCTCACTGCTTATGGAAGTAGCAATTTATTCTTTTTGCTGTGACTTGCCAGACTGACTGTTGACATGATACTGATTGACTCCTAACTATGCAAATGCAAATTGACCTCAGGGCCACCTCTGTGCTTTCATTTCATTTCATTTCATTTATTAAATTTCTATGCCCCCCAATCCCGGAGGACTCCGGGCGGCTTACAGAAATGAAAAAAAATTAAAAAGAATTATTAAAAACAATTGGACACAACAAGGTTAAAAAGGGAAACACAACAAACACCCAATCAGGAGGGGGCTGGACCTCAATCAAGGGGTCAACAGCCCCAAGCCTGCCGGAAAAGCCAGGTTTTAATGGCTTTGCGAAAGGCCATGAGAGTGGGTAGGGCCCGGATCTCAGGGGGCAGCTCATTCCACAGGGCCGGAGCGGCAACAGAGAAGGCTCTACTCCTAGGTGTCGCCAGCCGGCATTGTCCCGCTGATGGCACCCGGAGAAGGCCCATCCTGTGCGAACTTATTGGTCTGAGGGAAGTATGTGGCAGAAGACGGTCTCGCAGATACTCGGGTCCTAGGCCATGTATGGCTTTAAAGGTGACGACCAGCACCTTGAATCGTGCTCGGAGATCAATGGGCAGCCAGTGCAGCTTGTGGAGGATAGGTGTGATATGGGTGTACCTTGGCACACCCAGAATCGCTTGCGCGGCTGCATTCTGGACTAATTGCAGTCTCCGAACACTTTTCAAGGGCAGCCCCAAGTAGAGCGCTTTGCTTTGCTTTGCATTGCTAGGAATTAATTAGACAGATAGTGGCTAGTTTTACTGACCTTTTTTTAAAATTTGGGTTCTAGGTAATTAGTGTGAAGGACAATGATAGTTTAGCCGCACGGCTAGCTGTGGAAATGAAGACAGATCTGCTAATTGTTCTTTCCGATGTTGAAGGTAAAAGATATTTCATTGCCTAATTATATTAATAATGTGTTCATGCAATGACTTGGTTCAGGAAGGGAGTGGGGAGAGGTGGTTTTGGACTGTACAATATTCAGATTGTCCCATATCACACAAGTTTCTCGGAAGGAAACAAGAGTGATAGCAGCTTCATGAGCTTTATTCTGGTTCTGCTATTGCTCTTGCACAGATTCATTTCTATCCTTCTATTTCAGGACTTTTTGATAGTCCTCCAGGGTCAGATGATGCAAAACTCATAGATATATTTTATCCTGGAGACCAGCAGTCTGTGACTTTTGGAAACAAATCTCGAGTGGGGATGGGAGGCATGGAGGCCAAGGTTGGTCAAATTTTCTTTATATTTCTCATACATTTCTGTTTCATTTTATTATCTTACTAAAGGAAGGAGGATGATACTTAAATAGCAGTTTGGAACATCTGTTGATGCTTTTGTATAAATCTCATAATTTCTTCAAATTGAAAGTTTACGTCTTCATTCTGTTTTTTGTCCATGAAAGAGACTAAAACAACATGCTATCCATATACTGTATGTAGATGTATGTGTTTGTATAGAAATAAATATAAATATGTTTCTGATTTCTGTATCTTACAGAAAAATAACCAGATGGATGATGCATCCTTGTTATCCTTGCCAGAAGGTTAAAATAGTTGTTACTGTACATACCTAAACATTCACTTTTTACAGGTTAAAGCTGCTCTATGGGCTCTCCAAGGAGGAACTTCAGTTGTGATTGCTAACGGGACACATCCCAAGATCTCTGGCCATGTCATCACAGATATTGTGGAGGGGAAAAAAGTTGGCACATTTTTTTCCGAGGTAAAACCTGCAGGTAAGTTGAGGCTATCACAACTATCATCTGCAAAGAAAGAAGAATTGCACTGAAGAAGAATATAACTTTTTCAATGTAATGCAACTTCACATGTATACTGTTTTTCTTTAATTTCTCTGTAAAAATAGGATAAATTAAGTACATTGGCATATAGTGGAAATACACCAAGGGGAGGAGGAGTGGGATAGAAGAAAGATGGGTAGAGAGGGTGGGAGAGAGGATGCGAGAGAGGCTGAGAAGGAAGGGAGGGAGTGGATCGGGAGAGAGGAGTGGTAGAGGGGGAGGGGAAGTAGGGTAGAGGGGGATGATGGAGGGAAGATAGAAAGTTGGAGGGGGGTGGAAGAAAGAGGTATACGGAGAGTGAAAGAGGTATATTGGGTTTCTATTGTTTTGGGTATTGTTGACAAGAGGAATTTCTGCGATTATTGTTTAATGTTGTATGGCTCCGGCTATGCACAGTATATATGTGAGTGTATGAAAATGAAAAAATGGAAAATAAAAACCTTTTTCAGAAAAAAAAAAAAGAAGAATATAACTTTTAGGACACAATAGGCTAAATGTCTCTTGTCTGGTGTCGATTAGGTACTTTGAATCACAACTCCTAGAATTGTCCCCCTGGGCTGGTATTTCTAGAAGTTCTAGTCCAAAAATGTTGGGAAGGCAATTTTAAGCTTTTAAGTTCCTTTGACCATGAAAGCCATAAAGCCATGAAAGTTCTATTGGCAATAAAAGCATTATGAATATGTGTCTTGTGGGGAGGGGGGAGATTTCTTTTGGAATGTGAGTATGGTACCCATTGAATTATGATACTTTCAGAATTTTGAATTTTATATGCACAAAAAAGGAAAGGGGGTGAAAACAAAAAGACATCTCTCATAAGTTTATTAAGACATACACGGTGAACCATCTAAATTAAAGACATAAGATAAAACCTGAAAGACTGTATAATTACAGTAGATCTGGTAAATATTAGCTCTATTCACTCTGGAATTTTATGTACTCTTGTGAATGGTAGATGCTGCAAGAAGCAAAGATGACTATGCATCAGATTATGTTGCCGCTGTCCACTTTGTTATACGAACAAGAGTTGGATATGTCAGGTGTAATATAAAAGGAGAATGTAGTACAGTAGATACACAGTATGTATAAAAAATAATAAATCATAGAGTCAAGAATAAATCAGTGCTGATGTGAATAGAAGTAAGTTAAAAGTATAAAAGAAGTACCTTGAGGTGATTTGCTTATAGAAGGAGAAGGAATGAAGATCAAAGTTGAAAATAAATATATAAAGAAGAGGGAATCTGCTAAGAAAAAGGGGAGGTTAAGAAATATGTTATAGGAGAGAAGTGATAGATCCTCAAAAAAGAAAGAGTGAGACGTTTAAAGAACAATATGCAATGTATGATTCCTGCAAGTCCCTTGGACTGCAAGGCAATCAAACCGGTCAGTCCTAGAGGAAACCAACCCTGACTGCTCTTTAGAAGGCCAGATCCTGAAGAGAAAACTCAAATACTTTGGCCACCTAATGAGAAGGAAGGACTCACTGGAGAATAGCCTAATGCTGGTAAAGATTGAGGGCAAAAGAAGAAGGGGACGACTGAGAATGAGATGGCTGGATGGAATCACTGGAGCAGTCAGCATGAGCTTAAATCCCTACCAGGGGATGGTAGAGGACAGGAAGGCCTGGAGGAACGTTGTCCATGAGGTCGCAATGGGTCAGACACAACTTCATAATTAACAACAACAAATGCAATGTATGAATTGAATGTGATTGGTTTGCCAGGACAAAAGGCCAGAGTGAACGTCTCCCACCCTTATGACATTCAGGAAACTATTAAAAGTCCTGGCGGTTGACCCTGGGATAGGCTGGTTATGGAGCCCTCTTTAGATATGGTTAGTTTAGGGCTGGGTGTTTTGTTTTGATAATTGGGTCTTTACATTTTCCAATTTATAATAGGTATTAAATATGATTAATTTTTTAAAAATTATATCCTTTAGTACATGGTGGAAGTAAAGATCGGTGTTTACTATATAATGTTCTTTGTTTGGTTTTCAAAGGACCAACAGTAGAACAGCAGGCAGAAATGGCTCGAACAGGAGGCAGAAGTTTGGCAGCACTGCAACCTGAGCAGGTATTTATTCCAGTTGTGATACAAAACACTGTAACTTCCCACAGGTGTTCGGGGCTCAATAGCACTACTATAATCCTCAATTAATGATCACAGTTGCAGCCAGAATTTCCATTTTAAGCAAGGCAGTTATTAAGTGAGACATGCCCGGTTTTACTTTTTGCTATAGTTGTTAAGCGAATCACGCAGTTGTTAAGGGAATCCAGCTTCCCCCATGGATTTTGCTTGTGGTAAACCACGTGAGAAGGTTGCAAGTGATGATCATGTGACTCTGGGACTCCACCTCTGTCATAAATGACATGCCAGTTGCCACACACCTAAATTTTAATCATGTGACCATGGGGGTGCTCCGTTGGTTGTAAACCCAAGAACTGGTCATAAGTCCCCTTTTTCAGTGCTGTTGTAAGTTCGGTCGCTGGATGTTTGCAAGTTGAGGACTACCTGTGTACAAGAATAAATCTTGCAGAAAGATTAATATGGATTTTTCACTATACAAACGGAGGTACCTACATTCTTGTACTGTGGGTTTCTCTAATCTGGTAGTGCTATCAGATGTGTTGGAGAACATCATGTGTAATTCCCAGTCCTTCATTCATTGATGGATGGAAATGGTAGAAAATATATCTGGAGGGCACACATTTGCAAACAGTTGAAATTGGATCCTTTTTATGTACCTCCCATGGAGACTGCTGTTGATGACACCTTAAAGTATCCCCATCTAAGGAAAAGCAAAGTAATAGCAGAGCCAGGAATCACACTTTCAGGTTACAGTTGCTCTTCAAAATCAAAATCAAATCAAATCAAAAATCACTCAAAAAGCAGAAGGTAGTGAAGTTTTACTTGAGCCCATGAACCAGGTGGGGGTGACATAACAGTTCAGATTTCGATACAGATAGAGTCTGACCATTTGCAGCACTGGGTGTGTGGTCTGCACAAATAATGACCAAGGGAACTGGATTTGACAAAATCCAAGCTACAGAAAGATAAATTATCAAAAACTACTTGCAATAACATGGCTGATGACTCCCTGTTCTTCTTACTACAGAGAGCTGAGATCATCTATCACCTTGCTGATCTTCTGACAGACCAAAGGGAAGAGATTCTTCGGGCTAACAAAAAGGACTTGGAAGAAGCTGAAAATAAAGGTACTGTGGAAAGAGTTCAGGAAGCTTGTTTATGGAATAGGAATGATTTTTCACAAGGATAGGGCATTTTTGAGATTGATTAGTTTTTTTTTTCACACCCTGTAGAGATTGATAAAGCAATCTGCAAGCATTCAAGAAACATTTGACCAAATTTCCTTTAAACTTTGGAGTCCTAATTCTTTTTTTTTTTTGGAAGGGGGGGAAGCTTTTCATAAATTAGGAATTGGCTCTTTTGATGTCTGCAGATGTGATCACTGTCATATTGGTATTGGTCACTTGTAATATTTCAGACATGAACATTGTCAGTGATACACATTTCTATGGCATCGTTTAACGACTGTGTGGTTAACACCTAATTATCCTTTCTTCCTGACTATCTTTTGTTCTTTTGTACACTTCGTATTATCCACTGAAAGTAAGAAAAAGACATCTTCCACTTTGGAATGAGTAACTGTTTCAGGAATAGGAAATATTTCTTCCCTGCTATTTATTTTACCTTTCCCATGGTTGCCTTCCTGTAGATCCCATTAACTGTTGCAACTGATCTGGGCCTGATCTCATTTCTGATTCCATTTCAGGGAGATTGGCTCTGCCTTTGTTAAAGAGACTCAGCCTGTCAACCTCCAAGCTGAACAGTTTGGCCATTGGATTGCGTCAGATTGCTGTGTCCTCACAAGACAGCGTTGGCCGTGTCCTTAGAAAGACAAGAATAGCAAAGGACTTGGAACTTGAGCAAGTGACTGTACCTATTGGGGTCTTGCTGGTGATTTTTGAATCCCGCCCTGATTGCCTTCCCCAGGTAGGGTCTCATTTTTATCAGTAGTAATATTGTTTATTGTGAAATAGAAGCATATTTTCATTTGTGAAAGATGCTTTTTTAAACCACTTCTTTGATAATTCTTTGGCCTCTTTAAAATAGAATTTCAGTCTCAAACTCATATTCTTGTGTAATATATTTTAGGATGCAGATCTTCTCCTAGTGGACTCGTAATACCTTTAGTATTTCTCCAGTATCAGAAAAACTAGGAAATGTGTCTGGGACGTTTTAGAGATTTGGTGCAATATATCTCAAGGTGCTCAAGGGGACATGGTGGCTCAGTGGCTGAGACACTGATCTTGTTGATCAGAAAGGTTGGCAGCTCAGTGGTTTGAATCTCTAGTGCCATGTAATGGAGTGAGAACCCATTACTTGTCCCAGCTACTGCCAACCTAGCAGTTTGAAAGCATGTAAAAAGTAGATAAATAGGGACCACCTTTGGTGGGAAGGTAACTGTTCGGTGCGCCTTTGGCATTTAGTCATGCCGGCCACATGACCACGGAGATGCCTTTGGGACAGCACTGGCTCTTCGGCTTTGAAACGGAGATGAGCACTTCCCCCTAGAGTCGGGAACGACTAGCATGTATTTTCGAGGGGCATCTTTATATTTTACCTTTTAATCTCAAAGTGCCAGATAATAAGAGGCTGTTCTGATATACCAAAAAGATGCTGTGATCTGTTCTTTATTGTTCTTACTATGTTGGTCTCTCTTGTGTCCTGACAGGTGTCTGCTTTGGCTATTGCTAGTGGAAATGGTCTGTTGCTTAAAGGAGGCAAAGAGGCTTTGCACAGCAATCAGATCCTTCACCATCTGACTCAGGAAGCACTCTCAATTCATGGGGTGAAGGATGCAGTGCAACTGGTAAGAGCTTAGGAACCCAATATAGTGTAACTCCAGTGGGGAAAGGTATTGTAAGATAAGGAAATCTCAAATTGATGTCAAAATCTGATGCATTTTTTTAAAGAAGAGTACAAGCAACATACTGCCTTTTTTCTGTTTTTAAGAAAAAGTGTGATACATGGAAATTAATATTTGGATGAGGAAATAAAGTGAGAATTACTGGTCCTAAATGTGTCAACAAAGTTGTTCTTTGTTGGAAATTATGTTGCAGTTTATTGCATCTGAAACAGATTTTTTTGTTCTTTTAAATTGCAGTTTGTTGGAATTCTGCTTCTAAAAATTATAGCTTGAGGATTTGTGCAATGCAAGGAATTTTCTTTTTTGGGGGGGTGGGGGTGGGGGGAAGGATTGTGAAAACTTTCTTCATTTGAGGCTGTGCTTTTCCACTTGAGAATTTGTGAGTGATTGCACAGGCTATTCCAGACACTGGAATGCTCTAGAGCTTTCTTGTTTTAACAAGCTTGTTGTTCACAAATGTAGACCTCAAGCTTCCAAAATCAAATAGAATGAATAGTATGAACAATGTTTATAAACAATTTTTATTTTCAAAATTTCAAAGTGATTTCAGTCCCTTATATATGAGTTGAGCAGCTATATAAATGTATTTACAATGCTAACCAAAGGATACATTTAAAACATAATAAAGCAGGATGAAATAAAAAATAAAATATCTCATAAAGGAGAATTTAACCACTGTGATGGCTGATACAATAATTTTAAAAATAGCTAAATATATTTGCATTGGGTCCTAACAAAAATATTTTTGTTAATCTGTTTTATCTTTAGCCTCATGATGAATGTTCACGTTAACAGAATTCATACACACAGAAACCTATATATGTATACACGTATCTAGATACACACACATATACACATACATACATATACGTTTATGTTTGGGTATATATATGTCTCTATATGTATATGTACAGTACAGGCACACGTGTGTGTGCGTGTGCATGTATTTGTGTGTGTGTGTATATATGTATGTATATATATATATGTGTATATATGTATATGTGTATGTGTATGTATATGTATGTATGTGTATGTATACACACACACACACACACACACACACACACACACACACACACACACACACACACACACACACATATATATATATATATATATATATATATATATATATACACACACATACATACACACATAGATAGACATATATACCCAAACATAACCGTATATATGCATGCACAGGCATGTCTGTATTTATATAAACTAATGTTTGTGACTTGACTGGTTTGGTTTTTACAGGTGAATACCAGAGAGGAAGTGGAAGATCTTTGCCGGTTAGATAAACTAATAGATTTGATCATTCCCCGTGGCTCTTCTCAGCTGGTTCGGGATATCCAAAAAGCAGCTAAAGGAATCCCAGTGATGGGGCATAGTGAAGGCATTTGCCATATCTACGTGGACTTGGAAGCCAGTATTGAGAAAGTTACTAGAATAGGTGAGAGATTTTGTTTCTTAAGGGTAAGCATGGAGGAGGTGAATTATCCTCAAGTCTTTATCTATATATTTTGGATGTTATAGAGCAGCCTTATGCTCCAAATGTATAGTAAAACTTTCAAAACTCCTAAACATAGGAACAATACGGGTAGTCCTTGGCTGCCCTTTTTTGCGACAGCTGTTAAATACATCCATTCATCTGAAGGGGGATTTTTTTGCCACAAATTGGCAAAAAATATTGCGAATTGCTGTCACATGACTGCAGAAGCACAACCAGTTGTAAAGCTGATCCATCCAAATGCAGTCACATGATTGTGAGGAAATGATGTCAGCATTTACGACATCTGGAAGTGTTTTACAGACCGTAAAGTAGCTGTTCCATGGCCACCATAACTTCAAACAGTTGTAAAACAACTGTTCGTTAAACAAAGACACATATAGTCCAACATATTGGAAAGTGCCACTCTGTAGGAAGATTCCTTTCCAGCATCTTCAAACAAGCCACTGAATTAAACCAATTATCTTTCCTTCCTCCAGTAAGAGACTCAAAATGTGAATATCCTGCAGCGTGCAATGCTTTGGAGACACTGCTAATACATCGGGATTTGCTGAGAACTCCTGTTTTTGATCAGATTATTGACATGTTGCGGGTGGAGCAGGCAAGTGAAAATTGTTTCCAGTGAGGGCTAAGTGTAAAAAAGTGGCTGTCAATAATTTCAGTGCAGTGTGAGGTACTATCTAAAAGATGACACTATTGGTGCATACACTGAGAAATTTCTAAATGCAGCAGTAAGGTGTATATATCATATTTAGCAAACTAGTAGTAGCATTTGTTTGTCCTGATAGCACATATTGATTGAAACCAGGCTTTCTAATAGTGCATCAGCTTCGGGATTCTCAAGATGCTTGCAATCGTATTTAGATTGGAAAACAATAGAGGATAGATATTTGAAAATGAGGGTCCTGAACCCAAGTCCTTGGAAATGCAGAATTTCTCAATAAAAATTGGTTGATTGTTGTGTAATATTCTTGGAACCAGATTATAGTGCTGGATACTGAAAAATTTTTAGTTACAACTTCAGAGGCTGAGAGCTTGATTGAAAGAAACAACTATGGACTAGCCTTACAAATGAGACAGAAATTCTTCATCTAGGTTCCTATGTAAAAGTCCGTGACTGAAAATATTTGACCCAGTGCTGAGAATTTTTTTCCCCCAGAGACACATAGAGAAAACTATAAGGCACTGTCTAAAGCCAAATTAATGTATGCAGCCTGGGAATTCTGAGAGGTGCAGTCTAAGTGCATCTGGAAGATCCCAGGTTAGAGGAGGCTGGTCTTCACTGATGGATGGGGCTCTCTATAAAGTTTCAGACATTGACTTTTCTGGTTCTATCTGGAAATGCCACTGATTGAATTGAGTACTCTGCATGCAAACACATGACACCTAGCACTCTACTCCTCTTGGTTGGATTCACACTTCACTCTCTGGATAACTTTGTGTCAGTCGTCCTTTCAGCCTGACCTTAGGTTAAATGCAGGGGTAAAATAATCCCTCAAGTAAGCCACCTTGAGCTCATAGAGAAAAGGCTCAATATAAATTTAACAAATAATGTAATGATATTTGGTTGTATGAAAACACACTCAGTAACTTAGGACTTACAGTTTAGTAAGATGTGCAAACCTAATTAAGGCTTGCTTCAATCCTGATTAGTTAGGCAAGTGGTGGGTTGTATAATGTGTGAATTGGGTCATCCATATAGCCAAACTGTTTTGTGCAGACAATGATTAGGAAAAGAATCGGTAGTAAAGTGTATTTGTCTTTCATTAGGTAAAGATACATGCTGGCCCCAAATTTGCCTCCTATCTTACATTTAGCCCTTCAGAGGTGAAGTCACTTCGCACAGAATATGGGGACCTGGAATGCTGCATTGAAGTGGTGGACAGCGTGCAAGATGCTATTGAGCACATTCATAAATATGGGAGCTCCCACACCGATGTAATCATCACAGAGAATGGTTAGTGGCAAAATCAACTCCTCTGGTGCATGTCTGTGTGAGGGTTTCAGGGTAGCCTAAGTTGGCACAAAGGCTGCTTCTGAAGTTCCTGTTTAAGAAAGTGACATTGCCCACATTCCTGCCTGCCTTCCCTTGTATTTGAAGATATGGGCCACAGGTAAATCCTAATCATGCCAAAATGACAAAACTGCATCAACATCACAAAACAAGCCCTGTCCTTTTGTACTTCCATCACAACATACATATGCAAGGACAAAGTTTGCATCATAATGCCACAATGCATATTTGCCTCCCCCCACCCCCTCCTTTGCCATTGTCTGTAGCTACAGTAGCTCCCTCACTAGCATTTCCAGTCCCAAATCTGTGACCAAGGCTTCCAAGGAAAGATGGGACCTTGTCACCTTCCTTGATATGACCAGCATTACCTTATGTTTCCAGAGAAGCGCAGACGGACTATGTTGTGGCATCCTTACTCCATAAGTAACATCTGAAAGAGGCCTTCCTATGACTTGTTTTTAATTATTTCCCTCCAAGGCTGTTCTCTGTTGCTAGAGCTCTTCAGGTGCCTGTTGTTCCATGCTTCTTCCACTGATCTATTTGGACAGAATGATCATTCTTTGGGATGCATCCCTCTATTGACCAAAAAAATGTATCCACATACAAACTGGGAGTGATCGGCAGGGCTTGAAGCTGGTACTCAGAGTACTTTTAATACTTTTGCAGAGACTGCCATCTCCAGTGAGAATTTAGTGTGGCCACAGGTACTTGAGTGAGAAATCCTAAAAGAAGGCATAGCTGTCTGGCCTTCATCCAGGATAGGAACATTGCAACATTGTGTTGCAGGTTCTGTTTTCAGAAAGATAATTTACAGAATTATCTATGACAAAATATCTAGTCCTTAGTTGCAAACTATCTTAGCATCATCTTAATGAAAAAAATAGTTGCAACACATGGAACAAGTTCAAAGAGGTGATTTATGCTGCATTAAAATTGCCCACAGCAACATAATGCAGTTATAAAACAGGTTATTCAATAATGATTTTTCCCCTTTTGTCATCTTCAGAAAAAACAGCAGATTTCTTCCTACAGCACCTGGATAGTGCCTGTGTGTTCTGGAATGCCAGCACTCGCTTCTCAGATGGCTATCGTTTTGGGCTGGGTAAGGCAATGGGCTATTTGCTTTCTGCATGCTTGAAGCTAAACACAAAACATTATCTTGAGGTTAAACCTATCTACATTTCAAGTATGATTGACTTTCTTTTTAACATTTGATATTTTAAGAGGATTTGCTAAACTGCCTTAAAAAGCTTTGAGATATTTTAGTATTAATTTAAGCCAAAATACAAGAAGAATCTTGATGAGGTGGAGATTATACAAGGAGCAGAGCACTTAAAACCAGTGTAAGATGTTGCTAAAATGCCCTGTTCATGAAGTATTGTGGGAAAAGATGTAATTGAACCAGTGCATAACCAAGAAGCAATTGTTAACAGCAACCTGTAACAACCAGAGTATGGCATGAATAATAAAGTAAGAGCCATAGTTGAAACTACCGTATTTTTGGAGTATAAGATTTTTTCCTCAAAAAAGAGGCTGAATATCTGGGTTGTCTTACACACTGAATACCGCAATTTTTCCTATCAAAGCCCTGCCCCTCCACCAAAATGGCTGTGCATAGCCTTATGGAGGCTTTCAGAGAGCTCCTGGGGGCTGAGGAGGGCAGAAATGAGCAAAACACGGGCCGTTTTTTGCTCAATTATGCCCCTCCAGCCCCCAGGAGCACTCTATAAGCCTCCATAATGCTATGCATGCCATTTTGTTTGACAAAAAACAGCCCCATTTTCGTGAAAAATGGGCCATTTTTTGCTCATCCCCCCCCCCAGGAGCACTCAGCAACCCCCCCTAAGGGTATTCATGCCTTTTTTGGGGGGGGGGGAATGGGCCTGTTTTCGTGAAAAACGGGCCGTTTTTGGGAGGTTTGCAGAGTGCAAAACTTTTTTTCCCCTTTCCTTTCGGAAAGCTCTTTAACTGATTGATAAGAATTATATTGATCAAGTGCTGTGCCAGCAGAAACAAAGTGCTGCAGATTGTCAGCAATTTCCTTCTCCAGCACATGGAGAAATACACCTGGAAACATCTACCTACCTACCTATTCTCTCTACCTATCTACTGTATTTCTCCCCCCTCTCTCTATTTCTCTCTCGCTATCCCTCTACCTACCTACCTACACACACTCTCTCTCCCTACCTACCTACTTTATTTCTCTCTCCCCCCCTCTACCTAGCTACCTACATACCTATCTACCTACTCTCTCTCGCTCTCCCTACCTATCTACTGTATTTCTCCCCCTAAGGAGGAACTCTTTTAAGGAGAGAACAATCTGATAAGTCAAGCGAGAGAAATGAGTAAATGCTGACAAGATGTTGAAATGAGGGCAAACATGATCTGGATAACATGACCTCTAACATGAGAAAGTCTCCCCCCCACCTTTTCTGTTGTTTTTTTTTTAATCCATTTTTGTTTTAACTTTCGTCTCCAGGTGCTGAGGTGGGCATCAGCACATCACGAATCCATGCCCGTGGGCCAGTGGGAATTGAGGGGCTCTTGACGACTAAGTGGTTGCTACGTGGCGAAAATCACATTGTTTCTGACTTTTCTGAGCAAGGGAGCATGAAATACCTTCATGAGAACCTTCCCATTCCACAAAGGAATACTAACTGAGAATCTGCGTGAAGAGCGTGGTACTTATAGGACTGTTGTTATTTCAGAACCTAGCTTGGGAAGCAGATAAGCCTTCTCTAGGCATGCAGAGCTTTCTGCACTTTTGATTTATGGGTGCTCAGGAGTGTGGAAAGTGGGGTACTCTGCTTTAGTTCCCCCCCACCCCCTTAACTGCATAATGCAGGTGACACATGCAGATGCACACAGGATCTCTTGCAGTGCAGGAAAAAGAACTTTTGAAGATGATGATGATGATGTGCCATCAACTTTTTTTCATAGTTCACTCCAAATCACTGGAAACTTTTTGGCTAGTAGCAGAAGTGAATGCCTTTTTTTCCCTGATGCTTTTCTTGCTTTGGGAAAAACATTGGGGAATTTTTTTTTCTTTCTCCTTCTCTAAAAATTTTGTAGCAACTTATTTTAATTTTTAAAAGCTCTCCATCAGTTCATGTCTTATTTAATATATTGAATTACCTTAATAAATATTCCACAAAATGAATGGTCTTTATCCTCCAAACATTATTTTTCATGCCTAATATCCTTTAATTACTGGCTGCCTTGTAGGTTAAGAGGCTAGGACAGTAATAGTTGTATCAATCAGGGTGTTCACTCTAACCCTTTTATGAATATTTGTATCAAATATTTTGTTCATGAATTTTATATAGAATTTTATTTCCCCTGAGACAAACATATTTTTCAAATTTCATGGTTTTGCAAATAAAACTCCCTTGCAATAAAATTATGGATTCAGCCATTTTGTTTGCAATATATATTGTGTTGTACTAGTGATAGGTGACACTTGTATATAGCCAGAAACACATTGTAGAGTTGTACTCGATTAGCACTCACTTTATTTTTGTTTGGCAAAATCGTTTTCAAGCTCACATGTACATTATGAGTTAAATGGTAATTATTTCTCTTTTGAATGCATCAAATAGAGCAAGAAGCTGATTTGCCCATATTAGCAAGCTTCCAGCTGACCCATGAAGCTTATGTTTTTGAGATCCAATATTGGCACTTGATCTTTTGAACGGGACTGCTTTCATTGCACCTCTCACAGGCTTCATGGTAGATTTCATTTTAATTTTCCACATAGTGAGTTGTGCGTCTATGTGTGTATCCCTGGTTTCTGTCTTTTCTTGATTAGATAGTCCAGTTAAAACTGTTTCCAAGGAAGGTTTTAATCAGGAGCTATAAAAACCTCTTGTTAGGTAAGCTCCCCGTTGGGAGAGTGAGTACGTTCAGATAAGCGTTGTGAGAGTTGTGTTGGAGAACATGCAAACTAGCATACAGAGACACTGCAGTTTAAATAGGCTTTTACTTTCGTGGAAATAGAGGTATCAGAGTCCATCAAACAGTCCAAGTCATACAAGGATAAGACAGTCAGTCATGAATGTCTTTCAGTTAAGGGATAATCCAAATAACATAGTCCAGTATCGTACAATCAGTCAGATACACAAAGTTTGCTAACAGTTGCAAAACTTACAATAGCTCACGGCACTTTCTAAGAGCCAGCTTCCAAAACTCTCAGATCAGATCAGCCCAGCATCTAACAAACAGAGTGCTAACAGTCATTCTGGCTCCTTCTTATGGCCAATTGAGGAAAACAGCAACCAATCACATTTTACAGTATGATTTAAAGAAACAAGTACAAAATTGTTACATGATTTATATATTGCCAACCCAACCATTAGATTATACTCCTAACACCTCTGGAGAATGTTCTGGTAAACATCAGCACAAAATTTCAGATATTTATAGCCTATCATTTCTGTCCAGACAGAAATTCAATAACATTTTGTGTTTCTGAATTTAAAAAGCTATACTTTTGGACATTTCTTTAAACTGAGACTCCATTAAAATGCCATGTTTTCCCAACCTATTGATTTTCTTTATATTTGATAAAATATGTACAAATTAAACATCTTTTACAGTTTCCAAGAAACTAACAACATTGGTTGCATTCAGTCGAGTAGCCATTAGATCCTCAAATGTCCACTGATACAACAAAGGGATACATACTGTATGTGTTGTTGTCTGTATGTCACCACAATCACAAAGAACAGGCGCCATCGGATAGCCCCATGTGTTCACAGTGTCTCTGGATCTTGTACCCGTATGCAGTCTATCTAACCATTTCCATACTTCCCAGCTTTTGCCAGCCCCAGGTGGCCACTCCTCCAATGGTTCCATTTGGTGTTGATTCTCTGTCGCTTTCCATAGTTCCACTCTGCTTTCAAATTCTTCAAAATTTTCCATGGATTTAAGGAAGCTTTTCCTGGATTTTAGTCTCTGTTGAGCTGGTTGTTGGCCATAGTGAATAGAGAATTTTGGAATAATTTTACATCACTTTGTAAACCGGGAGGCACTCAGAACAGTCACTCACGCCCTTGTGACCTCAAGACTGGACTATTGTAATGCGCTCTACATGGGGCAGCCCTTGAAGAGCATTCAGAGACTTCAGCTTGTTCAGAATGCGGCCGCGCGAGCGATTGTGGGTGCACCTCGGTACACCCACGTTACACCTATCCTCCGCGAGCTGCACTGGCTGCCTATTAGACTCCGGATACGTTTCAAGGTGCTAGTTGTTACTTTTAAAGCCCTACATGGTATCGGACTTGGGTACTTGAGAGACCACCTCCTGCCAATTACCTCCCTGTGACCAATTAGATCCCACAGATTAGGCCTCCTCCGGATTCCATCAGCTACCCAGTGTCGACTGTCGACCCTCCGGGGGAGGGCCTTCTCTGTGGCTGCTCCGGCTCTCTGGAACGATCTCCCCGTGGAGATTCGGACCCTCACCACCCTTCAGGCTTTCCGCAAAGCCGTTAAGACCTGGCTGTTCCGGCAGGCCTGGGGCTGATGAGTTCCCAGCCCCACTCGAATTGTTGTGGCTGTTGAGTTTTAATCTGTTTTTCTGTAATTGTTTTGTCTTGTTGGTTTTTTGTATTACCCCCTCCCCTATGAGTTTGTTAGCCGCCCTGAGTCCCCCCGGGGAATAGGGTGGCATACAAGTTTAATAAACCATAACCAAACCATAACCATAAGCAATAGAGCCAATCTAATTTATATATCCACGTGGATATATAATTGGTCTCTTCATTATGAACTTTCAGGACAAATGAAGGAGTTGAAGAAGAAATAGCCACCATTATGTAACATCAGTGATACAAAAGGACTTCTTTTTACCTTGCATGAAATGTTACCTTTGTAGACTCGTACATTTGATTATTGATTATGTGCCATCAAGTCATTTTTTATTCCAAGTGACTACATAGATTTTCTTCATGATAATCTCTCCCTAATCTGATATTTCAGATCTTCCATTATTGCACCCATTGCCACTGTAACTAAGCCCATTCACCTAGCTGCAGATCCTTTACTTGTCCTCCCTGGTAAATACTTAGTTTAACTCTTGAGATTGCTGTGCCACTGTCTATCTCTTTTGGGTAAGTACAGGAATTTTATGGACTAGGGTTAGAATACATTATATAATAATTTATCTACTGATTAAAATGTTCAACACATTAGCTTGACTTTGATAAATGTTGACACATTGATACCATGATTAAGACCATTCTTACCCAATACTCTACTAGGAAATCTAATCAACTGCTTTGTTGTGTTATTGTGGTCTTGCAGCATGCTAAATGCTTTCAAACATAGCTTATGCTCCCCCTGTAGTTTTGAACAGCCTTATTGCTTTGATTTATTGATCTGAAGCTAGACTGAGCTGAACTGAATATATTTGCTGTATGATAAAACTGCATATATTCTGGATGGAATTTCAGACAAGATTGAAAAAAGATGTTTAATTTTCTTTTGGGCATTGGAGTAGCAAAATATTTGGAATTCTGGCCAGATTTACTTAACAACCGCATTACTAACTTCAGCAATTCACTTAAATATGGCAAGAAAAGTTTTTAAATGGGGCAAAACTAACTTAACAAATTTCCCACTTAGCAATATAAATTTTCAATTGGGCTCAACTGTGGTTGTAAGTCAAGAACCACCTGTACTTGCCCAAATATCTGGAAATGCCCATTGGATCTTAACACTCAGAGATGTGTCTGAATATTCAGTAGCAATTTGGGAATCCAGCAATACAAGCATTTAAATATATCCTTCTCTAAATAATATTTTACATTCCACCATCCATGTATTCTAATGTGCCAGGTTCTGAGAATCTTTTCTCCCACCCTCTCACACATGTCTAATTTTAATATTGTTGAACTATTTTCTGATGTTTGATTGAATCATTATAGATCTGTTGCTGCTGCTGCTTTGGACATCTTGCTTGATTCTAGAGATGGAAACAAATGCTTTCTACCCAAAAGTAATACGATAGTTGATGGTTCATCTCTGAATGGGTTTTTGCTTTGAACAAGTGGTAACAGAAGCACCATGACTATCCAATCACCGCCAAAGAAGTTACTAAAAATATAGATTTTTTTAAAAAAATCATGATGGGTTTCTAACTTTTCCAAAGGACAAACATCTTCAACCTGCTTTAGTCTTTCTCTTAGTTCCCAACTTCTGGTTCCTGGTTTTGAGAAAGATCAATTTCTTCCACTCTCCAGAAAATACATGTTCTTTATTCATTCTAGTTTATTTTAATCTCTGTTAGTAAACTCATCCATCTTAGAAAGGGTCTTTCGTTTTCAGGTTACTACTACTACTGTTATTATTCTGAGGCTATGTTCAGGCTCAAATCAATCTGCTGCAATTTTAGAGAAGGGTGGAACAGTGTAATATAATCCTTGAGGCTGCCAGCAGAATAAATATAGCACAGTGCTAAACACAGATGGCTAAAGAACAAAGATTCAGACAATCTACCCTCACGCTACTTTTGAGTCTCCCCTATTTCCTGTTCTTTTCAGCTTCTTCCCAAGAAATCTTCAGCAGCACTTCTCTTGCTGTGATATTGTCATTCACCACCAAATGTTGTCCCTCTGCAAGATCGCTGATTCTTTGTTCATTAGCAATTCTAGGTCAGCCTGCTGTGAGAGTCTCCTCAGTCAAGAGAGAATCACGTTCTGTATCAATGTCTCCAGACAACAGCCCTTCCCAAGCTTTCAGCAAAGCCATTTGCTGAGAATCCCTGTCTTTGATGATCCTTCGGAGAACCTGTATAAGTACTTTGAGCACTGCAGTGATGCCATAGAAGACACCATCCAAAGAGGCGGGAAGTGCTTAGTGTACTGTAAAAATGGTCGCAGCAGATCTGCAACTATCTGCACTGCTTACTTGATGAAGCATCAAAAGCTCAGGTTGAAGGAAGCCTTTGAGGTACTGTGAGCATGCTGAAAATAAACATTACTTCTGCATCTGATTAAATGGACTTATACATTGATGGTGTATTTAACTGGATGGAATACATTGGCCATCTCAGTAACAATGATTCAGCATTTTGTTTTATAAAGGAACATAATGAAAGTGCCACAACACAATTGAATTATGATAATTATGAATTATGATAATAGCTCATTTAAATCTCATCTGATTAATGGGAACTTAAAAAATGTGAACTCTGAAGACTAAATGTAAATTATTTTAATCTGATTCAAAGCAAAAAATATAAGATGAAATTTGTCAACTTAATTGATGAAATTTTGTACTTCCAACAATTACGTAGTGCAATACTTTGTTAATGCCAGACATTTCAAAAATAGTCTTTCTATGCTACTTTTACTTGCAATCTTTCTGAGAAACATTATTATTATTATTATTTCTCTATTTTCTTTTTTTTTCCTATGGAGAGTAAAATAATTCATTTTCTCCCATCTTGAGATTCAGTTAGCTACTCATGCTATAATTTCCTCTTCTGCTATCAGAATCCAGTTTTTGTGTTGTTTCTTGACTGAGCAACAATGTTTTAAAAAAAGTGTGGATATGAGAGATATTGATGCTTGAGTCAAACTTCTGTCTCTCTTTAACAATAATGTTACTCCAGAATTAGTATTGCCTTCAATCTTGACTCTAGAAAGAAATAATGTTGATGTGTGTGTGTGTGTTCCTTAGTATTTCTTGAAATCATTTCATTACCTTTAATTTATTCTATACAATCCAATTCATAAATGGTGGGCATGATTTTCTGCTTCTTTGTCTAACACAATTTAATATTTTTCTTTATTTGCAAATTGCACTTCAGCTAAGTCACAGAAAGCTAAACCAGTATTTAGATGCACACATCTAAATATTGATTTTATCAAGTTCAAATCATATCTTCTCCAAATTCTCTGACTATGCCTCTCTAACCCTAGGTCATCGACTCCCTTCAGAGAGAAAGTTTTTAAAAAATGACAAAAGCTGGAAGTTAGGGTGGTAGTAACAACCTCCCAAGAAGAATAAGTTGGTCTAGGAAACTGCTTTCTAACTTCATAGCCGTGCCAGAGTTATTGGGAAAAAAGCAACATTCAGGAAGTTGCCTTATTTCGTATCAGACCTCTTCTCTTTCTACTTTACCATCTTTTGCACTGATTAGCAGTAGATCTTGGGTGTGGTGGCATCTTCCCTCTCACAGCTGTTTTATCCTTTTCACTGGAAATGATTGGGATGGGACTTTGGACCTGTTGCATACAAAATACTTGTTCTACCACTGAATTATAATGTTGTTATAACAATTGTATCCTATTTTGTTTTATAATTTTAGGACAAAAGGCTTGGGAGAAAAAGTCCTTATAATCAATGCAATATGCTTTTTCTCATACCTTGTAGATTGTGAAGATTGCCAGGCCAATGGCAGAGCCCAATGTAGGATTTTGGTCTCAGCTACAGAAATATGAAGACCATTTGCAAAGACAGCAGCAAAGAAGACTTTCTTCAAATACAATTTCACATAATAAATAAACAAATTGATTCAGATTACAATGTTGGGAAATCCCTTTAAAGAGGAAGATTTAAAATGCTTCTAGGTAACACCTGAATTGAATATACTAAAAAAAGACCTGGGATCATCTACTTTATTATTGTAGTCTTAAGAAACTAGCTGAAAACCTTCCAATAAGGCATAATTCAAATCTCCAAAATCTGCTCAATGTTAAGTATAATTAAATGCAGCTATAATGGGTTGGCCAAATCTTTTGGAGGGAGAAGTTGCACTTCTGCTTTGAGGATAATGTTGATATACTAATTAAATGCAGTTGGCTAGAAATAAGATCATAAGTGTGACTTTGTGTGTTTTTAGGTTACTCAAGATCATAGGAGGAAGGCAGTAGCAATTTCCCAAAAACAATTCCAAGAAAACAGGATGGGTTTGTCCATGCGACACCCAGAAGTCAGCATTTTCTATCATCTATTTTTATTGAAAAATAGTTGAGAAATCAGAATTAGCTCCTTCCCATATATTGTTTTTAATATACTTTCAATCCGCCAGAATTTTAAGTACTGATAGCTTTATTCTGCAAATTATCATATCTTTATAAAGTAATAAAATAATGTGACATAGTACATTTAGCAAACTAGGAAAGATATGTCATTTTACATGATTATGTGATTTAAATAATTTTCATGATTTTTTAAATATGCCATAATGTTTATTATAATATTCAGCACTAAAATGATAAACTACTTAAGGGCCTTTCCCCACTGTTGAGTTGAAATGCCATGCATCTATCTTGAGTGGGCAGAAAACCTTTTTGTGAGATTTTTCTGTCTCACATGCAAGTCCCTTCCTGAGCCTTCCTCCAAGCTCATCAGAGTGAGTTACAAATCACAACAGATTTTGCACATCTTGAGTTTGTTCTTAGTGCCAGAATAGGAGGAAAACATGACATTAACACCAATATAGCTAAGGACAACTTAAACTTTTTGACTGATGTTAAGATGATGGCAACACCAGCTATTGCTAGGGTATGGTGCTGTGAATAGACACAAATGGGAGAGCACATTAAGGTAAATGTTACAGAAGAAGAGATGTGTTGGGGCTGTGCCAAGCATTAGACAAAGATGCTTCACAAACTCTGTAAGCATAATTGAAGCCCCCTTCCATGAAATATTAAAGCACTAAATTATTTGGAACACTTTGCAGTTCTTTCAAGAGCTATTTCTGGTTGTTTCTGTGTTGAATGTGCATATACACAGTAACAGGCAACCAAGGAGGGTTTTTCAACAGGTGTTGCAAGCCTTCCAGAGGATGCAATGGATGCTTTAACACTTGAAGGAGATATGGGTTGTACTTTGCAAAGTGCTCTTTTTGGAAAGTTTGCATAGCATTGTTTTGAATTGGTTTAGCAAATGTAAATATGTTTTAAATAAAATGTTACACATAATTTTGCATGACGATATCCATGTTATCTGTAATTAAAAATAGAGATAAATATATTACATTTCCCACTCTTTGTTTATTATAATTGAGCTAGATAATATCAAATCCATAGACACTATATATTGTTAAGCTGTAAACAAATGTGAAACTAAAAATCATATATTCTGTGCAAATAGTTTAATGAAATAGATGTAGCTGAGTAAAACTAAGCTGTTTTAAAGTTTAAAATGCAAATATAATGTAGTTGGCTTCCCTACCTTTCCATCAGTCATCATTCAAGATGACTAACAGAAAAAATCTACATACATAAAACTAAATATATAATCTGACACATATACAGTATACAGTAATTAGTAATTAGGTTTTGGGTCTAAGCAGCTTATATTTTGGTGATGAAAGATGTAAAAGAATTTTAGTTTACAAAGTTTTCAAGACTAGTATTAACCAGACAATTAAAATCTTTTTTGGCTCATGGGAAAATAGGTACCCTGACAGTATCAAAAAGAAAAGTGATGTGGCATGCCCCTTCACAAAATGCCAAACAGAGCAAAACAGTTTATTTAAAGGTGAAGTGCTGTGGCTACTCTCAGCCTCTGTCTAGTTCTGTAATGTTCTTATATTATTATATTGGGAGGGAGGGCTGAAGAAGGAATTTAGAAATGACAAAAGCACTGGGCTGAGTCGCTATTTTTATTTTCTGAGAATATTTATGGAGCTTATGTGGAATCTAAAGGTATTCTTGGGAATCAGTGTGATTGGTATTTGAACTTAGATCTTTTATGTACACATTTACATGTTATTGTTTTTTACTAATCTAGGTAAAATATTAACATATATTGCTAGTTCATATATGTTATGCCACAAGCTAAGTAAATAAGAAAGTAAGTAAGTAAGTAAGTAAGTAAGTAAGTAAGTAAGTAAGTAAGTGTGCTTGTGAAGGCCAACGCCTTCCTATTCAGTTTATCAGTTTTTTCCAATTTTGTTTAAAACTAAAATCTTTTAGCTGTGGAGAAAGGGAAGGATACGAAGAATACACTGTACCAGTGTGTTGATTTGTGATATGTGAAATAGCCTGAATCTCCAGAAGAGAAGAAAAAAATGGCTCCAAACTTTCAAATGAAATATTAAGTCTGACCATCTAAAAGATTGCCTCTTCTTAGCACAGCATTGGGGAACTTCATGGGGGAATTTTTGGTGTTCTCAAGCAGTGTGAGTCTATATTTATATTCAGGGGTTAGTTGCCCCCACTTGTTTTTCCTCATCCGAGTATTAGCAGTCTTCTCCATCGTCTCTTGCCTGATGCTCTGTTGTTCTGAGATTACTACAGTAAGGGAAGAATTTTATCATGAGAATGGAAAAAACCCTCATAAAGTAAAGGATCTCTTCCTATGGGCTGTCTGAAGTGACTTGTGATTCTAATTTCTTAATTTCTATCTTTTTCTGCTTGAGTATAAGAAATCTTTTTTGCTATCATTATTTTATTTATTTATCAAGCATGTATAAGATAACATAAAGTATAAACATGATTATGAATACATTGATTCGAATAAATGGGAAGATTAGGACAAGGACGGTAGGCACTTCGATGTGCTTATGCATGCCCCTTACAGACCTCTTAGGAATGGGGTGAGGTCAACAGTAGACAGCCTAAGGTTAAAGTTTTGGGGGTTTGGGGAAGAAACCATAGAGTCAAGTTGTGCATTCCAGGCATTGACCACTCTGCTGCTGAAGTCATATTTTCTGCAATCTAGTTCGGAGCGTTTTACCTTACGTTTGTGTCTGTTGTTTGCCCGTGTATTGTTGTGGTTGAAGCTGAAGTAGTCATTGACAGGTAGGACATTGTAGCACATAATTTTATGTACTACGCTTAAATCAGACCGAAGGTGGCATAGTTCTAAATTGTCTAAGCCCAAAATTTCAAGCCTGGTGGCATAAGATATTCTGTTGTGAGCAGAGGAGTGGAGGACTCTTCACGTGAAATATCTCTGGACTCGTTTAATTAATGTCTGATATGCAGTGCGGGTTCCAGACAGATGAGCTGTATTCGTGAGAGGATATTTAATAACTATTTATTTCTCTAGCTAAATAATCTACTGTGTAAACCTCGACATTTATTTCAAAATATAATATATAAATAATTGATTATAATTACATAATCAATTTATTCCTTACGCTCCAATCATATTCATGTCAGTAAATAAGCCTCATCATTTCACTATGATTCCCTGCGTATTGATATGACATCCCTTTTCTCAAAAAATATTCCACAAAAGATGGGAAATAGGTGATGTTTGTTACTGAACAAAGTACACAACTGGGTCTTTAAAATGCACTCTAGACTACTACAAATCCTATTCATACCTGTGATTTTTAAAAGATGAATAATTCACCTTAAATACCTTTGATTTCATTTGCGGGATGAACATGTGAACAGGATCCCACCAATTATTGAAAGAAGGGAACCAGTCCAACCTAGATACAGTGCGTGTCCCATTTCATATCTAGAATAAAGGTCATACATATCATATTCAAAAACCACATACAATCAAATGCTTTGTTGTTATATGTTACAGTTATTGGTACAAGAGAAAGGTGATTTTAGGGAGAAGAAAATTCAAAGAACTCCAGGTACTGATACATGGGGATGGAAGAATTAAAGATTGCTTGCACAACTGGGATGAATGCACACAAGTGCGATGAAAAAAAAGGGCTATAGTGATATGTTCCATCTGTGTTACAAAGATCAAGAATGATGAAGAAAGATGAAGTTGAGTCCTTGTTTCCCATGCAGTCTAATATGTCTAAGAGACAGACATCAAGTATTGAGAAACCAAAAACCAGTAAGTTCCACAACCTGGACACTTTCCACATTTGTAAACTTCCATTCCCAGAATTTTTAATAGTGGTAAAATTGAGGAAGATTGCAATAATGCAATAAGCATTATTGTTAATTGTGTTAATCTTTGTTAACAGACATAACAAGAAACCCAACACAATTTTAATGTCAAACTTATTACAATATATGTGAATTAGCACCTACAGGCTGTTCAATCCTCTGGGCAGTTTGGTAATGCTAAAAAAAATACCAAACAGAACTAAAAATATACAGAAATATTGACTTACCTTGTTCCAGCATACAAAGGATCAAAAAACTCAGTTATGATACATACTGCATACCACGAAAGAGCAACCATTGATGAGAGACCTGGCCAAACAATAAGATTAAATATAGATGAACATTACCTGTATTAGAGCCATGCAAGTCATTTGATAAGACATTTCATCTGCAAAGGAGTTTTGGATCTATTCCTTGAAACTACAAAACTATCTCAGATACTTAAAGAAAGGAATAAGGTTCTTCAAGGCTCACCCAAGGTCTTTTTTTCATGCCTAAAAGATATTTTGCTAGAAAGGACTTAGAAGACCATTTCATTTGTAAGCACCTGTATGACTACCTGTATGATCTGTATAGACTAGTATGCATATATAATCGTTGTTACATAGTTAACAAAATTAAAACATCCGAGAAAGATCATATGAATTAGTGGTATTTTTTAAAACTGAAATAAATACCCAGAGAAGCTCCATATAATTACTGTTCTGAACAGTTTACATGAAATAATTATTTATAGTGTTAGTCTTCCAGTTGGTTGTGTTCCCTTTTTGTGGATGTATGTTGTTTTCTTTTACATTATTCTTTAATTGTAACATGCCAAAGTTGTAGAGTTGGGCAGCCTTGAAATTAAAATATTAAAATTAATTAAATTACTAGAAAAATCACCCAGAAAAAAAGGAGAATCTGTTTTCTACGACAAAATAGAAAGAAATGGGATCTATTGATGCTGACTTCTGCAAGTTAGTGGCCTCCATGTATGGGGTTATAACTCCTGACATTGTAACTCAAAACATCCAGTCTTAAGCATATCTTGCTTCATACAAATGGAGAAAAAGACACCAGTGAGTTTGGACTTGTATTCTTTTTTCATTTTGTGAAAATCATCTTTAAATGTACTGTGTATACTGGCTCTTCAATGCTATTTCAGAAAACTAATGTGACCTATGCTAGAAATAAAAAAATAGCAAAACTGCAAATAAATTTAGTGATTTGTTTAAAAAACTTAATATGTCTGGTCTGTTTATCAGAGGGGGACAGTTAAAATGTCATAACCAATTAGGTAAACATAGTTAAACTGTGTCATAATAAATAAGATTCAGAACACATTCTAAGGGAATTATACTTTTATTGCTTTTTAAATCACCCCAAGTAAACTTTTCAATTAACCTATTTTCATATAACTGTATTTTTCGGAGTATAAGACCCACCATCCCCCCTAAAAGAGGGTGAAAATTTGGGTGCATCTTATACATTGAATGTAGCCCCATCCACCCACCGGCCCCCACTCTTCGGCCTCTGTCTCCCAGCAATTTACCTCCTTGCAGCAAACAGAGAAAATGGGTCTTGTGGAGGTGGCAATAGGCTATGGCCGAGGTGTTGCCCTGTCAGCTGGCCAGCGTGCATGGGCGCGCTAGCCAGCTAAGTTCAGCCTTTTTTAAAGCCATCTTTCGCCCTCCCCAGGCTCCAGAAGCTTTATAGGAGCCTGGGGAGGGTGAAAAGAGCCTCCCCACCAAGGCTCTCCGTAGGCTTCAGGAACTTCCCTGAATCCCCAGGAGCGCAAAAAATCCGGCCCTATGGGCAAACCGGAAGTTCGGGAATGGCCTTCCGGTTTGCTCGTAGGGTCAGTTTAAGCCCTCCGGATGCTTCAGGGACCTCCGGAGGCTTCAGGGAAGCCTCCTGAAGGTCCCTGAAGTCTCAGGAGGGCCTCCAGGGGGGGCTGTTTTCGCCCTCCCCAGGCTCTTACAAACCCCCTGAACCAGGGGAAGATGAATAAATTATGCAAAAAATGGGGGGAGCGCCTCCCATGCGCACATGTGCACTGGGGGGATTGCGCGTTGCATTATGGGTAAAGCACAGCCACGCACGACCCCCCTGCACTTCCCCCCCCTTATGGCACGCGAGCCAAAAAAGTTTCACCATTGCTGGGCTATGGCAATCCCTGCAGCCTGAAACAGCTGATCATCAGGAGCCCCATGCTCAAACTGAAATTGAAAGTGAAACTTGCTGTTTGCTGCAACAAGGCAAATTGCTGGGAGGCAGAGGCAAATTTTTTTTCTTCTAATCAGGCCAAACTGAAACAGGCTGTTTGCTGCAAGGAGGTAAGTCAATAACTATAAATGCCTATAGAATGTTCAAATTATTAGATTTATTTCTAAAAAAACTGCTGTATTATTGTTCTAGACAACTTAACAAAACGGAGAAGCTTTTTAAAATAAATGCTTGATCTGAAGAGGCCCAGTGCTATTGTATCTTCTTTTAAATAGCAGAGAATAATATATACTTCCAGAAAGCCACATCAATTTTAATAGCATCTGTACAAACAGTGTATATCTTCTGTACTGTTTGCTGTTTGGGGCAAGGAGGCAAATTGCTGGGAAGCAGAGGCAGATTTTTTTTCTCTTGTTTTCCTCCCCAAAAGCTAGGTGCGTCTTATACTTCGGAGCATCTTATACTCCCAAAAATATGGTATATTTTCCTTTAACTCATCTCATCCCTTACTTAATACAAATGACAAGGTCTCCCAAGGGACCAGCCAAGAATAAATAAAGATATTTCTACATAGCTTTAAGAAACTTCATAAATGTCCATTATAAGATTTCTCACCTGCCAAAGCAAATACTATTCCACTCATCATGGAAATTTTTATTTTTGTTTTTTCATCACTGAAACCAAGCTGAGGGCATTTCAAACTGAGTAACGCCAGCAGAATTCCACATATCCCCAATACCAGGGATATAATCATCAGAGCTCGACATACTTGAAAAAAAGCTGCAGGGAAGAAAAAAAAATACCACAGTTTTTGATTTTAGTGTAGAGCAAGTGATGTTGCCTTCGATCCATCCATTAATCAAACCTTGACTGGAAGCAAAGTGGACAGCATTCAGAATATCATTATGGCTTTCTAATATTCAAGTATCTCTTGTAGTCAGGATTATCTATTATGGTGTTTCATATTACTTTCTGTGTACTCAGCTACTCATGAAAGATGCATAAATAAAATATTGAAAGAGAAAAATAATGTAGTTGGGGAATGTATAACATTTTGCTCAAGCAGATCCCAGCCCTAGTTATTTAGGTAGGGATATAATTATTTTTCTCGATTTAAGAAAAAAAAATCACTGAATTTATCATGAGATTTTTCACTGCCACTACTTATATCTCGCAACTGTTTGCACATCTAGTAACTAGTACACTTCAATTGATGAAAACAGCAAAGCAGGAGCATTAAAATACCTGGAAGAAGCAAAGAGCTAAAAAAACAACAACATACTGTATAGCATAGCTTCTAAAGAACAATTTGGGGAGATGAGAAGTAAACTGCATTGAAGAAAAATAAACCAACAGTTGCTATAGATCTTATTAAATATATGTAAGCAAATAATTTGTTTACATACATTACATACATAATCAATTATGTGTTTTTATTAAACCATTAATGCAGAGCATGGCATCACTAATATATCAGACAACTGCCCCATTTCATGGACATGAAATTAGTCTTTACAAGCAGAATGTTATTTTATTATAGAAAGCTATACCCTTGTCACAAATTGATACCAACCATCATAAACATTGCTTTCTTTCATTTTATTTCAAGTACTAGAAATGTTTATATTCTATTTCTGGCTCTCAAAATACAAATTTAAATTTCTTACACAAAAAATTATATGAACTGTTCTGTATTTGTTTTATTTTTAATATTCAAATTTCCTATAAAATGGCAAGGATATGAAGGTAAATCAAATAATATGCCTCCACAAAACGATCAACCACTTTGGCGTGAAGAAACTTTTATATTATTTTCTTTTCATAAATATATATTTCAAATGTAGATATTTTTCAATTCAGCAAATTATTTCACTGAATAAATATGTGAACACACAAACATAAAAAAAAAAAACAAAAAAAAAACCAGAAATACTGTACCAGGAAGGTTTGGAATCTGTCTCTCCCCCTCTGCAACACACACACACACACACACACCACAAAGGCACCACGAACAACATGGGGATGTTTTGCCTGAGGAATGCTGATGCTGTCTACCTACATTTGGCAGTCTAGGACTCTAGGTTATCATGTATGGTTAGGGTTTCAGATCTGAGGATAGTCATATGAAGCAGTATGTGGTAATTTCCTGAAAAGGGTGCAATGGGAGAAATACAGCAAAACAGATGTGTTCTAAGTTAAAAGAAAACATTGGTTTTAAAGCTATCGTCCTTGGCAATTGCTCTTCAGTAGAAGTAAAACATAAAATGGAATGTAATTAAATGTCATAGCTGGCTATATTTTAGGAATCAATAAAATACTTTCCAACATTTCAAGTGAAACAATCAGAATATTTTATGACACTAGAGCTAAAGCTCATTGCCTGAGTCTCCCAGTCAATAACTGTTCCAATCTGCCTTTTATAAATAACTACATTATATTCCAAGAACCATTAATTTCAGAGCTTCTAGCATATTTGAGGACCCCTTTGGCATAGTGGCCTTAATGCCTTCAAATAAAAAGCTTCTGGCCTGGATTACAGTTACATTGTTACTCTAGCCGTGGCAGATGACACAAGCCATATTAAACTTAATATGACATCAATCAGAGCCAAGTCACCACTTACTTCCTGCTGCAAATGTTTTACTGTCTTGCTGCTACCAGATTAGTCTGTCTAAAAGCGAAAGAAGTTGGCAGTTTTGCTGGGGTATGCAACCATGCCAGCAGTGGTACTGTTGACAACGCAAACACTCTTTGCCCTTGCAGGTAGATATCAGGTACAGCTGAACCTGACATAATGTACAGTTCCAAGCAGTTGCTTGAGTATCCTAAATATATGTGTATAGCAGTATTCCACTAACCTAATAAGCTAAAACATGTCTGCACAACTTGCAGAGATAAAAGGCCCACGTTGATAAATAAAAAACTATCCTCTCTTTGGTGAATGCCAGCATGGCAGCAATGATGGAGCTGGTGGTTTGGTAAGGCCTTGCTGGCTTGATAAGGTTGGGACTACAGTATTGTTATTGTAACACTAGGGTAACAAAAACTTGTAAGCCTGAATATGCTTCAGTCTTCCTCTCACTTTATTCTTTTGTGAACTAGGGAAGGGCTGTCTGAGGTGTTTTCTCAAATTAGTGTTTTAGAACCAATTCAAGCCCTGTAATTATGACCATTGCCTTAGTGGCAGCTCTTCCTGTTTGCTATAACCTCCACATGCCTGATGTTCTGACCTGGGCTTCCCCAAAAAGCACGAGGCAGGTCCTTGACCTGACAAAACCCCTTTTATTAAACGAATGTGAATTCATCTCATTCACATTCAGCAAAGGCCTGGCAAACAGTCTTTCAAAGGAATATTTATGACTACAGACCAGGGGTGGGTTTCAAAAATTGTTCGAACCTACTCGGTGGGCGTGGCCTCCTTTGTGGGAGTGGCTTGCTACACATGTGACCTGATGGGAGTGGCTTGCTAATGCCGCCACCGCTACTACCGCCGCCGCCGCCGCCAACGCCAACGCCGCTAACACCGCCCCCCCACCCGCCTTCGACCACGTAGTGCACGCGAGCCTGCGGCTCGCGTGAAAGCTGGGCTGCCGCCACCCACCCGAAGCATGCTGTATATACAAGGTAGCTTGGTGGGCTACATGTTGTGATGGGTTTAAAGGTTGTTTATTATTTTTACATCAATATTGTAAAATGTCCAGAATGTCTTTGACCAAATTATTGACCTTTCAAGCTGTAGCTGGTACAGTACACAGTGGGGCAGGGAATTATGTTTCTATGAGTTAATGATAAACCTCGTCTTTGGAAACTGCATTGGTTGCCAGTATGTTTTGGATTCAGTTCAACATAGTGGCAGTTATCTACAAAGCTCTTAATGGCATGGGACCCGATTGTTTCATATTTTTTCTATTTTTCAGTTAATATTTATGCTGAAAATATAAAATGTAAGCATTTTATGCTTACACATATTGTATCAGCTTGTCTCACAATTGTCCAATTCTGGTCAAATATTCATAAGTTTGTTCATAGGATTTGGGGAAGAATCATATGATTGAAGATTTTTTTTAATTACAGAAAGGCAATTTCATTTCAGATTTATGACAATGGAGTTTAAAATGATATTTTTCTATATTGTGATATCTTTGAGGATTTTTTTTAAAAAATATTTCCTCTTTTTCCCCTTATTTTTCTAGAATAAAGCAAATATATTTTAATAGTCTCAGTGGTTTCCATGAAGGATTCCAATTTTAATGTTTATATAAATGTAAACTTTTTGAAATTCAAGCTCTAAAGTCTTTTACAGCATATTAAGGATAGAATAATTAAAGCCTTTTCTAGCATCTCATATTAAAAAAAAGTCAATAAAACATGCCAAACAGAAAATATACACATGGGACAGATATCAGAAAGTAGGGAGACTGGCACAGACTTATGTTCAAACATCAAAGAAAAGGAAAGCCATAGAGAGTATATATAATTCTACGCTCGATCTACTGGCAGTGCTGACATGACTCAAATGTAGGCAAACTATATTATTTCTATATGTTGTTTCCAACACTGTCAATGTTTTCACTAACAAATAAGTTCAACCCAGTATTAAATCAGAATTCTATAAATTCTATGAATCTATGAAAATGTATAGATTTGCATAAATATTCTTTCATATAGTTTGATAACATATAATATTAAATAAACATATTCATAGTGTTAAAAACACAATAACAACCCATCATTTATATATAAAAACAAAACTTACTGTCTGAACTTAACGGGACATACAATGTATTGCACTGAATTAAACCCAATGAAGTAGCTTCACAATTCATCCACAGACCTTCATACTTCCAATTTGTAGCATTGACTATACTTGATATTCTCCAATTGCTGGATGCAGTAGTAGTAAGTAAAAATATAAAACTCAGAAAAAGAAGAAGCAATGCTGGTGTTTTAAAAGCTGTCAAAGCCATTCTTCAACAAAAAAAATATGAAGTAGTTTCCTTTTCAAACTGTGCAAACAGAAGCAGATTTTTTTTAAATTTTTTTTTTTAATTTTTAATTTGAAACAGGTACAACATCTTTCTTTACATGCTATAAAAAGCGTATCGGTCGATCACAAATAAACTTTGGTACATCTCCTCCACAGTCAACAAACATAACTCAGGCATTTTAACTCAGATATTCATACATATCACCATCATCATATATCCATTTTCATTTGACTGTAATTTCTTTTTAAAGATATTAATAATAATAATATTCTTAAACAATACATACCCACACCAGTGGGAAAATTAAAAAAAAAAAAAAAACAACAACACAAAAAAGAGAGCAAAAAAAGACAAAAAGAACAAAAGACAAGGCAGGGAATAAAAAAAAAAGAGAAAAAAAAACGAACACAGGTATATATCATTAAAAAAAAGCAGAAGCAGATTTCTATCTGTTGATATTCTGTTGATAGCAAGCAATACAATTTTTAATATTTATGATAAAATGCAAAAATAAATGTTATTTATAAAAAGTTTTCACAGATAAAATGTTGATTCAATTAGCATTCGTTTCAGTTCTATTATAAAATAAATTAACTAAATAATAATATTTAGATTAAACTGCTTGAAATACATAAACTTAATATATAACTTAAATGTCAAATATCACTTTAAAATATCCTTACTTTGATAAATGTTTTATCTCCTATGCAGCACTTCTAGTCCTGAGTCGTATGAGCAAATTTTGACAATCAGTTTGCCAAAGTTAGGTAAATATTTCGTGATATGTAAGACCTTAGATCACTTGTTCCAAAAATCAAGGCTTCTCAGCCAGTTCATTGACTTCCTTGATCAAATGAAGGCTGCAATCCTGTACATACATGTGGGCAAAAACTGCTGAACATTATATTTCCGAATAAATATATGTGGAGTTGTATAGTAAAGCTTTAGATATTTTATGGTCTCCAAAAATGAAATTTGTTTTATGATTTCTTTCTTTTCCAAGGGGAATTTTTTTGTAGTATTCTAAATAAGTATAGGCTAATTTAATCAGAATGGTCACACAGCATAGGGAGTTGCCTATTCTCAGATCATTACAACGCATCTAGACAGTTTCAATTTGGTGGGACATGTTATATATATATACAGTAAATTACCATGCTATATAATTTTCTCCCAACTCTTGAAAAACTGGATCGGGCAGGTGGCATAAATATGATGATATGGAGAGAACCATTTTGGATTGTATTGATTTTTCCCAGCCATTTAATTCCTTATCCCAAATCTTCAATAAACCTGATCATGCAAGTAGGACTAGCAGATGTGGAGTGCAAAAATTTGGATGACTCCAGACAGTCCCTGATCTACGGTATGTCTATATGGGCAAAATACAGATAGTGCACTTCCTCTAGAAATGTACTAGTCCAGAAATCCATTCTAATGCAGGTATTTTTCATGGCTGCTTCCAGAGCTGTGCTGGTCACAATAATAACTCTTCAGAGCAGATGCTCCTAGCAGTGACTTCTGCTTCTTATTTCTCTTGCCCACATTAATGAACACACTTTGTTTCTTCTTTCTTATAGTATCTATATGGGAGGAACAAATATTTCATTTTAGTGAGCACTTTGTCCCCAAATATCCCTTTTACAAGGGCAAAGTCACTGTTTGCTATTCAGCTTTGAGATGCGAGGAAATATTTTTTTCAAAAAAACCCGGAAGAATGACCCCAATTTTTCTAAAATGGCGCTTAAAGACTACAAACGGAGTGGGGGGGGGGGCGGAGGGGGCGACAACAAGGCATTTGGCCTTTACTTTGAGAGACCCCGGAGACCAACCACTTCAGTGCGGAGGCGGGACTAATGCTATCCCTTCTCAGCCATATGCTAAGAGAAAAGCTATCGCACCCTTCTTGTTTCCTTTCGCCGCCATGACGCCCTCAGATGAATACGGGCAGCGGCTTCAAGATGGTGGATAATTGTGGCTCCTAACCCGGAACTGTTACTTTGGGAAGGTGAAGAAAATGGGGTGGAAGTGCTGTACCCGTGTCTGGGTGAAGCAAGGGTTATGGGGTGGTGGACCATGGGCCCGCAGGTAAGACTATATAACATAACTCCACGTAAAAAATAGGGTTAACCGTGGGCGGAGAAGGTACTGATAAGCGTTCATTGCTAAGCCCTCTGCCTGACAAGTTAGCTATCCATATTTCCGCCTAGAGTGAATCCCATGTTAAGCGCGTGCCATGCGAGCCCAAGCATTTGATTAATTTACAAACTATAGTTAATGATGAATAAGATGGTCGTGTGGACGTAGCCATTGACGCGCGCTGAGGGAGCATAGGCGGATAGAGGGAGGAGTTGCAATACTACTGCAAACTTCAGCGTGGTTTTATATTGGGCAGTATAGGAAAAAAACCCCACAAAACTTCGGATGACTACTCTTGGAAATTGAAATGGTGGAAAAAGTGGCTTAATTTGTTATAAGGACTATATGGGGGGAAAACACAGTAAAGTCCTTTTCTGTCCCGGGCTAAGAGCACTAGGAAGGGATGCTAAGAAGGCGAAAATCGCCATAAAAATCATATGTGGGGTGTGGATGTTTTAGTCTTTGAAGCGGTGACAGTAATAGGAAGCCTAACGGAACCTTTTGACTTTTGCAATATTTTCTTCTCTTTAAGGATATAATGGCGTTGTTTTTTCTCCAGTTGTGGATAACTGCTAATATTTAAAACAAGCATAAGTCTATAATGTATACCTTTATTAGGTTATGATTCAGAACAATATTTAAATATGTAATGTTTAAAGAAATGGTGGGAAACTCTTTTGATGTAATTATTGGATTGAAGCCTTTGCTACACAATATGAAGATTTATTTTGATTTAATTTTTTTAAATCCCACCTTTATTAGTTTATAGCTAAATTAAAGCGGTGAACATTATTCCATTTCCCTCAAAACAACAATCCTCCAAGCTGGTTGGGCTTAGAAAAAGTTATTTGGACCATTTCAATCAAGATTTAGGATTGGCTGTATTACTGAGATGGCATTGATCACACTTGCCAATAACCTGTAGTGGGCTCAGAATGGGGTAGCATATGCATCCTGCTGTCCTTGGTCTTTCAATAACTTTTGATGCTATCAGTTGTGATATCTTTCGGGGTTGATTAAGGAGATTAGGAGGGGAAGGCATGATGTTATGGTGGTTCCCTTTTGTTGGAGCTGGTTCCAGACAATGTTAGTACTTTGGGGTGGGATTGAGTCTGAAACCAATGCTTTGTTAGATGCTCACATATAATATTGTCAATTGAGTATGTAAGCAATAAATTTGAAAATTGCTCAACCAGAAGAAATAGTTTTTGTTCTAAGTGTGTAGTTACTGAAGGTTTCTTCTGAAGAGTAGTACTAGATAATAAATAGTAGAACTTGAATTTAAAGAGGCTACATTTTTTACACAAACAAATCATCCTTGAGTCTCCTTGCATCAAAGTATTCTAAACGTTGATTAGCAGGTGGGTTGCAATTGTAACAAGCAATTAATTTTTTATAAGCTTCATTTTTAATTCTTTGTATGCAAGGTTTCACTGAAAATCATTCTGCATGTATCAGGTTTATACTACTGGACCCTTGAGGTAGAATATAAGCAAAAATAATGTATTTACATAATAGGACAAGTAAAGTAGTTAATAGAATATGAGGTTTTTTTTCTGATAATGTTATTGTACAATCATTGTCTGTATATCTAGAATATACATTATAGTAAAGTTACAGTAGAAATAGAAGTTTGATTTTACATCTGATTGACAGAAACTAATATTTCTTTGAAAGTTGGAAACATTTCAAAATATTTTATGATTAAAGTTTTTTATTATTTCTTATTTATCATTTTTATTGGTCCCCATTTTTCCACAGGATAACTTAATTTATGATTAAAATGTATTTTTTGAACAGGTCTATTCTGTTTACACATCCAAAAAATGGATTCAGAAGACCAGCGCTGAAAACTGGCACTAAGCTACAGAAAAGCAGTTTGACTCCTCCAGTTAAGGACCTGGATTTTCATGAATCTTCCCGTTCATTAAAGAAGCTAGTGAAACCTTTCTTCTTTACAATTGGGGTAATAATTTGTTGATAATTCCATGTTGCCGCCAACTGCTGAAGTTGGCAGCAGTTCTGGTGGATGAATATTTGTGAACCATTTAGAAATATCTGTAATCCTGTAATGCTGTGAGCTACAATGTCACCTAAGCTTCCTCAAGTTCTATTAATAGGTAAAGAGCTTATGGTTAAAGAGAAACCTTAAAATGACATACTGTGTCATGTATTTTTTTCAATACCATGAACCAACTACCATTATCCTTGTTGGAAGAAATGTATGAAGCTTTAGATTTAGTAATTTATTTTCTTTCACATAAATAACTTCACCAAACATTTCCCAAATCATTGATAAATTGTGCACAAACTCATTGATATTTTTGTGTTTTTGTAAATGAACATATCATGTAACAACATTTGAACTGGGTTAAAGTTAGAGCTTTGATTCATCCATTTTGAAATAAAAAACATTCTTTTTGTAAAAGCATTCTGTTGATGATTACGATTTCTGTCATGTGACATAATGCATTTCACTGGCAACCATTGAATCTTGGGTTTTTATATCTGATTGATTGGAACATCTCTCTTAGCATGCCCCTTATCACACCCTTTTCCCAACATGACTAATGAACATTGGCTCAATACGTTCAGTAAAAATATAAAATATACACAATTTGAAGTTGTATGTTTTTAACCAGAGTTTGTTTATTAATTCAATGTCAGATCTGAATACATTGTAAATTATAGTAGTACAGAATAACAGATGGGTTCACAAATTTTCTGTCACTACAGAATATTATTAGTATTAACGAAATTTTGAAGCAAATAATATGCTGCAGAATTTCTATAGAAGATAATGCTCGTTTAGACAGTCTACAGCAGCAGTATGGACAATGTAAGTGCATTTTCAGAGTATTTAAATGTAAAAGTCACACAGTTGTATTTTCAATCTAAAGACCCCATGAATTCAGAGTTCATGTGTTCTCTTACTGTAATCACTGATTGTAGATGTTACAATGCAATTATATAAAGTCTTTTGTAGCTTAATTGGAACATTTCCATTGTAGTAGTAGTAGTATGTCTGCTATTGTCTCCATCTTAATGACTTATGTTTTGTCTGAAATTTTGATTAAACCTATCCCTAGCATTCTTTAGTTTTCAGGCTGTGCTTTTGGAACAGCTGCTATTTGGCAATATGAACATCTCAGAACCAAGTTCCAAAACTATTTTGAAAATGCTCAAGCAGACTGGCTGGATAAAATACAACCACAGAAAGGACTCCACTTCAGAAAGCAGGTAGAAACATGTTACTCTATATTCTTAATATTTTCTTCCTATTCTGTATTACACAGTTATGATTCAACTTATTTCATCAAGATAAATAATTCCCCAGCCAAAATAGCTATAGATAGTCTAATGCATCTGAATGGTGTTGTATTTGGAAAAGCTATAATAGAATATTGCTATTAATGTTATTAAGAATGCAGCCATTGTTGCAGATGCTCTTTAATTTTTCCTCTAGTGCAATAATATTCAGGAAATGTTAAGTGGATTAACATATTTCAAGAGTCAGCATGAGGAAAAGATATAAAGTATTTAATATTAAAATTGTTGGACCTATTAGCTTGCTTGCATTGAGTGATGGAAATAATTGTATTTTAAAGAGCTATAATTAGTTCATTCAGCAGAATCAGATATAGCTGCAATATTTTTGTAAAGTAATATGTTTTTTTTATTTTATACTAGTTCTAGGTTTTTCATTACAATTTCTGTTGTACTTAACAAATCACAACAATCAGTATGAGTGGATTGAGAAAAAAGCCTGCGGGAAGAAAATAGGTTAAAGGGACTTTTGTTATGTCTGGTGACCTAAATATTTTCTCTATTATTTTTTCATATCCCATTTGGCTGTCCTGTTGCATATTTTCTGTTGCTTTGTTTCTTATTTGATAGTTCATGTTTCATGCTAAGCCACCTATATTCACAAAAAATGGTTACTTTGCAAACCATGATTCATTTGGATATATATCTACATATGCGCAAGAGCACATACATACCATTTTAAATTTGTTACATAACAAATTTTGTTATGAATTATTACATAACAAAATTATAAAGGTCATTAAATTGGTATTTCATCATGTTTTAGTCCTTCTGGCTCATCCAGGATTTCTCCTTCAGTTAGGGGATTTTCCTAATGGAGGTAGTCTAGTGTCATGTGAAGCCGAGGAAGAAAGTTCCAATTGCAAATTCAGTGGAGAAATGTTCCTTGAACAAAAGTATTTCCAAAAGATTGTTTATAGAGGTGAATGTTCCGTCCTTTAATAAGATAGCATTATAAAAATTCAGTGCTGAATTGTGGGGCCCATTTCCCTTTGTGTGTGTGAATCAGTTTCCAAGAAGTAGTACATATTTTATTTATTTTTCACATTTCTGAGCTGCCTATCTCCCTCAAATAGATATCCCACAAGAGATCTTTAGAAGTACAGCTGTGTGAAAAAGTCCTTCGTGCTTTCAGTTTTAAGCTGTATTTACCTGTTTAATCAACTTTTCACTCAGAAACCACACCAAATTTGATGAAAATTTCTGTAGTCAGATTGAGATGCATAATTTTTATTAATATAACCAAAGTCTTTTTAAGGTTTTGAGTGAGTTTATGTGCTAAAACAAACACAACTTGAATTTTCGAAAATGTTAGGATCGAAAGTAGCCAATCAGCAGTGAGCTGTGGCTGACCAATCAAAATGCACAGAGGCTAAATCTATGAGCCAATCAATGTTGTCATACTCTCTGACTATAAATAGGCATGAAAAGCATAAAGAAATGTAATTTAGTGCGGGCAAGGATGAAGGCCTTTGCTTTCACCAGTACTGAGCGGCAACATCACATCATTGTGCTTCATGAAGAGGGTTACTCCTGAACAGAAATAGGCAAGAGAGTGAAATGCCATTATACCACAGTGAGCAGAGTGGTTGAAAAATACCAAATAACTGGTTCAGTTGATGACAGGCTCCGCTCTGGAAGACCAAGAAACTCAACAAAACAGCAAGATCGAGCTCTGCAAAACATTTCGATGGGTGACAGGAAGCTCACCTCACCTCAGATTACAAGAATTTGGGGTAAAACATCTAATGTAAAAGTGTGCACAAACACAGTCCGCTTGCAGACTGCAGACTGCTTGCCAGAGGGCTCTAAGGCTGCAGGGCTCAAAGTAAATCTTTGCTCACAGACACTCACCACTCTCATCGATGTGCGTGCGCCAAGAAGTAGTGGGCCAAGGTGATCTTCAGTGATGAGAGCAATTTCTACTTTACTGGGAATCAGTGCAATAAGTATGTCAGAAGATTTCCAGCTGAAGAATTTAGGCCATACTGCCTGAATCTATCTCTTAAGCATCTATTGCACGTGATGATCTGGGGCTGTATCACTGCTTCTGGTATTGGTCGGATATAAATCGTGCAGGGAATCATGAATTCCAAGCAGTATGTTGAAGTCTTGGAAAAGACTGTGCTTCCTTCAGCTCAGCAACTTGTAGGGAAGGACTTTTACTTCCAGGATGACAATGCTCCTTGTCATCGAGCCAAGTCTGTCCAGCAGTGGATGAAGAAGCATGGTGCTCAACTCCTGGAATTGCCAGCTCAGAGCCCGGATTTGAACCAAATTGAGAACTTGTGGGCCAAGATTGGTTACAAAATAAGCAAGAAGCATCCGAAGACCAAGCAAGAGCTTATTGAATCCATTATTGCAGCCTGGTGCCACATTTTCACCAAAGGTCACGTGCAAAGGCTTATAAAGTCTATGCCAAAGCGATGCCGCCTGGTGATAAGCAATAAGGGCTGGCCAATTTCATATTAGTAACCATGTTTGGTTACCTAAACGGTACTTTTGAGGGCCACAAACAATAAAAATGTTAACAAAACACTAGCATCGGCTTAGTAATTGCAACATGTATGCCACTAGGTATGCATCAGTTAATCTGTTTTCGTAGTCATTGTAAGCATTCATTGTGAGTATGCAAGAAAATTCACAATCCCCATCCAAACAGCACCAAATTGCAAAAAGCTTATGCTTTTCACTTAAAACCTCCTAGTATTTATTTAAATATAACAATATTTGCATAGCAGTTAGCATAAAATATCATAAAATCAATGGCCTATCCAAAAAATGTAATAAACCGTAAACCATAAAGCGTGCAGGACTTTTTCACACAGCTGTATATAGTTAAGGTTTATTTTTTTCCTTTTTAAGTTTTGGTAAGAGCGTGGTGTGTTGGTAAATAAGGAAGCAAGTTCTTAGTGTTGATTCTTGATTCTCTTTTATCCCATTACAATAATAGTTGATTAACTGATAATGTATCAGAATGTGAGGGTTTGAAGTTTACTTTGGATGGTTACTTCAAACAGATGTTATTTCTTTTTTAAATGTCCATATTAATAAGGAAGAATTGGCATAGATTTGTTTGTTATTTTATACACCTACGGAAAAAGGTACATTGTGATACTTTTTGAAAGATGCTAGATTTTTAAAAATGAAATCATTCTGTATTTGGGTATATACTATAATAAGAGTTTATTTTGTTTAAAAGCTTAATTTCTTAAATATTTCTTTATTTGAAAAACTTGCATAATGAAAGAGATTAATTAAATTTAAACTGTTTTGAAATACTGTGTATTTTACAGCCTAATATCTTCCATATCAGCTTCCTTATAATCATTATCTGTTGTAATCCAGTTAATCAGAAGGTTATTAGATTGGGGAAGACTGTTTTATTGAAGTATCAGAATAATAACATTGCTGGTTCTCTTTCAGATTAATCTTTGGTGGAACAGTCTTAGCAACGGGCAACGGGCTGTGTCAGGTTTGTGTTAGCTTACAAGTATTAGACATTCTCAGGAAGAGAAATGAGGCAAACAGGTACAGTATGTTACTGGATGGCTTTCATACCATGCTTACAAATTAATACACATAAGGCAGTCATGTCCAGTATATATTCTGATTCTCCGTGTAATTTACTCTGTTTTAATGGTACAGTAGTTAACTATTAGATTGGCAGTTTTTAATGGGATATAACATTTTGTTCAACTCAGATTATTCCATCTATAGAATTGATAATATTGGCCTGTTCCTCTTTCTTACTGTAGAAATGTTATGATTCGGGCAAGTTCACACAAGATGTCATTTATTTTTAGAATTATTTGACTTGCATAGAAAGTAGTATGTATTAGGATGTTGCAAGAAATTCATTTGATTTATGAACTGTGTGTCAGAATAATACATATCATATTTATCCATAGGACTAGGATAAATAGGAATCTCCCAGTTAGTTACCTATGACTTGCATCATTCTCTTTCTTTACATAAACAGAAAAATGTTCAGAAAGATGAGAGATCAAATGGCTGCAAAAATCTGTTTACCTTTCAAAATTTCCCATAAGATTAGTTATAATGGGTTAGTTTACATGGGTTGCTTGCTTAATAAATGCAACCCTCTTTGTTAGGCCTAATCAGTACTTCTTTCATCCAGTTCTATTTTCTTCTCAAAGTAGTTTTTCTTCATCTTGTCTTACTTTCATTCTGTTTCTACTGGAGAAGGAGTTCTTTTTAAGGATTTTTTTTTTATCTATAAGAGATTTTATATAAATCTATTTTCTATTTTTCAATCAATGTTTTAATTACTTGCTATTAATTCAATACACTTTTTTATTTTTCTGCCCCCCTTTCCAGTGTGATTTCTGCACACAATATATGTGCCATATCTGTATACAAGAATATCAAATGCACAGAATTATTGGACAGGTGGGAAAAAATCTACATGATAGTTTTCAGTAGATTTGGCAATCCTAAAATGATAAATTGAAGAAGATGGGCATTGCACATGATTTTTTGTTTGTATTTCATTTCTGTTTATTCTTTGGATATTTTCAAAGAATTTTCTTTTAGGATAAATGGTATAAGTGAAATAAGCAACTGTTGTATATTTTAGGAAGGGGAATAGAACTCACTAGACAACCCATGAGTTATTTCAGAGATATTTCTTTATCTAAACAGAAATACAAAGCAGTGGGAATAAACATTGACTTTCTTTGTAGGAAGCAGGGAATGTTGGAAATGGAGGTTACATGACTATGGCTGATTTCAGGGGTGCAACAGCACCAAAGCAGCCACACATTTGCCAAATTTTAATCCCACCGGAATCATGGCTCCTGGATTTTGGATGAAGGAGTAAGCCCATTTGAAATAGTTGATTCAAACTTCTTGCCCTGTGATGCACCCATTTCTAGATATGCAGCCTTTTCATTACCTCATTATTTCTTCAATTGGTAGAAATAAAAGTAGGAATGTATGGAGATACCTTAGTATTTTCTGTATTATCTATTTACTCAAGTAGTTCTGTAAAACAATTACCATATGGGTATAGGAACAAGAATTAAAATTACTTGTCTGTTGAGAGAAGGAGAATGACAGCTTGATTTAGGATGATTTCATATTTAAAATGACTTTTTGCACTATATAATTACTGCATAATATAAAATAATTATGTTCTAACTTGTATTTGCAATAACTTTTAGCCTTGTAAACATTAAAAATGGAAGCATTTTCTTTTTTATCAGTATTTTTTTCCTTTATTCACAGGTATTATAGCTGCAAATGTATTAGTATTTTGCTTATGGCGAATACCTGCTTTGAGTCGGATAATGGTCACATATTTCACATCTAATCCAGCGTCTCGTGAGTATAATATAATGCATGTAAAATTATATAGCTTCTTGCTACCTTGGATTTTTAATGTGGAATCATATTTGGTTTGAGTGACAGAAATAATCTGGTTTCCTTTTGTGTAAACACCTTATAATATGAGATAATTTATCTTCACAATTTTATCATAAATATCTTACATAATAAGTTTCTTTCTTGTTAACACTGTAACGTAGACAATATAAGATAAATGATTTCTTGAAATAGTTTACTTTTGAATTAATTAAAGGTAATTATTTAAATTAAATTTCAGATTAGTAAAATAAATTGTATGTGTTTGATGTAGTCTTAACAAAATGTTAACACAAACTTGATAGCAATCCCAGTTGTTGAGTTTAAAAGTTCTTCACTTTTAAATACTTTACAATAGTTTCAATAAATTGTTATTTCCAACTTTCCTGCTGAGATAAATATTTGTTGATTTGCTTCCTTTATTCATTTAAAAAAAAACTACCTGAGTATAAAAATGTGTTCTAAAAGATCCAAGCCCAATTCACTTTTCTATAATAAAGGGTTTTATGGCAGAAATTCAAAATGCCTAGGATGCAGGTAGTTTTAGATGTATAGAAGAGATATAATCAGGCACCTTTCCTATCTCTAAGGCATAATCCCAAATACATTTTTTATCTTTTTTCAGGTAAAATAGGGTTGTCCAACTTTTTTCAACTGAAAGTTATGTTTTGTCTTTGAGGGACACACTCAAAAGTAATGACTGGAGCCAAAATACAACTTAATTTGTATAATTTAATTGAAAAATGCTATATTTTAAAGACAAGTGAAAAACTATTAATCGGAATAATTGTGTCTCACTTTATTCTGGAGTAGCACAGCTGATGATGATCAGAATCATGGAATCCAGCATAACAAGAGAATAAGAAAATGTATGGGGACATTCTCTAGTCATAACATTGAATCTTAGCATTTATTGAGCACTTCTTAGAGCAGCACCAAGATTTCTGACAGCCATATTTGATGTTGGAAATTCAAGTTGAGAGCTTTTGATAAAGTATTAAATTGTCAAAAAAATAAATAAATTATGCAGCCTTTTCTTAAGATGGGTACCTCCTAGGTAATCTCAAGATTACCTGCCTGCTTGTCTAAAAAATTCTGAGAATACATGTCCAAATATCTGAAAAACATTAGGTTGCAGAAAGCTGTCACATTTGCAAGAATCTTTATCCTTAATTCAGCTAATAAACAATGACATCTTTGCACAGAGCCCTTCATAAGGAAGCACACTGCAAGGCCAACTAAATTTTTATGGCTGCAAATTGAGGAGGCAGATGTAAACAACCTGACTTTTCCCTCTCAATCCCATCCTGCTGTGTTCTATCTATTTTTGGTATTCTGTTGATGTTTTATTTGAGAATTTACTAGGGACAATTTTTGTTGCGGCTGCGTGCCTCCATTGTGAGGATGAAATAACAAAAATGATAAGAACCTATTAAGAATTTTCTAGGAAATGAAGGAGAATGCTGTCAATACCTTAGTAATATGTTGTCTTGGAAATAGAGAAAAAGCATCATAGGATCTGTTTTCCAATACAAGCTGATTGCATTGCTAAGATTCACTAGGCTGATGAGCAAGGGCTAAAGAGATAACTCTTATGAGATTCTGAGGCTCGAGGAAACTCACTCATAATTGGAAATGAGGAATCATGCACCTATATTTCATTTTTTAGATCTGGCACTGTTTGAAGTTAAGTAGCATATAGTTATGATTACCTCACAAGCAATCAGTTAATTGTCATTAATATGTTGCTCATTAAAATTCCACAAAATTTATAATTGATCTTTTACAGCTTCTGGGGATAAATATTAATGACCTGTATTCTGAGAAATAGTATACGAAATTTAGAGAAAATTCTTTTATTGATGCATTGTAAGAAGTATATTGTAACCAAATGTGTGTGTTACCTTTTAATAGGAGAATTTTCTCTTGATGATGCTGGAATCTAGTTATGATCATCAGCATCTGTGCTACTAATCTTTTCAGAAATTTCTATAGCTGAATATTGAAAACTGACTTGTAGCAAGTCTCCAGTTTCTTAACAGTTCAACTTATAAATATCCAGAAATAAAATGCTTAAACTATCTAAACATTTTTCCCTTTCTTAATGTAGGAGTCGTGTGTTTTCCCATGTTGCTCTCCACCTTTAGTCATTTCTCATTTCTACATATGGCAGCCAACATGTATGTTTTATGGAGCTTCTCTACCAGCATAGTTTCTATTCTGGGACGTGAGCAATTCATGGCAGTATATCTTTCTGCAGGTAATAAATTTCAAATCTGACTCTGCCTTTGATGTGTGTTTTTTTAATAGTTTGTGCATTTTTATACTTGCTTTTGAGTTGAGTTTGGACACTGAAGCAGTGTTTAAACATTGAAACATTTAAGTTTCAGACATTGGGCATTATTTGCCCATATTTTTTTTGAAGAAGTAATAATAGACTTTGTTTACATAATATACTAAGCCAAACATAATAGTCTACAAATTGCAATGTCTGGCTTCAGAGAGTACACTAAATCAAAAACAGGCCCACTTAATTTATCACAGTGTGTGAACCTAGTACTTATTTACTTATCCATAGAAAGAAGATAAAAACTCATTTTTGGTTGTCATATTGATACTATATTGTTGTGACTCAGCAATTCTGCTGAGAGTTTTTTCGGGGTACAAAATTCAGTATGCAGCTGGGGCTTGTGGGAGGAGGTTTGGAGATAAAAGGAGAGATGCTGCCACGCCCCAGTCGCTGGAGTCAACGTTCCTTCGTGTGTTCCATGTCTGGTACAATATTGCTTGCTTATTACTCGTGATTATGCCTGTTACATTTGGATAAATGCTTTGGTGTTTTCATGTAAATCTGATCCGTGGAGACGGTGGAAGAAGGTTTGTAAGTTTGTAAGAGCTTTTGTTTTGAATTCTTATCGGAGAGTGATGTTTATGTTATTTCTGGGCTCAAAGCCAGTTTGAACTGAAAACTGATAAAGTAAAGCCTTCCTTTTAAGTTTGTCTGCGTTTGTTAAAATGAGGCGTCAACGGGGGTCAGAACACTATATGATACTCATTGCATTCTTTTTCATTGTTTGTTTTGTTGTTCATATTGTTCTGCTTATACTTCTTTTGTTTTATTCCTTTTTATCATTCTAAACTTCCTAGAATAGCCCCATAATGAGATAGGCAGCAAATAAATTTAACAGATAACAAATTAATGTCTTGTTGAATATTTTGAGATGGGTTAGTAAAGCAAAAATTATTTTTTATGACTGTGAATTTATGTTTCTATTTAAAAAAAATCTTTCTAGGGGTTGTTTCCACATTTGTCAGTTATGTCGCTAAAATGGCCACTGGGAAATTTGGACCATCTCTTGGAGCTGTAAGTGCTATTAAATATCTATAAAATAGATACATTTTGGAGCCTACTGTATTTTCCTTTAAATAAGTTAAAATGTCTTTTAAAAAAGCTACAGTGAAGTATTAACATAATATTCTAATACAATGTTGAGATTCAACATTTTACTCAATCTTGCAATAATTTTGCTTATTGAAAATTTGATTACTTTGAATTTATTTGTAACTAATTTTGTTTAATATTACAGCTATTAAACAATAATTGAATGGGGGTAGGGGTTAAATATCTTCAAATCAGTCTTGACTCCTGCATGCTGCCTGGATGAGTCTTTGTACCATAGTTTTCTTGGAAAGACTGTAAGTCGTTAGCCATTCTTTTCTTCCTAGGGCTGACCCCACTGACTTCATGACTAAGGCAAAACTGGAATTCACAGTCTTCCAAGTGCCTTTAACTATCACATCAACCTCACTCACTGTTTGAGTTTAGTCCCTCTGAATTAGCTGGACTGGTTCCTATAAAACAGCTAATTTTTAATTGTGGTTTTCTAGGGTTATCTAAAGAAAACTCTAATCCATAGGCAGAAAAAATGATATTCATAAGGAACATGCCACAGACAAAATTATTTTAAAGTAGTTGTTAGTATGCGGGTTGCCTACTGTATGGCTAAAATCATTAAGCATCTTTTCCATGTATTTGGCTTTTGAAAAAAGTGAAAAAAGAAAGTACATGCAATTGCATTTTGGTACTAAAAATAGTCCTAACTTTTAAGACTGAGCATGTTAATGTATGTCCTGTTTTCATGTGATTTTAGTCAGGGGCTATAATGGCTGTCCTTGGAGCAGTGTGTACAAAGATACCAGAAGCCAAGCTAGCTATAATATTTCTTCCAATGTTCACATTTACTGCTGGAAATGTAAGTAGCTTTGAATAATTGTTTAGAAAATTTCTTTCACCTGTTGTCATATATACCTGAGCCGTTTTCTGTGCTTCGTTGTATTTCACAATTGGATACAACTTGCAAGTTTTATTTAAGTCTAGATGACTGACACTACGAGCAGTGAGGCTTTTGTTTACACTGAATTGAATTTTTAAGGCAAAACTTTGGGATTCATTGTATATTAAATGTCAAATTCCAAAGGGAAATTATAAAAAGTGTTAAGATGCATATTGGTTTGAGAACCAGAAACCTCCTTTATATAGATTGTAGGTATAGTAGTAGTTGCAGATGTTCTACAACTAGTCTACAAAAAAATCACTTAAAAAAAAATTGCTCTATTCCCCTCTTCCCTTTCTGCGGTAGTCTTTTGGAATTACTGGTTCCAATTGGCCTAAAGTAACCCAGGTACATGGGTAATCTAATCGTCAGGAACAGCTACTGAAATGACTTGATTTTTCTTTATGCTATGCATAATGACATTTCTAGTTTGTGTATTAGGAACAAAGGCTAAGCTGTTGAAAAATGTATATTCAAATCAGAATTTATTATAATCTGTACATTTGATCATTATACTATTGACTGCATAACCGATGCTAATTTATGAGTATGGGATAAATGTTTTTGATTTGTTTATAACTGTAGTAGCTTTGCTACTTATTGCATTTTGCCAATAAATCATTTATTCATTTCTAGGCTTTAAAAGCTATTATTGCATTGGACAGTGTAGGACTTATTTTGGGTTGGAGGTTTTTTGACCATGCATCACATCTTGGAGGAGTTCTGTTTGGCATGTAAGTATTCATATTCATATTATGATAAATGTGACATATCACTGTATTTTTCTTGTGTTCAAAAAGATCATGTAAATTGTCCTTTTCTTGAGTCTGACTTTACCATTAAGAATTTTTAGTCATGAGCCTTTGTCTATAAGCAGTTCTTATCTCTCTATGTATTTTATGAAATTTTTCTTTTATTTCTTTCTTTCAAGATGGTATGTAATGTATGGGAATAAGCTAATATGGAATAACAGAGAACCAGTGGTGAAAGCATGGCATACAGTGAAGACATGGAGGCCAAATAAATGAAGGGGACTCTCAACTGCTGCATTTCAGAATATATTTGCACTGAAATGAGCACGCGTATTGGAGACAATATAGCGTATTGATTAAATCATAACTACATGCTAATTACTAAGACTTTAAGTTCTAGCCCCACAATGAAAATAAATACACTTGGTAAATAAAATTGTATACCTGAAACAAAAATGTGTACCTTATTACTGAGTAAGACTGTATCCTTTTTTGAGGTATCTTAGAGCTGAATTAAAATTGGATCAATTGTCTGATTAATTCTTTTTTAAATGAATATAGGACAATAGTTCCCAAAGCAACAATCCAAATACCATTTTTAGAGGATTTTTTTCATTCTTCAGCTACCTGTATTTAATATGAATAGACGCATACAGAAGGTGTTCTCAAACATTTTAATTTTGTATCTCCTTCGCAGCTGCTGCTCAATTAACAGATAGCAGCTGTGGTAAGGAGGGTCTTTGCACAGATTTATCCTGTGTACCAATTGTACTCTTTCCATGGCTGGGAGGGCCCTTTAAATAATCATTCATGACATGGTCACTCATGACTAGATTGTTACGATTTGCTCTACATGGGCCTGCTCTTGAAGACTGTCCAGAAGCTACAACTGTTTCAGAATGCAGTGGTATAAGCCATAGTGGGCACTTCTCACTACACCCTTGTATTGTAGCCAAGCAAGCTGTATGAGTTGCTGCTTGGTTTCTGAGGTGCTGTTCAAAGTGCCTGTTATCACTTCTAAAGCTCTTCATGGCACAGGGTGTGTTATTTGTCCGCCATCTATTTCCATTTCTATCTGCCTGGCATATTCAAGCAAAGATAATGCAGTCCAGGTCCTCTCAATTAAACATTGCCATCTTTTGGGACCAAGGAAGTGTGCCTTACTTGTCACCGCACTTGCTCTTTGTAATAGGGTGCATGCACATACATGCACACAATATGTATGGCACCCACTTTCCTGGGAATAGTATGTCTGTTCTAGATGATTGTGTGAGAATGTTCTTGCCTAAAAAAAAGACCAAAGCATTTGAAGATAAAAGCCAGAAAGTATATTTTATTGGAATACACTTGCAATGTTCATTGGGCTCCCTACCAGCAGATACCTGGATATAGTTAGAATAACACACATTTTGTGAATTATATTTGAAACAAAGATAAAGTGACTAATACAATTACATTGTGAACCTTCTTTTGAAATGCTTTGATAAACAATTGACCTCATTGTTATATTTCATGCTTATAAAATCAAGTTTAATCCTATCAACCTGTGCTATAAACAGCAATATTTATATTATGTCTTGTTACACAATTCCTCCATCCTAGAAGGACAGCTGTTTTATATTAACTGACTCTTGTCCAGGGTTACAGTATTGGGTACTAGGTAATGCAAATACACTGCTATCTGTATGCTAACTAAAGACATACCTAAAAATGGATGCATACATTTCAACATATGTGGCAAACATCCAGTTATACTACTATATTCTCCCATTCCTTTCCTTCCGCTTGAGGTGAACAGCAAGGGAAAGGTTTTTGGTGTGATAATATACAACCCACCCAAAGGATGACTATAAGGGAATGTAAACATCCTTTACGATAATAGTTGTTACAAATAACACAATTACCACAGCAGGAGGGTCTACAAGCAATGTAGATGCAGAGAACCAGTGTTAAGTAACTAAGACTAAAACGTGAAATATCTTTTAACCCATTTCCATATACTATAGTGGAAAAATTAGGAATTGACAATAATAATGCGCCAAACTCGATTCTTGAATTGATTCTAAATTGTGAACTTGCTCATGAATTACTGGTATATCAGTTTCCATTTGGTTTTGTATTCATTAAAGTAGAAGGAATTCACTAACTTACATGGTCCTTGTAAAGTATTAATCCAAAGCCATTTTATTATACATACTACAAATGGATAATTTCTTCTACTTTTTTAGTATACTATGCAAAGCATTGGTAAATGTATGAAAGACTACTTCAATGATACATTCAAAATACCTTTTTGTAATTCATAAACCCTGAAATTTGGTAGCAAAACTGTCAATGCAACAGCATGTTGCATTAACAGAGTTGTCTTCCTATCAAAGGGGTCTCAAAACACCTAGGAAATCTTAAATGCTGGAGACCACTGATATACACGTACTAATATGTTGTCCTTAGAGCTTTCCTCAGAAATTCCCTGTTAACATTTTATTAGCATGTTCTCCATATATCCAACAGATACCAGGCTGCAAGAAAATATTTATGATGATATCCAAGACCTCAATGGGTCACACACTTCCAGAAAAAAAGCCTATTCTAGTGTCTGACCTTTCCCAGTTCCCTCAAGTACAATCCTTGGCCAGAATAGTTTTTAATCTGTTTCAGCTGATAACAATCTATAACTGCTGTATTGACTGATTAACTTCCAGCTTGATTTGTATAATGTACATGCATAGGATTGCCACTCTGCATCACTCAGAAACCAACTGATACAAAATACTGCAGGTTAATCCTATAAAGGCCAGTTTCACCAGTCCTGAAATGTTTTACTTCAATACTGCCAGTAAAGGAAAAAGAATGCTGCCCCCAGTGCATTAGGAGTGCTTGTATAATTCCTGCAATATCCAGCTACTTTTGTGAACATTGCCACTTGCTTATCGCCCCCCCCCCCTTTCAATCCGGATTAATCATCTAATACAGGAGTTTCTCTCCCCCCTATTTTAGATTGCAGGAGACATGTATAACAAATTCTTCATGGAATGCATGTAGATTTCAGGAGACATGAATAATGCATTCTTCATAGAACACATGTATAAGAATGCAGGCTGCAGTGATTACAGCTAAGTAGGGGTAGGATGCTTCCTAAAGAGGTAGGATGATAGGGCAGAAAGATTTGGTGACTGGTGCTATGTGTCACTCCTTAGTTCCCCCCCCCCCCATCCCCTATTATATCTGTATCCCTCACCAGTGCTGCATTAAGCTCCTTCTGTCACCCCGGGTAGGAGATGGGGATGGGAATGAATGACTGAGCTATCATCACGTGTTTGCTAGCCTCCTAAAGAAAACCGATTGACCAAAGTGTGGTATGAGGGGGGGAGCCTGATACCGAGAAGAGAGCTGGAAGTAACTCTCAGCCGGGGAAGCCACTTGGCGCGCTGCAGAATCCACCCACCCCCTCCGCTGAGGCACCCCCGGGTCCCGGTATCTATCACTGCATCCTCGCTCGGTGCTGCCGCCATGGCTTGGCCCTGCATCAGCCGAGTGTGTTGCTTGGCGCGATTCTGGAATCAGATGGACAAGTCGGATCTGGCCGTGCCGCTCACCATCCACAATTACTCCGACATCGAAGAAGGGACGGAAGCGGGCGGCGAGGGAAGCCCTCAGCAGCCCCGGATCCCGTCCGGAGGCACCTCCAGCAGCCGACCGCAAGCCCCTCCGCGGGCAGCCTCTGCCCTGCCTGTCTCCGCGTCCGCCCCCTCGTTGAGGGACAGCCTGGTCGTTGTCAAGAGGCCGTCGAAAAAAAGCGGGGGCAAGCACCGGAAGGAGCCCTTCGCCGCAGAGACTCAGTACCAGCAGGATTTCCGAGCGTGGCCGCTGCAGAAGAGAGACACCCTGCCCTGGCTTGGGGAGTGCCGGAAAGCTGAACCCACGCGGGCACCTCCGGCCGCAGGAGCCTCCGCCGCCCCTCCCCACACTGACATCCTGGCAGGGTCTCGGGTGTACGTGTTGCCGGCGGCAAGGCAGGAGGTGAGCAATAAGGACGTTGGCTCCAGACAGGTATGGCCTTCCTCCTCGCCTCCAGGTATCGCCAGGACGTCTTACAGGTAACTCCTTGAATTTTTCTCTGTGGTCTATTTTCTGCCCGGGCTGCAGGCTTGACTCCATCCACAGCTCCATCTCTTCCGCCCCCAACAAATTTATGTATGTATGTATGTATGTATGTATGTATGTATGTATGTATGTATGTATGTATGTATGTATGTATGTATATGTGCAACCGACTGCTTGAATATGCTCAAGTCTTTCAAGGCAGGCAAACTTAGGAAATAAGAACCACTAGAATTTTGGAGAGAACTTTATTGGTAGTAGGGTAATGTAACAATCTTGAAAGCCTGCCAAAGCAACTCTCCAGCTCTTCTGTAGCAGAATTAAGGCAGAGTCACTTTCTGGTGTTTTCCCTGTCTCCTCACTTGGGAATCTTTTCCCAATGGCTTTGCTCCTTCCGTGCCAGTTGTGCTCCATCCTCCATGTCCCCAGGTGAGTTAGACATTTCATCACAAATATATATTCAGCATGTTGCTATTTAGATAAATATCCTGTCCTTTCTCCAAGAGCTCAGGTGGTTTCCTTGTCATGGTGGAAGGTCACTACATCATTTTTTGCTTTCTTTATACAGCACAAATGTAACTAAATTGGCACCATAAAATATACTTTCAGTAGCTCCTGCATTGTATTTAGTATTTTATGTTAAATATAATTTACATTTTATGATATTTATATCTTGGCTTTTCTCAGAAAGCTTAAAGCAATGCATGGAAACCTTTCTCCTAAACATATTAGTTTTACAGTGAACATGGACAATATATTAGATTTAATATAGAAATGAATGAGCTGAAGTCACCCACTGACTTTCATAGTTAAGTTGGAACCTGAATCACTCCTATCTTGGTCCAACTTCTTTTTAACATCTGTAGCATTTAACCATTTTTATTGTGAAGAGACCTGGTTAATATTTGGATCTGAGATGACTAGAAGAGCTCAGGCCTAGGTAGGAAAAAAACTGGGAAAAAATCCTGTGTAGAGGCAATGGCATGCCACTTTCACATTAAGATCAACAACACATGGCTCTATCAGTATTGTGCCCTCAAGTTAAATTTGATTGCAGTGACTTTGTTGCCTTTGCTTGAAAAATAAGGTCCATTAGGCATCCAGTCTATCTTTAGACAGCAACATTTGTGTCCAGACAATTATCAGCCAATCCTTTCTTACACACAAATGCTTACTAAATAATAATATATGAAATAGCCCAGGAATCAGGGGCTGAGCATTCATCAAAATGATGAAATGTGAGTAACAGTATCAGGACACAAGATCCACATTGTATATACTGCTATATGATGTTAAATTGTAAGTACAAAAGGGGCAGAATTTGAATTGTGCAGTCACAATGCACATATCAATATTTGCCCCCACTGTGAATGTCCATGAAAGTCATCATAATCTGATGGAATGTGATTTCCAGAGTTAACCACTGATACACATACAGGTTTAAGACAAGGTAGTCTTACAGTGACTATATGCTCTCCTAAACACCCCTAGTCCTTTCAAATTTTTCCTTCTAAAAACACCTTAAATGTTACTCACAAATCAACATTATATAATTGAAATACACATATGTATTCAACGTTAAATGGAATAATTTAGCAAAGTACTTTTGTAACTTTCTGTATATAATGGAAAAGCAGATTTAGTTTGCCTTTTCTTTTTCAGAACAGCAGCATCAACTTAACGTTCATTTTGCAAATTAATTTTAGGCATGAATATCATCCATGGTCTGCAGGAAAACGATCCAGGCCTACAAAGACAACACAAGGGTTCATTATTCCAGAAGATCACTTTGTGCAAGAATCTAGCTACAAGTCAGACTTTAAGGTAATGTGCTTTACAAACCTTTTGGAATGCAGAAATTTGCTAAAGTTTGATCAGTAGAGAACAGACCCTTTAAAAAATTGTATGCTTTGAAAGAAGTGCTTCAAAGCAATACATATTAATATATTAATGCATTTAATTAATATCTGTTAATAAATAAATATTAATAGAAATTTGGAAATCAATAGAAAGGTGTCTTGATTTAGCAGAAGCAGTCCTATGGACATGATCCATTTACGTTGAATTGAATCCCAATATAAGCAATACTAATCTGTGGGTCCCTTTGTTTTAAACATATCCTCATTTGGAACTACTTGTTGATTCATAAAATTACTACAAAACAAGGTCACGATATGTACCTTGACCTTTAATATTTAATTGTATACAGCACAATCCTTTGCCATAATAGCTATGTCTTAAATGAGATCACATTTAGCTCAGTGACCTTTTCTCTTGAAATCAGCCAAATGCCCACCAAAAGGGAGGTTGGTATACTGGTGAAAATAGCTAACCTGATATAAAAGGGACCCTGCCAATTTTTCACTGAGGGCAGTAGAAGTCTGGATTGTCCATCTCATGTGGCCTAGCCAAAACTACTGTATGTGCAGAATTTCACATTTGATTGACATGTTAAGGATGTATGTTCTTAAATTTTTTTTAAGGATGCTGGAGAATAGATGAAGTAAAGTGAGAGCTGATAGAAGGTCTAGAGAACTTGTTTCCAGATAGTGTCATTGGGCAGTTAACAAATGGAAAATAAGAATACAAGACAGATTTCCATCCATATAGCATTTGTGTAGTAAATGTGAAATTTAAATACATGTAATTAGCTTTAAAATTATGGTTATTTTAAAAACAGTTATGCCACCACAAATGTATACTATAATTCGACGTATAGTACATTAATTTAAATCGCTCTGATATTATGAACATAGGTTTGTTTTCTAAATTAGTATTAATGTAAAATTAATATATTTCTTATATTTATTGAAATTGGTTTCCTCATTGTCTTATATCAATTATTATCCATTAATAATGGCCATGCTCACACTTAATATTTTGTGAAGACTTTTTACTCAATTCTTGAAAATATAACTGTGATGAAGTGTGCATGCATATTAATACATAATGACTGAATTAGTTTATAATTCAGCATATTGTGCCTTAGGTATCCATAAGACATCCTTTTGTGCCTTGTTATTACATGTCCATAAAACTATTTCTACTGGCATCAGAGTATTTAATTTGGATTTTACCTCATACTGAAACTGTCGACCACAGTATAAATACATTTTCATAAACAATAACTTAAATGTCATGTATATAAGGGCTTGATAAATTATGTAAGTTTGTGTGTCTGTGTGTGTGTGTGTATCTGGGAGACAGTTTGCTGGGTTTGAAGAAGCTTAAATTATAGCCTATTTTAACTCCATTAATTTAAAAAAAATCTTTCAAGGGGGAATCTGAATAAAATCTGTAATTCAAAACATGGTAAGGGATTTTAAGAGATTATCTACTCCCTCCAGCTCCCTGGTACTTGCATATGGGCATCACAGACAAGTCAAAGTCCGTTTAAATGCATTACTTATCTGGTAGCCAAATAGATCATCCTCATGCTGGCAAGCCATGTGCAGGAAATAATATTTTTAATTCCTTCAACAGGAGAAATGCTATCAAATAATATAGGTCAGCTTTCCTCAAGCAATCATTCTGTAGGTATATTATTGGGCTACAATAGCCATCATTTGTCAGTATTGCAACCAATCTCCCATGTCTTTTCTTTTTCCTCTGTAGATTCCAGAAACAAAGACAAAGTTTTCTTCAAATCCTTCTGCTGTTTTCCAGGCGCCATCTCACATTCTCAGTATATGAATCTGGATCATGATCATTTTCTGTTTGACCAGCTTAAGGTTGTGAAAATGAACAGCTATGCAACTTTGTAAGTGCTGGTGAGATAAAAGTGAAGGATTATTAAAAGCAGACATAGTAATTACTAGAGTTCATGAATATAATATGAATATGTAAATCATAAATACTTGAATTTGAATTGAAGATAGTCTAACTTACTGGAAAGAATGACCTAGATTCACAGAAATATCCTCATTACCATTAGCTAGACTTGGTTCCCACTTGAAACACTGACTTAAGCAAGCAAAAAGGCAATATTTTAAGCAGTATGTTGATTCTTAAGTAAAAATATACATTGTATAAAGTCCATCATTAATTTTCCATCTCCATTAATTCATGGTCATTTTACTAAGGGGTCCCTAAAACAATTTGGGTAGATTTTGAATTTTGTTACTTCTTTTCACTCATCTTTAAATGAGTCTCACCCTTTTACAGACATTTTAATGCCATGTTATTGAGAATCATTACATTACAGAGAATCCATAAATGTGAGTTGTATTTTAATTACAATTATTTTGTATAAGTAATTAAAGCATCATAGGAATGAAAGTGCAGTTGGGCTGAGTAGCTTTAATCACTTATATTATGCCCTTCAGCCACCTCCCAAGTTCTTTAAACACAAACACCTATAGCGGCCAACTCTTCTTTTTTATTTTTTAATTTAATTTCATTATTTTGTTTTTAAAATTTTTACACTGCCCAACTTCCGAAAACTCTGGGCAATTCAGAGGTTAAAAACATGAAGAACAATGAAATAATACATGATAAAAACAAAGAACAAAAAACAGAACAAACCCACATGATCCAGAATGGGATTTCAGTAACAAAGTCCAGTCTTTACTGTGAAGTTTAAAAAGCGGGTATGATTAAAAAGTATTACAAACCATCCTTTTTCTTTTCTGAGTCAGAGAGACCCCTAAATGATGCTATAAAATGAAAACTGGATGTTTTAAAAGTGAGGTTGCTTTATTTACTTATGCTCTGCCCATTATACAAAGCAGGTTGTTTATATCAATGTATGCCAAATAAGAAACACAGCTAAAATTGCAACACACAGCCAGAGGATCACAGCCTCATCAATATTCCATGACTTACGTACTTAGAATTAACTGATCTTTAACAAGCACACTTTTTCCTGGAAGTTTTTTTTCAGTCTTGATAATGTTTTCCTGAAGGCTCAATTTCACTAAGAATTCAGTTATTAAATTCCGGAAAGAAAACTCCTCAAAGGCAGAAGAGAGGCAATTCCCATTTTCTTGGGGGCTAGTAGCCCTTACTAGTTTGGATTAAGTAATGAATATTGCACTAGGCCACACATTAAAGCAATGGCCAAGATAATTTATTTAATGTGTATGTAAATGTTGTAAATAAGAACAATTTTCCAAAAGAAAAAAGAGTGCACGTTAATATGATTTTATTTAACAGTCATAGTTTTTGAGTATGCAAACTAGAACATGATTTGCCTTGAAAAAACAAAATTACTGCTTGTTGCTAAGAAATTATGTGTTATATATGTCATAGTGTAATTTTCACAGACAATTTTACTTTTTCATTATTTTGGAAGAGCATTTTTGTACAGTATTGTAATTTTTGCTTAGACATTTTAAATACACTAGTTTTTAATTCTCATGCATTCCTAATATTGCATATACACTATATTGCCAAAAGTATTCACTCATCTGCCTTTACTCACGTATGAACTTACAGTATTTAACCTGTGATTATGTCTTCCCAACTGAATTGCTGTTAGTATTTGTTTCCCCTTTGGATTCATTGTTGAGTCACTGACTGCATTAGTGCCCATAATGTGGCTAGATATTTCCTTAGTCTGCTCCATGCTTCATTCATTTTTATTATCTTACAGATGCATATCAGTTAAAACGTGACTTCTCCAAATTGATGACTTTTTTCATTATTCTTTGTGCTAATTATAGTTAATCTGGATTTTATCAGACTGATTTTCATTTATCTGTTCTATATTAATATGAGTATTGGGTAGAGAATTTGTAACAACATCCATTAGACATCAGTCAGCAGAGATCTGGAGCATGCATGCGGCATGTCCATATGGGAATGCAGGGGGCAGGCAGAGGTTGAGGGGAGCAGGTAGTCCTGCAAGTAGCTCAGTTCTATGGTATCTAAAGCTTTAAAGGCAATAACCAGGAAACTTGAATTGCACCTGAACATCTATTGGGAGCCAATATAAGTTCATATGCGAGTAAAGGCAGGTGAGCGAATACTTTTGGCAATATAGTGTATTTAAGACAGGGTTTGACATAATAATCACCCCACCTTAATGCATTGTTTCATTTACTTTTGCAGAAATTACAATCATAGTTTGTAGCTGATTCCAGGATATTTTTGTAAGTTTTTGATGGGCACATGAAATTTCTGATTCAGGTTGGGCTTCTCATCTAGCCCAGTGATGTCCCATTTCTGGGTATATAGAACACAAGAGCCTTCCAAATTTTATACTGAAAAATTCATATTTAGCATTCCCTAGTTTAAAATGTGGCAAATAACATGCAGCCAATTTTTTCATATATAAACAGAAGTACAAATACTATATAATTTGGAGAAAATTGGTTGCAGCAAGTTGCTTTTTTCATAAAAATTTTCTTAATTGTAATCATTCAGCTAAGATCTAAAAAGTTACACTATTTACATTATAAGAAAGGTCTTAAGGGTATGTACCTGTTGTGGTTTTTCATTCTTTAAATAAGAGGCTATCTTGCCTTCCACTAGTGCCATATCATAAACTGCTTTTGACAATATTTTATGTAGCAATCGTTTTTCCTTACAGTAAAGGGCCTGCTGCTTGAGAATTGTAGTTTCAAAATCTCCTTGAGCATGTCCCCTCTGCCCCTTTTGGAATAATCACAATAATAAGATACTTGTCTAGAAGGTAAATGACAACATTGTTCCTACAATAGTCATGAGGCCAGTTTTCCAGATGAATCCAACACACTGAACAGATTAGGAGGAATGGGAAGGTGTAGAAACATGTTCCAAATTGCAATCCTTGCATGCTTAATGTTTCTAGGTGAAATTCTTATTAATTTTGCTTGACTAATCTAATTTCGTTGAACATTAATTGGTTTAATTATTTGTAAGCCTGACTTTTACTAAATGGAGAAAAGAAAATCACACTGCCTACTTGGTTACAGTTATTTTATTTCTTAAAGAAAAAATATGGCAGAACATGTTGTTTGTATTTTATGGAATTAGATAATTTATTAAAATGTATTTTTGTCTACACATTCATTCTGCTGTAGTTTTTGGTCTAATGGAAATCATTTGAATACTGAAAGATTTTGATGAACTAAATTTACACAGGACAATAATGTAAAGTGTCATGTAATGTGCTTCCTGATTTTACCTATCCAGAATGGGAAACTGTACATATTTTCCTACATTCTGTAGTCTCCTTTCTAACATGGAACCAGGAATGTATCCCCCCCCCCCGCCCCGCCTCACATTCTAGGTGATCTGGGCATGTTCTTAATCTGTTGCCCTTTCCATCTTACAAAATAACCAATTTCTGGGAATTCTGCTAACATTCCTCACTATGAACTTCCTGGGTGTTGTCTACTATAATTCTGGAACCCTCGTTTGAATTCAGAGAAGCAAATTCATATATGCAACTGTTTCTAATAATTAGTTATATTAGATCTTCTTTGCTTTTTATGCAGTGTTTAAATATAAATTCTTGCTGAGAAAAGCGGGAACATTCTGTGAAATGCAACCAATCTATACACATTTTCAAAATAGGAAGCATAATGAAGTTCTGCCTCAGGGATGATAAAATCAATTTAGGTGCAAAAAGAGACATAGAAAGAAATAGGATATAAGTGAAATGAAATGAAAATATAAATAGATCAACCACTTATCGCCAAGTTTTGTGCCTTTGTCACTCATTATGAAGTCAATTTGGATAACTAGATATTCCAGGCAGATAAGATATATGCAGTTTTTTTTTTTGGGGGGGGGGTTCTCTGGCTACATCCAATGACAATTTTTGAAATTTTAAAATGTAAGGAATAATACTGAAGGCAAACTCAACATATTCTTTATATGGGGATACAGGGGATACAAGTGCAAGTTGGTTCATGATAAATATTAGTAAGCATTTGGTGCTTATTTATAGCGTCTTAGTACGTTAGTATAAAATAACAGGTATCTATTACAATTTTGCTGCAAAAATATTTTAAATAACAATCAAAATGGTTGATAAAGACATTAAATGTTTTGTTAAATATGCCTTATTCTCCCCTGTACCTTAAATAGAAAACAATATTATCAAGCAATATCTGAAATTGTGTAAACAGATCACAGATATTATTAATTTAGAAAAAAACCAACCCAAGAACATCCTGTAAATATACGTAGAGTTCTTAATGCATTAGCTTCATGCATCATCTGTTGTGATTGCATAGCTGTAAGAATCTTTTATTGTAACCACAAGTCATATGAAACACAGAATACAGAAAAAGGAAAACATTTTATTGATTAAATAGAAATAAAATTACAGCCAATATTACAAAGCCTAACCAAAATTAGAATAGTAAATGTAACAAAGCTTTATAAGGCTAACCATGAAATCACTGTCTATCTAGTAGCCTAGAAGGTTCATGGAAATACAGGGATACTGTGGAATATATACAGGGTATATCAAAACTCCATCCCCAAAGACAATTTATTATATAAGTTACATTAAATATTCAAATTGGTTGCTATTTTATTCTGAGGATTTCATTAATTATTTGATGTGTAACTTTTGGAATTTCTAAGGTAATATTTCTCTGAAACAATATTAATAAAACATTTTGTGACTGGCCAGAAAGGCCTGACTTTTGGTACATGTAGCCTGACTCCTAACTCTGTGTATAAACAGTAATATTTAATCCCATGCAATATATATTTTAAGTAAAGGATTCACCCTGCCATTTTATTAAGCTAGAATGTAGTTGCTATGGCAATACTATCCTGCAGCCATCACTGTGATTTGGTGGTATGAATTGTTAACATTGACAGGGGGATTTGCTTTTAAGGGGAAAAACACTCTTACAGTTCATTACTTACGTATAAAATGCCTGTTAAATTAAAAGAAAGAACTAAATATTTACGGTAATCTACATAGGAGACACAAAATTCATGACTGAACTATGTATGCAAACTCAATATTTAGGCTGAATAATTTTAGAGAAGCACCAAACAATAAAGACTTTTCCTACCAGATTTATCATATATCCTTGCTGCCATCAGAATACTGTGGTGACTTCTGGTAGATACGGAGTTCTGTATCCGATTCCTTTAAGGGACGCGTTCAGCATGTACCTAATATGGACTACACTTCTCCTGAGCATACATATTTGAGTATGATATACAAATTGCTTGAGCACAACAAATAATCAGCAAATTATAGAACTGCCCAGATTAAGAGGCCATAAACATAATAGTGACGAGATGGGTTACAGGTAAATGAAGTCAATAAGAAATGCTCTGGTGTAGCATTTCTTTTACTCTTCTCATGGCTCTAATGCTGAGCCATGCAAAATACCATGTAAACTTTATTAAAAGGGGTAATCATAGAGGCTCGTCCAGAGAATGCTGGCTCTGGCAGTGTGTTACTAATTCTGTTAATGTTTTTGCTCTTTTTGAATTGATGATGATTATGATGGTAGTACTGTATTAGTATAGTACATAACCATGTCAGATCCAGTTCCCATGTTATATTTTAATTAAGAGTTTTGAATATTATGCTGCAGCTTGGCTTGAGAAAATGGAAATTGCAACCAACTCTTTTCATGTAAGAATTTTGGAAGTGAAAAATAGTATGTAAGTCACTCCTTCGTTTTCCTTGTTCAGTTTAAAAAACTGAAACTGAAGACAAAAATCTGAATATTGTTTTTTTCAGAGTATTTTTAGTTTTGTAGTATATTTTTCTATATAACTCAATTTAGGGTAACTTGTCTACTGCAAATCCGCAATTTCTCTCAATAAAAATGGGAACAATACTGAGATTTTAAAAGATTAGTGTAGAAACAGGAATGGCAGAGCCTGAGTTAACATACAATGAAGATAAAGATAAAAACAGCATAAACATGAAGCAGTAAATAAAACAAACCAAGTAGTCCCATCTTACTGTACTTAATAAAGAAAATTTATTGTAAAGGTATATCACACAATTATACATTATAGTACAAGTGGTACCTTGCTCAATAGTAGTAACTGTGAGAGGGATCTTGGAGTCCTAGTGGACAACCATTTAAATATGAGCCAACAGTGTGCAGCAGATGCCAAAAAAGCCAACATAGTTCTAGGCTACATAAACAGAGGGATAGAATCAAGATCACATGAAGTGTTAATACCACTTTATAATGCCTTGGTAAGGCCACACTTGGAATACTGTATTCAGTTTTGGTTGCCACGATGTAGGAAAGATGTGGAGACTCTAGAAAGAGTGCAGAGAAGAGCAACAAAGATGATTAGAGGACTGGAGACTAAAACATATGAAAAACGGTTGCAGGAACTGGGTATGTCTAGTTTAATGAAAAGAAGGACTAGGGGAGACATAATAGCAGTGTTCCAATGTCTCAGGGGCTGCCACAAAGAACAGGGAGTCAAACTATTCTCCAAGGTGCCTGAGGGTAGAACAAGAAGCAATGGGTGGAAACTAATCAAGGAGAGAAGCAACTTAGAACTGAGGAGAAATTTCCTGACAGTTAGAACAATTAATCAGTGGAACAGCTTGCCTCCAAAAGTTATGAATGCCCCGACACTGGAAGTCTTTAAGATAGCCATTTGTCTGAAACGGTATAGGATTTCCTGCCTAGGCAGGGGGCTGGACTAGAAGACCTCCAAGGTCCCTTCAAACTCTGCTATTGTATTTGTAATTATCACTGTTATGTAGGGTTTGTTTATTTTTAGCAAAGAAAGCTTTCTGACAATACAACTGAAAAGGAAGCCTATTAAATCCCAAAAGCTTCTCAGTGAGGATATAACAATTTGAAGTCAATTTCACTTTAATCAACTTTTAGAATTATCTCACCCTATTCCCTAAAGTTTTGTTACTTTAAGGTGATTAATTCCAGTTAAGATGATATAGGAAACTGCGATAAAAGGCTCTAACATCTCCTTGTGACATTGTCCATTTAAAGAAGAATAAATCTATGAACCTAGGGAAAAGCAAGACTTGTTCCCTCAACAGAATACTATAATTTAATATTATATCTGAACTAGTCTATCATTATACTTATCCATTTAATCCCAGAGGCTTCCAATCCTTATCTATAGGTTATATTAAACTTCAAAATTATTACTGAAAACTTTTTGTGATAAGTAACTTCCATGCTAAACCTGCAACTTAAATCTTTTAATTTTCGCAGCATACTTAGAGCCAGCTGCCACTAATATCTAACAGGTGAACTTAAAACTGATTTTTAAAAAAGCTTTTTCTTAAAAAAAATAGTTAAAAATGCTTGGTTGAAACATTGATTTGTAGCATTCAAGTTAACTTAGTCTCTACAATGTAAACAGGCATCTGGACACAAGGAATTTGGGCCATTATCTTTATTCAAGCTTTATGTAGCTTTTTCAGTCCACATCACTGTTCATCATTCAGTATTCCCATATGCTTATTTGTAAGGAAGTCCAGAAAGGGAATGTTACAGATAGCTTGGTGAATGTTCATCATTGTGATCTCTCTTGGAATCCTGCAGAGAGAAAATGCAGATGGAATGTACTCTTTGAAGCATTTATTGCTACTTGATGCAGCAACAATAACAACATTTATAAGAAGTCCAACTTTCCCCAGCCTGATGTCCTTCAGACTTGTTGGATTGTACTTCCTGTTAGACACAACAGGATAAAGCAGCAGATAGAGATTTGTGTTCCAATATTTCTGGAATATCAGGCAAATAAAGACAGCTATACATGTGCTTTAAGCGCACTATAGTTATCATAATAAACAATCACTTCAATTATCATTAAATAACTATTTCAGCAGCCTTACAATTATATAAGCAGTATTTTTATTTTAAAAACCCTACATAAACATAGTTATCTACATATTTGAAACAGATCATATAGAAATATAAAAAGTTATTTTATATCATGTAAAACTATTCTGTAAATAAAACCCAGTTATATTTTACTTTGACTGATAACAGATTCTTGGAGTTTGTCTTTTCTTTTATTTGCCCTGATTCCTTACCAATTAAAAATGAGGGATGAGCCTGGGAATTTCTACATGGCAAGCAAGTTATTACCGTATTTTTCGGAGTATAAGATGCACCTTTTTCCCTCAAAAAAGAGGCTGAAAATCTGGGTGCATCATATACACTGAATACAGCATTTTTTGCCTCCCAAAATCCCGCCTCCTTCACCAAAATGGCCATCCATAGCTTGTAGGAGGCTTTCAGAAAGCTTCTGGGGGTTGGGGAAGGCAGAAATGAGCAAAAAATGAGCCATTTTTTTGCTCAGTTTTGCCCCCCCCCCCCCGCCCCCAGGAGCACTCTATAAGCTCCCTAAAGGCTACCCACGCCTTTTTTGAAAAAAAAAAAAAACGGGCCTGTTTTCATGAAAAATGGGCCATTTTTTGCTCATTTTTGCTCCTCCCAGAGCACACTACAAGCCTCCTAAAGGCTATTTATGCCTTAAAAAAAAAGGGCCTGTTTTTGCGAAAAACGGGCCGTTTTTGGGAAGTTTGCAGAGTTCAAAAACTTTTTTTTATTTATTTGCCTCTTCAAAACCTTGGTGCATCTTATACTCCAGTGCATCTTATACTCCGAAAAATACAGTATACTGAGCAACAATCCTCTTCAAACCATTTCTGAGGATGAAATCTGAAAATGTTGTTCAGCATTTCCATGTTCCCCTGCTTTTTTTCCCTTTTCCCTTAACAATAAAACCATTGTTAAGAACTGCTCAGTTTCGAAAACAGCTTTTAACATAATATTGGGAGAGGGTAGGATAAAATCCCAAACAAAATTGAGCCAAAAGATGGAACAACCTTGTCCTTACTCAGGAGTCTTTTGGAAATCATCTATGTTTAATAGTGCTATTCAATTTTAATATATTTTCTCTAAAGCAGGGGAATGTAGAATCTGGATTTGTGTCTCATTTGCAGTTCCCAGAACACAATTTGGCAATCAAAATGATAAAACAAGGATAGGAATATTGTAAGATATGAACTTGGGAGAGAACTTTATAAAATGGGTAAGATTGATTTATACTTCACAGAAAGTACAAATAATGGTATAAGAATGGTACAGAAATGGAACAGTACAGGGTCCCCTGTTTGAGCTGGGGTTGGACTAGAAGATTCCTTCCAACTCTGTTATTCTGTTAATTGTCACTGAAGATTTAACAAATCTCAGTAGATACAAAAAAGAATAAGCAAGGGATGCCAACTAGCTTTTGTTTATTTTAGTGCTGTGGTGGCTCATTAATTAGAATGCAGTATTTCAGACTAATTCTGCCAACTGCCAGCAGTTCGATTCTCGCTGGTTCAAGGTTGATTCAGCCTTCTATCCTTCTGAAGTCAGTAAAATGAAGACCCAGACTGTATTCATCCAATTTTCTCACTTCATCTCATCTCTTTATTATTTCAAGAATAGCAATAACAATAGCACTTAGCCTGCACCTTCTACTCTTTCTTTTTATTCTTCCATCTTTGAATTAGTTTTCCTTTTATACCAATAGCAATAGGACTTAAACTTATATACCGCTTCACTGTGATTGACAATCTTCTCTAAGAGGTTTAGAGGGATAGTATATTGCCCCCAATAATCTGGGTCCTCATTTTACTGACCTTGAGAGGATGGAAAGCTGAGTCAACCTTGAGCCAGTTAATATAGATACATTTAGAATGTAGATGTGAAAGTTAAACAAGTATACCTGTTTCGAGGAGCTGCTTGGTAGCCAATTGCCAGTGCTTCTCTTAGAATGTCACTGACCAACTGTTCTGTAGCCTGTTGCAGAATGCATTTCAGAAATAAATAATGTAAACATGGATGAATGTTTTTAAATAACAGAGGACATATTTCAGAGTATTTTATACCTCAGAATCCTGTGTATAAACTAAAACTTATTTACTAAAGTAGCCTATGGTGCATTTCTTCAAATTGTTCTACAAATCCAAAAACGTAACATTGAGAAAACTCTGGATCCCATCAAGTAAAATGACTTCTTCTCTGTCGCTGCTTCTACTCCTACCTGCTGAAATACAATCCATGGAGGTTTTTCTACTCCCAGTCATACTGTGCTCTAGAAAAGCTCTAGAAAATTGCCTTCCCCAATACCAGGTGCAAAGGTCCAGCAATTGATTAACTCCTAATTGTCTACTCCCAACTGGCCAAAGTTAGGTTATGGAACACTTTTATATTGACAACCCCCTCCCTCCAATCTCTGCATTTGGTTTTTTTATTGCTACAGTATTGCTGTATGCTACTTTGAGTCTTTTCATTTGACAGCTTAATACATTCAATAAACTATAAATTATTATTAAAATAAAGATACCACAAGACACTATTATCCTTGTTCTACTTGCAGCCAACACCTCTCACAGTGTAAGTTAACCTATTTAATTTGTCTATGACTACTTTAACGCTAAGAATTTAAACAGCTTACCTTTAAAATCATATCTTCTATTATAAAAGCATATATATTTTTGTGAAGTTCCACAGGTGGAAAGGAAATTCCTACCTATAAAATAAGACAATGTGTTCATAATTAACTTCACAGATATGTATCTTCTTTAGAAGTTAAAATGACTCTTAGAACTGGTGATAACAGTTACACTTAAAATTCAATAGGCATAGACTGCTATATGTTCAACGAATTGTAGTCATTGGAAAATTAGCATTTTGTTCTGAAACTTTAAAGCTGTATCCTTAATAGGTTTGCTGTACAAAATTCAGCCATTCTAAACAGAATAGAATTTGATTATAATGTGCAAAAATAACAATAGGTTTTTCTTCTGATGCCTGGGTACTGAGCTGCTTTAAAATTACACTTCCTAAATATTTCTGATAGGATTCAGAAATATTTGAAGTAGGATTCTGAATTTGTAAACTGAAGAATCACTAAATACATATAGATTTTGTTTATGTTTGTTTGTGTGTGTGCATGTGTGCATACATGAATGTGTGCCTGCAGATAAGATGAATCATATTCAGTTCTTCTTCATCTTCTGGAAAGAATCTTGTAACTTTGCACTTCAGGTGGACTAAAATTATTATAAAAAGTTAGGATGATTATGGAATTTAAAATTCAACATTTGCTGTTTTTTAGTGCAAGAGTGCTTAGCTGGGGTTTTAAGTTGGATGACTGACAATTCTGCAGCAAGTTTGTGATTCTTATTTCCTAGAACTGAATATTTTTATTAGCAATTGTGAAAGCAATTGGGGAACAACACTATAAAAAGGTATTCAAGTTCTTCTAGCTTGTTAAAGAGAAAGGTAAGGCAACTTGCAACCATTCTAAATATTACATATATTACACTCTAAAAATCTCAAGATAATGAAAAAATTATTTTTTAAAAATTATTTTATTTACCTGTTGAGCAGTTTCACGCACATACTCAGATGCAGACTGTGGTGCTAAGTAGAATTTGGCCTCTTCTTGTGTCTCTTCCTGTTCCTTTTTAATGTTTATTTTCAGAGGTTCAGTAATGTTAAGAATGTCTACTTCCTCATCATTGTCAGATTCTTGTTTAAGGAGCTGCTCTAGTTCTATAAGCTTTCGACAAAGCTCTTCCCCAGTGGTGTAAGATGATGAGCATTCTTTTCCATGTAAAGCAATTAGGCACAGAAGACAGGATTAGCAAATAATTTATATAAAGTGACATGCAGTTCATTGCAAATAAAACAAATTATAGTTGCTGTGACCAGAAACTTAAACTCCTAATCCTCTACTATCCATATATCTCTCAAGTTTCAATCATTATATCAAAAGAGAAACTATTAACAATGTTTAACAAAAATATTTGTAAATTCAGAATTGTTAGTTTTGGAGTTGAAGAAATGGAGCACACTCAATTCAATAAAGTATGAATGTGTATCTAGTTCTGTTTAGGTAATAGTCACTAATAAGAATATTAATATGTTCCTGACAACTATGATAAGTAGTCCATACCACTGGGTTTAAAAAAATCTGTTTATCATATTCCCCTTATTTCAGGACCAAAATAACATTTATTTCATTTATTGATTCATTCACTGATTTATTCCTTGCTTCATTCACTCATTTCTCCTGAACTTCCCCAACCAGGCCCAAATAATCAGAAAACAATCCCCCACTTTATAGGAAAACTGTTAAATATAGCATTTCTATACATGGTCCTAGAAACACATACAGGTGAAACTCAAAAAAATTAGAATATCATGCAAAAGTTCATTTATTTCAGTAATGCAACTTAAAAGGTGAAACTAATATATGAGATAGACTCATTACATGCAAAGCAAGATAGTTCAAGCCGTGATTTGTCATAATTGTGATGATTATGGCTTACAGCTCATGAAAACCCCAAATCTACACTCAGAAAATTAGAATATTGTGAAAAGGTGCAATATTCTAGGCTCAAAGGGTCCCATTCTAATCAGCTAATTAAGCCATAATGCCTGCAAGGGTTCCTGATCCTTTAAATGGTCTCTCTGTCTGGTTCAGTAGGAATCACAATCATGGGAAAGGCTGCTGACCTGACAGTTGTGCAGAAAACTGTCATTGATACCCTCCATAAGGAGGGAAAGCCTCAAAAGGTAATTGCAAAAGACATTGGATGTTCCCAAAGTGCTGTATCAAAGCACAATAATAGAAAGTTAAGTGGAAGAGAAAAGTGTGGAAGAAAAAAAGTGCACAAGCAGCAGGGATGACCGCTGCCTGGAAAGGATTGTCAGGAAAAGGCCATTCAAAAGTGTTGGGACTTTCACAAGGAGTGGACTGAGGCTGGAGTCAGTGCATCAAGAGCTACCACATACAGATGGATCCTGGACATGGGCTTCAAATGTCACATTCCTTTTGTCAAGACGCTCCTGAACAACAACGTCAGAAGCATCTTATCTGGGCTAAAGAAAAACAGACTTGGTCTGTTGCTTAGTGGTCCAAAATCCTCTTTTCTGATGAGAGCAACTTTTGCATCTCATTTGGAAACCAAGGACCCAGAGTATGGAGGAAGAATGGAGAGGCACACACTGCAAGATGCTTGAAGTCCAGTGTGAAGATTTCACAGTCTGTGTTGATTTGGGGAGCCATGTCATCTGCTGGTGTTGGTCCACTGTGCTTCATTAAGTCAGGTTCAACACAGCTGTCTACCAGGAGATTTTGGAGCACTTCATGCTTCCTTCTGCAGACAAGCTTTATGGGGATGCTGACTTCATTTTCCAACAGGACTTGGCACCTGCCCACACTGCCAAAAGCACCAAAACCTGGTTCAATGACCAGAGGATTACTGTGCTTGATTGTCCAGCAAACTCACCTGGCTTGAACTCCATAGAGAATCTATGGGGCATTGCCAAGAGAAAGATGAGAGACATGAGACCAAACAATGCAGAAGAGCTGAAGGCCGCTATTGAAGCATCCTGGTCTTCCATAACACCTCAGTAGTGCCACAGGCTGATAGCTTCCACGCCACGCCGCATTGAGGCAGTAATTGCTGTAAAAGGGGCCCAAATCAAGTACTGAGTACATATGCATGCTTATACTTTTCAGAGGTCCGATATTGTTCTATGTACAATCCTTGTTTTATTGATTGCATGTAATATTCTAATTTTCTGTGATTGTGGATTTGGGGTTTTCATGAGCTGTAAGCCATAATCATCACAATTATGACAAATCACGGCTTGAACTATCTTGCTTTTCATGTAATGAGTCTTATCTCATATATTAGTTTCATCTTCTAAGTTGCAGTACTGAAATAAATGAACTTTTGCACGATATTCTAATTTTTCGAGTTTCACCTTTATTGAATTTTCCAGGCAAAACTGATGCTTCGGGAGACAAAGATGGAAACCTAATCCTATAATTTATTTTCATTCTACAAATTATGCCAAAATAAACCCTTTGAGGTTCTAAATTTAGACTCTTTACCTGGCTCATTGTCTATTTGTGTCAGGACATCCTCTATGGAATCCTCATTCCTAAAAACTTCTGGATCAGGTGGTGTATAGCCATGGAAGCGACACCAGTGTACAACCTGCTTTGTTTTCAGAGGCACAATGTTGTGAAATTTAGGATACTTTTCTATCATTTCTTGAAGGATTTTACGTATTGTCAAGGCTCTTTGCCACTGGAGATGAAAAAAGGAAGAAGAAAAACAAGAATTAAATAGAATAAAATATGTATATCTTTCACTAGTCAGTTGGATACAAGTGCTTTGCTACGAAATTATGTAATCAGGCTTGATAAATTGACAAAGCTTGAGCATTAATGAGTAGTTATGATCGGCCTCTCCTCTCTCCTTCTCTCCCTCAGGCTTGCCACACAGAGGCATCTCCTATCTTACCCCCTTCTCTCTCTCAATCTTAACACCTTAGCATCAGAGAGTGTTAATAATGATATAAGAAATACTAATGATCTGACGGTCATTTCAAAAACTCCTTTCTTAACAATCACCTAGAAACCAAGAGGAACATATGTGCCAAATTTCAGGTTTGTAGGCTTTATGGTTCTGGAGATTTCATGATGAGTGGTATTTCGCTTTTATATATATAGATTATAGTTACATTATATCAATGGATCTTTATGCATTATAAGAGCTAAGTAAAAAACTGTAGATAACTGTTATCTCCCAGATGGTGACCAGGTGATCCTCTACTGCTTAATTGTTGATGGTCAGCAACAATGGGACCTCTGTGTGTGTGTGTGTATGTCTGTGTGCACATGTGAAATTGTTCCAAACAGATGACTTCTGTTAATAGATGATCTTACAGTTCTAGCCATTCTATATTTTGTCTTTGTGGCTCTAAAATAGGGCACATCTAATGAACAAGAACAAAAATAACATCAAATAAACAGTTATACGTTTATGCTTCTGAAAGCTCAGGAATTGAAAACTTTTAGGGCAAATACAATTTTTGTTTTCAGTTTGTTACATCAGAGGACAGTACAATCTATTCTGGAATGCTTCCTCATTTTTCATCATGGTGGTCACAATAAAAGGGTCATTTTGTCAAGCAGAAAAGAGACATTAAAAGCAGAGTAAAAAACTCTTGGAAGTATGACAACATCAAGACAACATTGGGGAAAAGTTGCTATTTTATCACACAACAGATCTGGATTATATAATGTTAAGACAGGACATGGAACTTTAAGTTCAGTTACATTTTATTTAGCCAAATATTAGTAAACCTCTGCAAAAATGGCTACGTATTAAATGCAAGATATTTTTAAAAAAATAATTTCTAGGTTTTAAAAATCACCAGATTTCTGAAGGACAGCTTTCAGTCATACATTTCCCTGAGGCTGAAATTCAGCTTACAGAATTAAAATTACCTCAGCAGCTCTTCGTTTTCCAATATTCCAGGTATAATATTGTTCCACAGAACTGGCACAGAAAAGATTGGCATCCTCAGCTAAAAAAACAAAAAAGGAACACCAAAAGCTTTAGATTTTTAATAACCATGGAAATTAATGTATTATATGGCAAGCTATTTCTGAATACCTTCTTAGAACATAGTTTAAATCAAAATATGCTACTTATTACTAAAATCAGGAAGTCCCTTATGGAAAAAACTAAAAAGCCCTTTACTCTGATTTAAAAGAGATACTAAATTAGAAAGAACATTAAAGAGATATTACCATAGCTATTTGAACAACAGGTAAATACAGGGGTGGTATTTGTGACATAAGACAATTTTCTAGCCTTTTGGAACTACTCAAAAAGATGGAAGGCTCTGAACATAAAAAACATCTGAGAAACAAATTACTAGCAATGATTTGGAGAAGGGAAAAGCAGGAGCCTGAATGAACCCCAGTATGAAAACTAGGCACATGCATTGTTTATTTCAGGAACATCAAGTCTCAGTATGTAAAGTGCCAATTGCTATTAAACCACTTATTTTATGTATTTTCATGTGGATGAAAATAAAGCCAGCCATAGCTGAATAACTCAGCAGCTATTACCTCATTGTTAAGATTCAGCTCATCTAGGCAACACTGCAAAAATCAGGAGTTGGATATAGCCTAGGAGTGTGATTCAACTCTCCGATAATGTATTTTTTTTACAGATAATATATGATTATGTAGTGCTTCAAAAAGGTGCTTAGAACACAATGCTGCAAATGTCTGTAATCTTTAATCTGTAATCTCTTTGAAGCTACATTATTTATTGAGCTGACCGGGCAGCTACAAAGGACAGCTATCTATTCCCAAGGAAAAAGAAATTATTGCATCAAACAGATATGGTTGAGTGCTACTGCATATTCCAAACCACCTTCTCAAACCACTTACAAAGCACTGCATAGCCCACTAGATTACAGAAAACTACTGTCCTTTTAGGTGTCCTGTATGTCAAAAAGCAGATCAAAGTGGGAGAGGAATCTCTTTTAAATCCTTTGAGTTAGAGGGACTGGTCTCATGGATCAGATTAAACCTGAGTGTTCAATAGCAACAGCATTTAGGCTTATACTGTGCCCCATAGTGCTTTACAACACTTTCTGGGTGCCTTACAATGTAGAAGCATTATTTGCATATAGTCCTCAACAATCTGGGTCCTCTTTTTACGGACCTCAGAAGGATGAAAGCTGAGTCAACCTTGAGCCCCATCCGGATCAAACTCCAGGCTGGGGGCAGAGTTTGCCTGCCATACTGCACTGGAAGTTTTGATTTCAGAAATACTAGTTTCCCATTCCCATTCCTCATAAAGAGGAGAGTTAAAAATACTAGACTGTCTCTGGTATCTTTCAGAATATCAGCAAAAATGGGAACACTTTCTGAATGCTTGTTATCCTTCAGAATAAAAAAGAATACACAATACAAGCTTTGTAAGTGGAACAAGAAAATGGAAACTAGTGTTCTGATGGTTGAAATGGAAATCAGTCAGCTTTATTGTAATTCATTGCTCTCATGTACACGGCAGAATATGACATTTAGCCAAACATTTAAAAAATGGATAAGAAAAGATATGGAACTCAAGCTAGGAGGAATAATCTTGACATGAAAAAATAAATATATAAAAACAGAAAATTGTAAGAGATTTCCCCATGGTTAACATGTGGTCAAAGCCACATAATATTTTAAACATTTTAAAGTTTGATGTATTTATAATTATCAAAGTTAATGTTTTACACACTTAGTAAAGTTTGTTGAGTAAGTTCTGAGTAATCCTATGATTACAATCCTTATGGCTTCTTACGCCACCCCCTTGGAGTGCATAAAGTTCTTGTTGCCCCCTTAGCGTCTAACACCCCTCTTGATAATGCAAACACCTTTCATTAGGGGGCAGTTTCGCCCATTTTGAGAAATACTGCTCTATAGCAAATGCAGGCAGATGGACCAATGGCCATACTTAGTATGAATTGAGCATATTGCACCAAAAATGACTGTTAAACAATGTTTTCATTACTTCTCTCAGCAATTAATGGAACATTCTTCACAATTGCTGTCAAAAGTTGTGGGAGGTTGTCTAAATATTCTTCCCTGTAAAAAATAAAGAGGTGGCATTTAATATAATTTATTTATTATAGCATAGTACAGGGCTTTTTACACAACTTCTACTGTAGAAAGAACATGTATGTACAGATACTGCTGTATTACTGCCTATAGAGCACACATCTCTGTGTACATGCAGAGAGAGATGTTTGGACAAACATTTTCAAACCTTTCTCAGCTTTTACATTTTTGGAAGTCTGAATTTTACATTTTTTTCCAAGGGGAGGGCAGTGTTAAGCTTACACAAACTTGACATGAAATCAAGAAAAAAGTTGTATTATAAGCTTCTACTAAGCTTCTTTAAAATAGGAAATTATTCTGTTGTAAATTGGATGGCAATAAAGGATGGAGTCTGTGAGGATCATAATAGAAGTCTGTCGCCTCAGCTCCATAGCTGGATATAGCTATAGCTTGATATGGCTCTTAAAACTTTGAGACAAAGATAAATCTGAACAAATAAGATAACTAGCTTTTATGGATACAGTGCTGCATCTAAAATACAGTATATCCACTGCAACTGATGTGCAAACTGATCAGTGTAATTTTAATGTGCATAGGTGAAGTATTTCATACCAAGGCCTTAATATACTGTGATCTATCCAATACCTACTATAAAAACTGCTTGGATTGAATACAATTAAAATAATTTTCTTGAAGAAATTTCATTTCAACATTAATAGGCGTGAACTCTCAACAAATTCAAGTGGCTCATAAAAATATAACCCATATTTTTTACAACAGCCATTGCTCCTTGTTGTAAGTTAGTTTAACTTCACAAACATAATTACCCAATGGAATAATTTCCAAGTTCTGAACTTTCCTCTGTTTTTATTGTTGCCTGAGCATCCTGAGAGACTGGAACACTGCAGCTCTGCCCTGTTGCATCAGGCTCCAGCTTCACTTTAAAAGACAATAGAATATTAAAAAAAAAACATATGTTAGGCAAATGAAAGACAATAATGGTCTTCTGTTTCAGACAATTAGGAAAAAAAACTACAGGTAGTCCTTAAATTACAATAGTTCATTTAGTGACTGTTGGAAGTTACGACATTAAAAAAGTGATTTATGGCAGTTTTCACACTTATGACTGTTGCAGCATCTCCATGGTCAAGTGATCAAAGTTCAGATGGTTGGCAATTGGTTCATATTTATGACAACTGCCGTGTCCATGGTCAAGTGATCACCTTTTGTTATCTTCTGACAAACCAAGTTAATGGGAAATCCAGATTCACTTAAAAGCCACAGTACTAAGTTAACAACTGCAGTAATTCACTTAACAACTGTGGCATGAGAAGTCATAGAATGGGGCAACATTCATTTAACAACTATCTTGTTTAGCAACAGAAATTTTGGGCTCAACTGTGATTGTAAGTTGAGAACTATTAGTAATTTTTCTGAAGGAGGAAAGCAGAGATTTTAAAGAGGAATCCTGGTACCATCATAATTATTTACTGACTTATTTATCAATCAATCAGTCAAATTTTGGAACCACCTATCTCCCTCACAGAGTAGTAACTGTAAGTGTAAATGGATGGCAGGAAAAAATACAATGTAAAAGGTCTACATTTCAAAAGCTATTTTGGGGGGGTTGCTGCTTTTTGTGTAGTAAAACTACCTTAGTATTATCTTTGGTCTCCAAGTGAAAGTACCATTATACTTTTAGAGATGCCCAAAAAGATTTCTTGATGTCAATACCTTCATCAAGCTGAATGTTTTATCACCTGAATCCTGCTTCACTTGCATAATCATACTGTGGAACAGCTGATGGCTCATAAAATGCTTTTTTTAAATAAAGGGCCGTTTCTACTAAGTGCAAAAGTGCAAGTGAAGCAACTTTCTTAGCTTAGATAACCCTGGCTATCTGAGCAAGTAGCTATGCAGTCATGTTTGGTTCGTTGGTGGTGTCAATGAAAATATATGCAGAGGTATATGCAAACACAACCAGAGAAAGCCTCTGAGGCAGCCACATCAAACCCTTTCATGCTTTCATGTTTCAAGAAGTGGGACTCTGCTGATATCTCAAAGGAGCTTGGAGGCTACTGGACTGTTTTTTCTTTGAAAAAACCTTTGAGACAACTATGATCTGGATGACTGAGAATCTCCACAAGCATTTATACTCTTTTGATACCAATGCACTTTGCACAGTACCCCTTCTGAATGCTTTGCACAATTCCACTGACTAATTTCCCCCCAAAAAACTATTATAAATTTCTTATATATGTCATGAATAGTGGCTAATCATATTTCAAGGTTTCATTATGACAATGGACAATTCTACCTTTGGTAACAGTCGCTTCAGGAGTGCTTGGGACAACTACACTAGTTGTAGGTGCAACAGCCGTTGCTTTACTGGAAGAAACTGACTGTATCACTGAAAGAGAAAGGGAATATTGATAATTTGACAAATATGCTTCGCTTTTTTCATTTTTGTTACTAAATTACTTCAATAATTTTAGCAGAAAATGATGGAAATTTTAACAATGGCTTTTTGCAACAGCTCTATAAATGTTATCTGAATTTTTTAAAAAAATCTGTTCTTTTTTTCTTATTTTACCTGGATCTCACAAACCATGTTCTCACTATTATGCATAACCTGGTAATAATGATAACACTGGACATTAAAATTGTAAATGTTTATTAGTTATCAATGTCAATAGGATATGATATGCATGGCATCAAATGTTGTGCTCCAGACAACATTAAAGTCTGCTCGCCACTAGAGCCAAAGGTTTCCAATTCTTTGCAGTGCCATAGAGCCAGAAAGCTTAGGAGAGAGAAGCCTGCAATATTGAAGAAGAGATTTAGGCAATGTCTTGTCAACTACATCCTACCTTTGTTCACAGGCATCAGTATAGTTTGGACTCCTCCAGAAGCATTGCTGACACCAAGTTGTTTGAGTTGGCTGGGTACTGTCAAAACAGTTTGTTGTGGGCTGTTCTGATTGGAGTGGATCTTTAGCAACCCTACATTAGAAATGTATTAAAATGAATTGTTTCTTCTTTTCACATGGAACAAATAATATAAAAAGGAAGCTCTCCTATCTATGTATCAGTATGGAGAACTAGGTCTAGTGCTAGATCTATTCCCTGCTACCAAGACCAACTGGAACTGGCCCTAGTGGAGAATTATAATATCATACCTTCCACCCCCAACCCCCAAAATATGTCCAAAACTGGTATTAAGGGATACTGAGAACCACCATGGATGCCTTATGTCAATATATATGGATGCCCATTTCGCATAAGGTAAGATCTGATTATTTGACGAGATTGAGGTTTTGCTTCTCATCCAAGAAGCTAAAGAAGCTGAAACATCTTCAAGGAAACACAAAGTCCAGTTGCCTTTTGAAAGAATACCTTTTGGACAACCATGGCCTGGGTGTCTTAGAATATCCATAGACATTTGGCTCAATAGATTTAACTGTTTCCTAACTAGACCTTGTACTGCTTAGACTCCAAGAGTTTCTCAGAAAACCAATGGGCTTTCCAGGATCCAAATTCAAGAGGAAGTTAATCTTAGTGTTTCAGTAATTGCAGAATCTGGTGGAACTGCATGAGCTGATATTTGGGGAACAATAGCACTTAGAACTTAGACTTATATACCACTTCATAGTGCTTTTACAGCCCTCTCTAAGCAGTTTACAGAGACAGCATATTGCCCCCAACAATCTGGGTCCTCATTTTACCCACTTTGGAAGGATGAAAGGCTGAGTCAACCTTGAGCCGGTGAGATTTGATCTGCTGAATTGCAGCTAGCAGCCAGCTGAAGTAGCCTGCAGTACTGCACTCTAACCACTGTGCCACCTCATTTCTGTATGTCCAATTAACAAAATGTTATATGTAGTATTCAACTAGGGACCAATCTTGTTCCAGAATTGATGCTTATACTTCTACAATATTTTTTGAATCAATTAATCCAAGTAAAGCTTGCACCATATATATTTCAGATCATACACCAGTGGGTTTTGTGTTTAGTTTGGATAAAAGCATCCCATTGACTAATTTCAATCTTTTAGTTCTAGATTACCTGATACTGCAGTTTTTGTGGATGTTGGTGCTGGGGTTGTGACCCAAGAAGCAATGCTTACAACTGTGGAGGAACTTGTTTTATTAGGTGCAACTGATGCTGCTTGCCCATGATTGGCAACAACCTGCTGTTGCTGCCCAGATGCCTTCACAATGGGGCCCGTAGTTGAAGGGGAGCTAGAGCTTGCACTGTTTGCTTGCTGTGTTTAAAAAAAAAACATGGACAGTAGAAAACACTTTTTTTCAGTTTAATGATCCAATAAAGAAAATAAAAGAAAAAAATATTCTAAACAAATTATGATTTAATAATTCCTAAGCTATGCATATACAATATTTTTAGTTGAGAGTTAGAAAATCATGGGGGTCCAGTTCTATTGTACATAACATTTACAGTATTTTCCTAATGCATTGTCAGTTTAAAGATTTCATACACTTCTCTACTATTTACTAATAGCACCCCTGCATTTCCACCATAAACACTGTATGAGGGCAAGTACTGCAAAGGTCTCTTGTAAATGCTAACATTTTTTTCACACAGCAGGATGGAGCCTTAACACTTAAGTAACTTTCATTTCCAAGGAGTAAGAAGTTGATTCTTCCCCAGCAAAATAACTCTGTAATGCATTTGAAGACTGACATGCAAATCAACCAATCCTGTACTTCACCTGGGGAACACCATTGGACGCAAGTGTCACAGCTGAAGTTGTTGCTGCAGTAATCACCCCGCCTGATACTCTCAGCACAGTGGTGCCGGGTTTTGAGAGCTGTGATGATGCCGGTAATGATTTCAGTGTATTGTCTGATATTTTCATGAGTGAAGCTTGCCCGCTGGAAGCTGCCTTTACATTTGTAAATGAGTTAAAATAGAAACAATATTTTTATAAAGCATATAGTACAACTAGTAGGAAAACAGAAAAGATACAAACATTCATGATGTTTTAGACAAAACCTTAGTATATATGTAGGTGTTCAATTTTGCTACATCTTCTAGATTATAAAGATATTGTCAGAAATAGCTTGTGAAGAATAAGTAAAAATTGTTATGGAGGGTTAAAAGTGCTGGTTTGTATCTCAGGGTACTTTTTTTGAATGCCACATGATATTGAAACGGGGATAAAAGAAACATTCTAGGGTTGTGTTAAAATTGGATCCTTTCCTTTTAGGCAAAGTAGAAATCACGTAACAAATGTATATTATGAAATGAAATACAGAATTGGAAGATTAAGAATAAGATCCAAGAGTTGGAAAGGACATTAGTCGTCAATTCCCTGCACTGTGCTGGATCTATGAACCTTTCTGATAATGATCCTCCATTCTGGGTTTGAAGATTTCTAGTGAAGAATTACCTCTTCACTTTTCAGTGTGTTCCACTGTCTAACAGTTCATATAACTAGGAGGTTTCTCCTAAAATCTAAATGGAACATGTTTCTTTACATTTTTAACCCATTTGTTCTGGTCCTGCAGTCTCAGTAGAGAAGAAATGTACTTCATTTTTATGTGACTGCTCTTTAGGTATTTGAAGGTAATAAGGTTTCTTAGCCCAGCTTCTCCCAACTTGGGGCTCTTTAAATGTGTTGGACTATAATTCCCAAAAGTTCTAGTCACCACTCAAGTTGGGAAAAGCTGAGCTAATCTTTTGCCCATCTGTCCTTCGACTACAAATTTCCTTCCTCATATTCTTCTTTCATTAAGGGGCAATTTGTAAGGAACATTTTTTACTATTGAAAAACTGCATGAGAGGAAAAGGCTCAGCACGTCTTTCTCCCTCTCTATTGTCCATTGTTCACCATTGGCCTGTCTTAGTTCTTTTTCAAGCATTTTCATTTGAAAATAGAAATAGGAGAATTCAACCCAAATACACTGCATAACTATCTCATGGAGAACATAAATATTTTATGGATATATGGAGGTTTTTAATAGTTGGTAACAACAAAAATAAAACAAACAAAACCAAAACAACTTTTCAGAGTTTTTCATTCTGTTTCTTAAGACCTACCTGTCTTGCCCAACCAAATAATGTATTAAAATTAACTGTTCAGGCATATAGATTAGTATTTACACATTATTGACAATGCACATGTATCATTCAGACATTTATTTTATTAACCAGGCTTCTAAAAGATACATTAATATATTACCATAAAATGCAAAAGTGACTTGCTACAGAATGCAAAACAGTTGCACTTTTCATTAAGTCCTTCGGGAGTATCTAGATTCTAGAACAACCAGCTTCTGAAACGAAGCACCACAGTTACCTGTGCAAATAAGGTGGCAGTTTTGTGTCCGGTTATAACTTTCAGAGCTTGCTGTCCTTGGGAAGATGATGTTCCAGCATTTGTATTACCTTGGAGAACAGTCCCTGATGTCACCTGTTTTGCTGTAGTCTGGTGAGGTGGCTGGCCAACTAAAAAAGTGCCCTGCACCAAAAAATTAATATCTGCAGTGAAGACATGTAAGTAATAGCCATTGTCCCTTAAATTCTGAAACCCTAAACTGTTTTTCTTTTTTAATTCCACTTAGAATTAGTCAGGCTCCTATCACAATACCTACTTTTAAATAGAGTCTATCAGATTCTATTTTTTAAAACTTTAAAAAACATGCCAGTTAACATATCAAAAAGAAACAGCTTCAAGTACAAATATATTCTACCACATATTAAACATTGTACAAAAGAGCACTGTGGCACCTTACTGTGATTTATGGCTTCCATGGTAACTGATGGGCTCCTTGCATCCCTTTTTTAAAATATTCAGATTCTTTCAATTTTAAATGGAAAGCCAGCATGCTATCAGCCCCCTAATCTCAACTTCATTTCCATGAATGCTTCTGTGCTATAAACTATAGTTCAGCACATCAGAAGAATATTGATCCACTTGTAGTTGTCTAACGTTTATGCTAACAATCTCTCTCTCTCTCTCTCTCCCTCCCTCCCTCTCCCTCTCCCTCTCCCTGTATATATTTGTATTGTGGACTAACCTGTGGGGTTTGTTTGAGAATATAGGATGTGTAGGTGAGATGCTGAGACACACCACTGGTTGCACCCTGCGTTCCGCTACTTCCTGAAGAACCTAACTGCTGATCTGGAACATCCAACAAGACAGCCAGTTATAAATAGGGCAAAACCAAATCCTATTTATTTTAGCTCTACTCTCAGGTTACTTGCTAGGTACCAAAATGTAACTACTCTCCAGGAACTCAATCCCAAATTCAGTAATTAGCTAATAGCAGAAACTATACAGACTCAACATGGATTGCTATAAAATTTCATTGACACAAAAAAGAAGTTTATACATCGATTCCTCCCTACAATTCATAGCAATCTGGTCTACATTTATGTAACATTTATATCTGACCTAAGAATGGTTGATTCCCACCTTGCTAGCAGATGCCCTTCCTTTCATAAAGCATTTTTAATATATCTGTGTTTCAGAGAATGCACTGTCTAAAAAAACCTGGATAGTTCTTTAATATCCATTTGCACTGTGATGTTATATAACCTGCTAATGAAACATTTGCAAGAAAACCACCAAGCTCAGAGAGCACCAAGGACCCACCCATTGCTTGTCACCACATTTAATATGCTACTTTTGTTTTGTGTAATACTAACTGGCATTATTTGTGGCTCGCAAAATAGCTCCTTGAGGTATAAGTAGCAGTTTTCCTTTTCCAGATGGGTTCTTGCTATTTGTAGTAAGGTACAATTTTGTGCCAGGAGGTAGGTTTGCCAAATTGGCTAAATTAGTGGCTGGTAATTGCAATGTTGCCATAACTAGAAGAAAAAGAAAAAAAATTATCAAGATTTTCAGAGACCACCCTCTTGCAACAAAACATTAAGTCCCACAGCAGTATTACTCTAAAAACGTTCCAACTTCTTTCATCTTAGCTTCAGTTATGTAATATTTATGTTTGGGATCTTTTACTTTTTTATTATTGGGTTTTATTCTATTTTGTATTTATTTGACTGAAAATTACAGTATTTTTCAGAGTACAAGATACACTTTTTTCCTCTCAAGAAAGAGACTGAAAATCTGGGTGCGTCTTATACACTGAATACAGCATTTTTTTGGCTCCCAAAACCCTGCCCCTTCACCAAAATGACTGTTTAGAGTGCTCCTGGGGGCTTTTTGCCTCCCCCCCCCCCCGCCCCCAGGAGCACTCTATAAGCTTCCTAATGGCTCTGCATGCACCCCTTTTTTTGACAAAAAACAGTCCAGTTTTCACAAAAAATTGGGGTTTTTTTGCTCGTTTTTGCCCCCCCCCACTTCCCAGGAGCACTCTACAAGCCTTCTAATGCCTATTCATGCCCCCTTTTTTAAAAAAATGGGCCTGTTTTTGCAAAAAATGGGCCATTTTTGGGAGGTCTGCAGAGTGCAAAAACCTTGGAGAGAATTCAGTCCCTAACTAGCTGCAGAAAAATAAGAATCTAGCTGCTATCATTCAATACAGCGCATACAGAGGAAAGGCTTTAAGATGGGTTGTAGATAATAAGGGAAGGATGTATTTCATGGAATTTCCTTGTGCAAACAGAAAACAAGGTAAAGTGGAATGAAAATGAGCAGAACCTCTGAAGACGAAGGAAGTTACAAAAAGAAAGACTACATGATATTTATACAAGAAAGTGCAATATGTTTGTACTGGATAGAAAAGAGACCAACAATTGAACAGTTTACTGTATTACAACATTATATGGTAAAACAAAACAAATCAACATCTGGATACACTGTCAGCTAACAGCTTTTCAGTATCAGCAGAACACACATCACTGGAGAAATGGATTCCCTTATCTGTTCTACTTGCCAGGACACTCTGCCCTGAAATTTGTCTGGGAGTTGACAAATTTTTTGGAGAGGATTTACTGTACATGAATAAGTGCAAAGAACATGAATGCAAGTCAGCTTATAAACTTTTAAATGTAGCCCAACGCTTTTATTTATTGGGTTTTCAACAGTAATCTATAGCATCGTAGAACTACATAGTAACAATTCTATCCAAGGTGGCGCAGTGGTTAAATGCAGCACTGCAGGCTACTTCAGCTGACTGCAGTTCGGCTGTTCAAATCTCATCGGCTCAGGGTTGACTCAGCCTTCCATCCTTCCGAGGTGGGTAAAATGAAGACCTGGATTGTTGTTGGGGGCAATATGCTGACTCTGTAAACCTCTTAGAGAGGGCTGAAAGCCCTATGAAGCGGTATATAAGTCTAACTGCTATTGCTATTGCTATTGCTATTTGATGCATCCTACCCAGACCAGGTTTTCCAACCTAGTGTCCCCTAGTGGTGTTGAAACTATAGGCAACTCTGGAAGTTAGTATTCAATATATCTTAAAAAAAACAAAACTAAATTGGACATGGGGTGCAATTTTATGATGCAAAGCTCACCAGAGTATTCAATAGCTTACTTTATTGATATAATTAATTAATTAGTTCATTATCCAGTTAGCTAGGCTATCTTGGCTGATTTCAAGAAACTGGGGCCACTACTTGATTAATAATTAGGAGAAAGATAAACAAAACATGCAGGTTATCAATTAGATTTGGAAGCTGAAAAAGCATCCTGGAAGAAAGCAGCAGCCAATCACTTGTACATTTTTGCCAAAAAAAGGTATGTGCATTTATCTTTAAATGCACATACGAGGAATGGAGCATGAAGGAGATATTTTTAAACTCATTCCTTAGCTCCATACCATCATGTTTGACATTTCAAAAAGTAAGACCACTCTACCTGAACCTTGGGATCCGGTTTTTGGAGCTCCTGTTGATGGAACCTGAGCTTTTGTTAAAGTCTGCACAGGCTGAGCAACGATGGTTCCTCCTCCACTACTCACAATAGCTTTGGCGACTCCTTGAGTTACAATTTGCTTTCCACCAGCTGTCTTTGTGACTGAAGGGCCTGATTTTGCCACAAGTATTTGTCCTCCACCGAGGGCCACAGCTTGCTTGACTGACGATGGTAAAGCAGACCCAACTGGAACAGTAATCTAGAGAGGGGAAAAAAATAAAAAATACACACAATATAAATATACACACAGAGCTAAGATATTAACATCAAGCTAAATAAAAGCTATATTCTGTCAAAGATTGGATCTGAAATGGAAATTGTCTGGAATTGAAGCAAAATGACTCACTCAGGATGATTATGCCTGTTTAGGGAATAAAACCTTCTCTGGTGCTAGTTATGTATTAATTCTATTGCTCAAATAACTAGCAGCCCCAAGCAGTTAATAGCTTCTAAAATACTGCATAGAAGGATCTTTACAGATGATTTAGATAAAGAAAAACACTATTCATTTCCATGTACTTATATTTATCCTAAAACAGTGCATTTTAATTGATTTTATTACAAATGCTGAGAAAAAGAACACAAAACAATTAAAATAACCCAATATTTAACTGTGGACCAATGATTCCTTTCAATATTTCAAACCCATGTAATTTTTCATATTAGAATGAGCTTAGTAAAAATGCTGTGAGATCAGAAATAGCTTAAGCCAGCATATAAGAGATAAAAGGGAAACCAGTAAACATCTTTGGGAACTAAGTCCATAACTGCTGAAAAAGCCATCTCTTTTGCCACTATCAACTTGATCTTGCTGATAGTCCAAGAAACATCTTAGTGGAAAATATCAATTCTAGGAAAGTGAGTTTGTGAAAATATAGCCTTTAAGATAACTGGCTTTCAGGTTATTTTGAAGATAAAAAAAGGACAAGGCTAAGGAACTATCCAGAAACCAGTGCACATTTCTCAAAACCAGTGCTAACATCTAGTTTCCTAAGATTGTGTAAGGCCAGAAAAAGACGCAGCTTCTCTAATGAAATTCTATAGGATACACATGAAAGCACATAAGCAAGGAAAGGGGGGGAGGTGTGGAAAAGAAAATTTACCCAAAGAAAAACAATTTGGAATTAAAGATGGGCCTAGTATATCAAATAGTTGAAGGCTGTGATAACGAATGAAATGCAATTATTTTTTCCTCAAATTAATAAAGCTATAATTTAAAGAACAAAATAGGTATCTGAAGGATATTTTATCCATTTAAAGCTTCTGGTATTACCTAGTTGCCTCAAAAGAACAAGAGCGTTGAGTGAAGCAAGGGAGCTATAGTTACTACAAAACTGCTAGAGTGAAAAAGAAAGAAAAAAGTCAGGCACCTTTGATGAAGTGGCTGCCTCTCCTGTGCTCACAATCTGTTTCTGGGGCGATAAAGCAATCACATGGCTCCCTTTCACAGTTATGCACTGTGGTAGTGAGGTCTGAGAGGCTGCTCCAGTTGCTGCCACTGGAGAATGTTGCGGCAGTTCTCCAGGCTCTTGCTTTATTATCACCTTCAAATAAACCAAATGGAAATTAAAATTTTGTGGAGAAGACCTTACCGTTCAAATGAAGGGTTAAGGAGCTGGCTGCTCCCCCCTACAACAATGTCCATAAGAAAGCTCTACAGATTTATTTCCCACCGGCAAGAGAAACTGAGAGGCCCCCAAATGAGAGCAGCAGTGGATCCACTAGATCCTTGGTCTCTTGATTTACTGTGAGATTTGAGGATCAGTTCATCTTCTATGCTGGTTTAGAGGTGATAAAACTAATCCTCTCTCCCAACTGGAACATGAAGGAATAATAGTCAAAAAAAGGGGAAATCTGTTCAAATAGATTTCAAATAGAAAGATGCACGCACTTTATTTTGCTATATTACTCAATTTCCCATTTAAAATTGCATTGTTTCCCTTTGTAAGAAATTGAGTGTCTGCCTGATTCAGCACGAATTCAGGATCAATACAATTGTGCCTTTAAAATTCATATTTAACAGTTACAAAAGAATAAAAAACTACAACAACAATAAAAATACTATAAAGCAACTTTTGAGATGTTACAATAATTAACGTATTGGTTCAAAACGATTCAGAGTATCTTTTTACAAAGAAATGAATGTCACACTTAAGCAATATAGCAATAAAAGAAGAAAATATCACTTAGAAAAGGTAGTAGAAAATATGAAACACTTTCTAAATTGCTAGAATACATACCAAAGTATTAACATTTTTCCTGACAACTGATCTATCACCTTACAAGCATAAAAAGAGTAAAAAAAAATTAAAATTATTTTTAGATTCCAGAAGTTGTGATTTAGGCTCACTTTAAGCATTAAAGCCAGCTGGGTGATTTTGGGCTAGTCCCTCTTTCACAGCCCAATCTACCTCACAGTACCTTACATATTGGAGAAAATGGGAGAAGAAAGGAGTATTAAATATGCTTGCCACCTTGAGTTATTTATAAAAATAATAGTCACTGGGACTCCACTAAATGTGGGAGTGTCTCTTTTTTGTGCTATTGTTTTGTTTGCAAATTTTATTTAGACTTTTGGTTGACATTAGGAAGAATCCTGCTTCCTATAATAAGATTAGTGGTATAATAATGTTCTTATTATCTGGCTCTTGGAATACATTCACTGACCTAGTAAATGAATGTATCAGTGGTCTATAAGGAAAAGGTAAAGGTTCCCCTCACACATGTGTTAGTCGTTCCTGACTCCAGAGGACGGTACTCATCTCCGTTTCAAAGCCGGAAAGCCAGCACTGTCCGAAGATATCTCCGTGATCATGTGGTCAGCATGACTAAACGCCAAAGGCGCACGGAACACTGTTACCTTCCCACCAAAGGTGGTTCCTATTTTTCTACTTGCATTTTTTACATGTTTTTGACCTGCTAGGTTGGCAGAAGCTGGGACAAGTAACGGGAACTCACTCCGTTACATGATGCTAGGGATTCGAACCGCCGAACTGCCAACCTTTCTGATTGACAAGCTGAGTGTCTTAGCCACTGAGCCACCGTGTCCCTCGACCTATTAAATGAGTGTACCAGTGGTCTATACCAAATGTAGAATTTACTTTGATAAGTTCTTCAAAACAATATTCACCTATGTAGTTACGATTACAAATGCTTCAGCCTATGTAGCTGAAGATATTGTTATGAGAGCAAAATGAGAAAGCAAGGAAGGAAAACCCCTACCAATGTCTGGGTGGAAAAGCACAGGAAATAATCTATGTTCGTATGTAATTCCAGAAATCTAAGAAACGAGAAACAACAAAGCCTGTCCATGATCAAACTCAGAAAACTCCATGGTAACTCTCTTTGTGAAACAAAACTGCACCATCCACAGTAAAGAGAATAATTACCTTTGTAAATGTTCCTGGTGCTCCTGTCACAGATTTAGGGCTTTGTACTTTGGAGTGACTCCCAATTGGACAAAGAGGTGGCATGGCTGCAAACAGAGAGTCCTCTTGCTAGAATGAATATACACAGCACATGGTTAAGCTAACTATGCAGCCGTTTCTTCTTTTTAAGCATCGGATTTCGTTTCAAACAATAGACTTATTTATGGTAAACATATACAACCTAATTTTCTTTTACTGTTCCTGTTCCAGAGAACAGGAAAACAGGAGATTGCAGTAATTTTCAGGCTGATGGACATTCTTGGCTATTAAGCAGCCTTGATTTGGTTAGGTTAGAAAAAACTTTAAAAAAAAACGGTTAGTTGATACATTTGACATGATTTGTTTATATTAATATTTTTATCTCCTAGGAAAATGAACATTACAATTTGAAAGGCACCAGGACTTTACCAAAAACGTTTATGGATATGTGGACTTCAAACTGTTATGCTTTTGTAGTAAAGGAATATAATGAACTGCATTAGTTTTAACTATTTTAATTTTCTGTTATATACAGGTAATCCTTTTGTTTTCAATTATGGTACAATGCCCACTACACAAAACTGATCTAGTTTCAGTTGATTAATTGTTGGGAACCAATAGTACAGGCAGTCCTCAACATAAGACCACAGTTGAGTCCAAAATTTCTGTTGCTAAGGTGGTTGTAAAGTGAGTATTGCCGCGTTTTATTTCTTTTCTTGCCACAGCTGTTAAGTGAATCACTCCAGTTGTTAAATTAGTAATACAGTTAAATGAATCTGGCTTCCCCATTGACTTTGCTTGTCAGAAAATCACAAAAAGGCGATCACATGACCCTGAGACATATAAATACATGCCAGTTGCCAAGTCGGCGATTTTCGATCACATGACACTTTTTTCAGTGTTGTAACTTTGAACACTCCCTAAATGAATGGTTGTAAGTCGAGGACTACCTGTAAACAGAAGCCCGAATGTTTTGGTCAAGTACTAGAAACAATCCATTATGTGCAGAGTTTGGGTGGGAGAATTCGATAGCGCACTTTGATAAAAGTGGTGGAAATTTAAGAAGAGTCAACATAGTAGAATAAGAGAGGATAGAGATACTATTTAACTAGCATCCTGAATGAAAACATTACATGTACATGCTTGTAGGAGCATGCCTCATTTAAAAAGACTTAAGAAAGTAAAAGTGGAGCACGTTGCATTCAGATTTATAGAACACTATTAAAAGACTAGAAAGGTTAGCCAAATGTCTGTACCTTTACTGTAGAGGATACAAAACTGCTTCCATGAATTTTTGAGACTGGAGAACCTGTTCCATGAGACGACTGGGAAGCACTTGTAACTTTACTTGCAGGGCTACCTATGTTTATGAGAAATACAGCAGACATTAGTATCAGTGGTGGGTTTCAAATGTTTTTAGAACCTATTCTGTAGGTGTGGCCTGCTTTGTGGGAGTGGCTTGCCAGCCATGTGACTGGTGGGCGTGGCCAAGTTGTAAAATGTGGTGAAACTCACTTAACAATGCTCTTGCTTAGCGACCAAAATGTTGGCTCAGAAACTCTGGCATTTGAAGCACGAAAGCCTTAAAGCTGTCAAATTACAAGACCCTTGTACCCCAAACTCTTTAGAAAGCAACCCCCCCCCCAAGGGGTGTTCAAACTTGATAGCTTTAACTCCCAGAATTCCTCTTCTCGCTCTTCATCTCGATGATGTGCGGACGGACGGGGGGAGGGAGCTAGAACTGGTTCTAAACGGCACTGTAATCTGTGGAACCTCTTCTATAGAAGAGGTTAGAACTGGCAGGACCCCTGATTAGTATATAATACACATTCTGGTATTCTGATAAAAAATACATTCGTGTTCATGAGGACTGCAGTAAAGTTCCCATAACTGGGTATCTTCTGCCAATGTTAGCACCATGGCTCCCAGAATTCTTCTAGCCATGCCAACTTGGAAAGTCTGGAAATTGCAGAAAAATCTAGCATGGCATGGGCTGTCAGGCATTATCAATAATTTGAATACTGTTTATCGGCAGAAAGTCATTTGTTGCCCTCTATATGAGATAGAGAAAAGATGCTCATTCATCACTCAACTTCTTTCACTCAATACCGAGAAATTTAGGAGAGGGCCAGCAACTTCTTGTACATTGCTTTACTAGATGCAGCACTAGTGAAACTGCAGTCCAATCAGAACCAAGCAAAATGTAGGTGAGTGGGTCAGGAGACTCTCAGTTACTTCCTCTTTAAAACTAGCACTAATCAACTGCTAGATAAGAAGGGTCAGCACTCTGTTCTGTAGGCTCCTTTATGTAATTTGCTAGGAAACTACACAGTTCAAATAGAAACACAAAGGAATGACTGCTACTGAAAAAAGAGCCATAAGTGAATTGACATTGTAGCTCCATGAAAATAGCCCAAGATGATTATCAAACGAAGTTTTCAATCAATATATTGTATAACAAGCACAGCATGAACATTCAAACATTCACATGATGCCAAAAGCACTGGCAGTGGCCACAGTTATGTAGTAGTAGGAAGAGGAAAGTGCAGGAAAGATTGTGAGGGGCAGGAGAGAACAGGCAGGTCAGTTGAGTATTTTATACTTCATGCTAAGGTCAACAGGAACCCAATAGCTCACCCATCTACTTGAACTTTTTCTATTCTCCCATTCTTCCAAACCCAGAAACATTTCTTTCTGGATTGAAACATAGGTATAGAAAACATTGTTCCAGTTCAGATTTATAAGTGTATCCCTAAGAAACAAATATTTGCTTGGCAACCATCACTTATTATGATTTGAAATCCAGCTGCTCAACAGGAACAGATGTAAATAAAGTTATCATGGAACTAATGATACTGTCATGGCCCTGTCCAAGCCTGAGTCCGCGGAGGACAATGACCCAGAGCTGGGGCTGATGGAGGTCGAGGGCTGGCTTTGTTGGCTCTGGAGGAAAGGGGGAGGAACAGGACAAGGCATCCCTGGGTCCCTTGGACCTGGGACGGCTTGCCAGCAGGGAAGAACAGGGGACAGGACGACTGAGAGAGGAGGGAGGAGAGGACAAGCAGTGGATAGGAGGAGCAACAGAGCTCAGGCAATGAGCAAGGACTGCCCACTCCTGGGCACAGAGAATGGAGAGAAGGCGGGAGCAGCGCAGGCTGATCCAACGACTCAGGAAGAGAGTGCATCGCCCCTCTTCACAAGGCACACCTTGGAATTGAGGCTTAAGGAAAAACTGTGGGGAGGGGCGCTTGTTGGGACCAAGCGCTGAATTTGTGGAGTTTTGTGTGCCATTGCTGATGTCTGGAGTTCACTGGACTTCTTGCCTTATTGCTGCCGTGTTCCTTGCCTCTTGCTAATAGTGTTTTGCTGGGCGCCTTGCAACCAGAGACTGCTCGAGGTGTGTTTGAGTGCTTTGCTCCATAAACGTGAGAGCGTTTGGGGGAAAGTTGGAGGAATAAAGGGGAGTTCGAACAATCAGCTGGCTGTGTTGCCTCTCTGCCTTCCCCTGGATCATCACAGATGCAGTCATGTAAGTTTTTAAGAAAAAAGTACATAAGAAAACAAGATACATTAAAATAGATGTATATCTTTTCTTACACTACATCAAAAACAAGGAATGAAACACACACATCTTTGTTCAACCTGTTGGAAAAGAGATTCATCTGGTATTTTGCCTTCTAAACAGGAAGACTGACATTAGCAGGAAAGAATAGAAAATGAAACTATACTCACCTGCATTTGTGACTGATGCCCCAACAGATTGGCCAGGCTTGTCCACAATAACGTAAGGGTTGCTAACTACAGGGGTCCCAGCTCCTTGTTTCATGTGCACTGGAGTCGATGTTGGGGTACGAGGTAATGGAGAAGGACTTGGGGTTGATATTGGAGAACCTAAAGAAAAGCGTTCCAATTATATGTAAGAAAGATATGCCTAAATTACAAGACACATGAATAGCAAATATAACAGTTCAAATATGAAACTCATTCAATTATTAAAAGGATAGAAACTAGTCCTCAAAATTTACCACATTGCTTCCTGAAACATGCTCCTCTAATGATAGGGAGATGTAGCATCTAAAAACGTCATCTTTTATTCATTACAACGGATGTAGCAAATCTTGTGAGGCTTCTTCCGAGATGCCTTTTTGTATTCTTTATATTAAGCTCATGACTATTCATTATATCTTACCACTTTGACCTTTACAATAAATAAGAATACTTTCCATTTATGAGATTTGATTTTAGTAAAGTAAAAGTAAGCCTACCTCACAGACAGTTTTTGTGTGAGTCAGATAGAGAGGGAGGAGGAGGGAGGGAGAGCAGTGTTCACTAAGTAGCACCACACAACAGGATTTACTCCAGCGGCATATTTGCCACGGTTGCCCCTCCCCACCTGTTCCCTAAATAAATATAACATTTTCAATACAAAGTAAAGAGGCTTATTTTCATTAGATGTAAACGTAACAGGCCCAAGCAAAGGAACTGAAAAAGGCACTTCAGAAAAAGTGCGTTGTCATGAATAAAGTGCATCTACATGAAGAAGCCATATCCTCTAAAAGAATTAGCCCTGCCTGTTATGAAGACTGTCCCTTTCTGCCCATGCATGTATGAATAGTCTGGGACTCCAAGCAAAGCAAAGATGCTTGGTATGCACACATATGCTCAGAATCCTGAGGAAGAGAAGCTGTGCAATCTTTCATAAAGAAACCACTGCTTGAAAGAGTTATGCATGCAAACATGCTTTGTGGAACACCTACTTCAAATGCTTTCCACAGTCTTAACATGTTAAAATAGGTTTCAAATTATCCATACCTGACACAATCTTGCAGCTCATGGTGATGGGCTGGAAAGACTTGCCTGGAGACTCAGCAGGGCTTGGGATTTGACCCTGAGGCACTATTTTGCAACTGGCTGCAATTGGCTGAAAAGCTGAGTTGCTGTGGGAGCCAAAAGCAACTTTCTGACTTGGGAGCTTAGTGGGAGTCCGTTCTAAAGATGATGGCAGGGCGTAAAAGGTTGTATGCCTTTCAGCTTCAGCACTGAGTCCTGGCATGGAAATGTAAAGAGAGAAGACAAGAGAGGTGCAAAGTTTTCTTGATACATATATCAATTTAAACAGAAATATGTGGGGCAAAAAAAGCTTTGTTCTGCTGAAAACCTCTTGAAATTGATTCATTTATTTTTAAAAAAAACAGCTGAAGAATTTTCCTAGTTAAGGATAGGATTTGAGTTTCTATCATGTCTTTGCCGTTGAAATGACATATAATTAGGGACTGATTTTCCCCAAGAGAAAAAATATTCAATCAAACTTTCCAGTTATGTTCAACAATGTATGAATATAATCTCAATTCAGACAGTAGGACATACATCTTTACCTTTTTCAAGGGAAACGTCTGTGATGGATTCATGTACTTGTTTTATTGGTGAAGATGCTTTCACAGGTGCTGGCATGTTTAATGGCAAATGTAATGAGTTAGGCGCGTCAGAAAGATCAGAATCTGACGATTGGTACTCTTCTTTAAGAGAATGCCGATGCAACTCAACATCCACAACCTTTTCAAAAGAGAAGGAAAACTACTGTTGGGCAACTGACAATTTTATTATAGTTTTTTTTAGTCAAGTATATTCAAAGAATTTCATAACACCTTGGTATTAAAATATACGCCCTGTTTCCCTGAAAATAAGATCTCTCTGGATAATAAGCCCAATCAGGCTTTTGAGCGCATGTGTTAAAATAATCCCTCCCCTGAAAATAAGCCCTCCCTGAAAATATTGCAACATAGCAGCAGCCTTGAGGTGACCACGCTCACTGCCTTCTGTACCCCCAAAATAATAACACCTTCCCGAATATAAGGCCAAGTGCTTATTTTGGAGGTCAAAAGAAAACAAGACCCTGTCTTATTTTCAGGGAAACCCGGTATGACACTGGGCCCTCTGCATTCAAAATGAAGACTTAAGTGCCTGGGGAATTGTGACTTACTACTTAACTGTGGTATCAACCTGTAACAGTATGTGGAAATAAACTTGGGAGACAGGAGGAAGAACCAGAGACTAGACTATTGTCATGCAAAATTCCACAGAAGCACAGATGGCATGAGATGTGTTTCAGAAGGGACTTCTCTAATTTTCCAGAGAGCAAAAGAAGAGGAGGGAAGGAATATTTTCAAACTTGCAAGATTCTGTTAATGTAATCTTACAATAAAAATATTGCTACCTATTAACAAAAGATGATTTTTTTTGGTTTCTTTTGTTTAACTAAAACAATAAAAAAAATTCTAAAAAAAAATAGCTCGTTGTCTGGACTTGCCTTAAAAGGTTAACAGAACCAAACAATATAGTGGGTGTAGAACAACATGGAGAAAAGTACATGTTCTCTCAGATTTTCAGTTATGTTTCTCAGAACTACCTTCAACGATCTGGGTTGTTTCCCACCAGGATTCTGTAAACATTAGCTTAGATTACAAAATTTCCATTTGTTGAAGCTTCTAGATTAGGTATAGATAGCATGTGGCTCTCCAGATGTTGCAACTTTCAACAATTGTCACCATTGGTTATACTGGCTAGTACAATGAAGTTGTTGTTCAGTGACACGTAGAGGCCACATATTGCTCACCCAGCTTACAAAAACTTTATATTCAAGCAAAATGTATGTAATTTATCAATGGGGGCACCATTCGTATTTGTTTGTGACCTATCCAACCTTCTGTCGCTAATAATACACAAATTCAATAGATCCATACTTTGGCATTATGGCTGCTTGAAAGATATTTATTGTGAATACTTTAAAAACAAAAACAAAAAGTCTCTCATTTTTCCTACCAATATTTTAAAAAGTTAAGCAAAGTAAAAACAAATCATACCGTTTCAGCCCCTAATGTCTGTAGACCAGTGTATGTTCTATCCAACTGTAAGAAATAGAAAATAAGATTTTAAAAAGCCCCTATTTTTGACATAAAGTATCTGTTAAACCATTTCAATACATACAAACCTTGATGCTTCTTCACCAAACTCAAATATTAAAAAAGCTATATTGCTTTTGTTTGAATTATTTTTAAACAATAATTTATCAAGAATAATTTTTAAAAAACCCAGCATCCTGATACCAAATATTCTATCTCTTAATTTATCAATCAGTGAGTGACCTGGACTGTCCTCAGTATTTTAGTATTCCTCAAACGTTGCCTGGTTTTAATCCACTTTGAATTTATGTATTTGTTATTTCCAAGTATTTTGTATTTGTTCTGTTTTCTCTGGATATGCAAAAAAGAAAAAAAAGAGGAAATAAAAGGATGCGTTGTATTCTGACTTGAGTCAATGTCTTTCAAGATAATGGAATCTTACAATGCAGTATAAAAGATGAGCATTCAAACTACATGAAATGAAGCATAAAAAAACCTGTAACGAATCAGGGTCACAATGAAAGACAGCTAAGGGAGAAAGGCTCCATAGCAGCCCATGGAGCTGCTCAGCATCTCCATTATGTGCCTCTGATTTGCAGGTGATACGACACCAGGAATAGTTCCAATTCACTACAGGAAGGCAGGATTAATATGCACAATGGATTCGCCATATTCTCAAGATGTGGGAAGCAAGAGAAATGGCAACATTTAGTGAACAGCTTTATGGATGGCAATAAATCTTAAATTTCCAAAGAGGGCAAAAGAAATGCAAAATAGTTTTTAACCGACATTTTCTCCCCCTAAAGGATCCCCAAGAGAAAATAGTATTATGTAAAAGTAAATTAATTTAAGTACAAAGTTACAAGGAGCTATGCATGTGCTTCAAAATCACCCATACATTAATTACTTTTTTTCCGATAGTAAAATAATGAGTATTTATTAATGGTCAAATTCTTGTTCATTTGCCCCAATGTTGGGTTGATATTTATACATTTAAAATATTTACATACTGCTTTATTACAAGCTTTCATATAACTTTAACAATATTTAAGCAGTTTACAGTCAAATCTAAAACTCAAAATAAAGCAAGTGTTAAAACAGAAAATACAAAGCATACTTATTAATGGATGTGAGATGAGAAATTGTTGTCTCAAGGCTTGGAAAACAAAGTATGTCTTCAACAGGTGCCAAAGCAATCCAGTATGTTCTTACACAACCATGTATAAACAGCTTCATAGCAGACCTGTCTGCTACTAAACCAGGAGGCAGATTGTGAATAGGCCTCCTGCTCAAACATGTATCATCTAGTAGCTATATCTACTTCCAAATACTTGAAAAGAACAAATACATGAATTCAAAGTGGATTAAAACTACCCAATGTTTGTGGAATACTAAAAATGCTTCAGGCAGTCTAGGTCACTCACCGATTGAGAAATTAAGAAAGAGAATATTTGGTATCAGAAGGCTCATTCTAGCCCAGTGGTTCCCAAACTTGGCAACTTTAAGACTTGTGGACTTCAACTCCCAGAATTCTCCAGCCAGCCAAGTCCACAAGTCTTAAAGTTGCCAAGTTTGGGAACCACTGTTCTAGTCCATCTAGCTTCTGCCCAGACAGCAGAAGAAGCAAGAGAATGTGAACCCTAATTTCACTAAGTAGGACTTGTGGTTTAATACATTGTGGTTGCTTGAATTCTTTTGTAATGGCTTCAAAGCTTTTCTACAATAAACCTACTTATCAGACCTTTTATAACTTTGGAAATTATTCTTGAAAGGGTTGTCTTAGCAGCTAAAGGAAGCCTGAAAAATAGTAGCCACCTCCTGAGTGTTAGGAGGAGAAAATTCCAAAAAGTAAATACCACCAGAGAGCCTATCCTCAAATGATTGCAAGATGGCAGTCTATAATTTGTGACAGTCACAAAAGGATCTTTTGGGATGATTTCCTTTTTATCTGGGCAGAAGGAAAATTCTTGAATCTGACAGAAACAATTCTTGGTTATGCTTTGATTTATGCACTGACAATCATTATAGGTACGGATGTTTTAAAAACCTGAATATTTAAACATTCTTGTATTTTCCCAGTATTTCTGCTTGAAATTCCCAGAAACCTTGATTTTTTTTTTTTAAAGCTTATTCAGTAAAAAATAATGTAACTTAAATAATTTTGGGTGTCCCATAGATGATATCTGGTGTTATTTTTTAAAAATTATTAAGTAATGCTGACTTCTGCACATACAACTTAGCAAAAAAACCTTATATTTAACATTATTTGAAGCTCCATATGTGCACATATAGAACACATATGACCATAGGCACTTTATTATAGTTCTTTATTTCAGAAAGGAGTCCTTTAGAATAATTATTTTCTTGGGTCTTCTCTTGAATATTCCTTTGTAAAACAAAGTTATAAACAACATTTCTTTACCCTTATGGACCTCTTTTAGATTTTCCCATTTTTAGGCTTGCCCTTCATTTTTTCCAAGAACATACAGTTACTATACTTTGCATGTGTAATAGATCAACAGGGGAAAACCCCCCACAATCATGTTATATTTCAGATATCTTTCATACACATTATTTGTTATGTTTATTTTACTTTATAAAACCCAAAACCACACTGATTATTTCCTTGAGAAAAAGTAAACAAAAAAAAAAAGATGTGGAACAAAACTAGGCATTGTATCATGGAATACTACAGTATTACCTTGAGATGGTGTATAATATCAATCCTTTTGTTTCGGTTATCCTTAAAGTGAATCTGAACCCGCACTGGAAACTCTCCCCAGCCCCGCCTCGTCAGATGGAAAGGAGGTTCTCTACAAATATGGACATTGGAGGCTTTAGTTATTTCTTATTATAACAAATATTATTTTAAAAATAATGAAAAAATACCAAGGAATGTTTGAGTCTTGAAACGAGGATAATGAAAATGTCATGCTAATTTAAAATAACTAAATACATGAAATGAAATTCTTCTATCCAGGAAATGCTGTATCTGAGAAACCAAAAGAGCCGACAGAAGGGTATTCCGAGTTTACTGAGTTTGCTTGGAGATGCTATGCCATTGATAATATTGGATCCAAGGAATACCATTAAGTGGTGCATTTTCTACTTCAACAGCAATTCTATCCAGAATACCAACAGATACAAGAGATGAGGAAGTTGTGGAAAAGATAGAGCATTTGAAATCAAATTATTCAGGTGATTTCAATGAAATCTATGTTACCTGACTTCAACGAGATCATTAGGTTTATAGCTGGGATGAAGGAAAAACCAGACTTTCTTAACAAAATGATCAATGCTTGGCTCTCGTCGGGAACCTCTTACGTACACCATCCATTTATGGGTAGATTGGTCATTTTCCTCTCTCTTATCAGGAGGAATGTACCTGGAAGACATTAAAAAAAACCCACCAAAGTTAATTCTACTGCATCATTAAATAAGCAATCCTAAATAGTGGAATGAAAGGCTGTTATGGTACTCTTTGTGACAGAGAAGAATGTTTCTTCAGGAAAATCCTTCATTTACCATTCCTTTAATCATGGTAATGAAAAAAAGCTATATGTTGAGGAGATGCTTGCTTTTACACTGGAAAATGCCCTCCTTTTCCCTTCACCTATAGGAAAAAATAAAAATATGCTACTGTTGGTTTTTTTCCAGTGGGAGAGAAAATAAAAAAATGAAATCAGAAGGAGAAAAATTGTACTGTCCTTTTTAGGTGACTAACAAACAGATGTATAAAAATATCATGTAGGAAAACAAATAACTTCCTCCAACATCCTTTCTTTCAGAGTCCTGGGAATAGCTGCTTAGAGCTATCTACTGTGGCTTCAAGCAGCATTACCCAGTCAATTCTCTAATACAGGTTGGAAGGGGAAATATGCCTAGTACAACTCTAATCATCGTCATTTATCTATATTGTCCCATTAAGTGTTCTTGCCAGGTATCATATAAAGCTAAGATGAGGCACTCCAGTGCGTTACTTGAGGTAGTATATGCCTCCTGAAATGTTCACCAGGAAATGTCAGAATGGAATATAAATAGGGGCTGGAGGAGGAGCTAAGCAACTCTTTAAGTACTCAGAACACTTCCAATCAACATTATCCAAAACAGTAGTTGCCTTCTGCCTTCAAAACTACAATAAAGAAACCATGCTATGGATTGATTTTTCCCTGAAACAAGTTCGTCTAATAATATGGTTAAGGTATTATTGGAACAAAATGGCAATCAGTTTGTTTATGGATTCCATATTAACACTGATGACATTATCTACTTGGATAATGAAAAGTCTGCAAGCAAACCGAGGACACCAAGGGCTTTACTAATTCCATAATTTCATCATCTCTCTTCTAATTTCAATCCATATTTGGAGTGGATATCAAAAGAGAAAAGAACCACTTTGAATACTTACTTGGAAACATTACCAACTACTATTGTTTTCTTCACATATAATCGTGAATGTTCTTCATTTGAAAAAACAGCCTTTCTCAGCTCTGCTTCATAATCTCTTGAAACACCAGACATGCCCTAAAGATGGAATGTTTAGAAATAACGATGTTCAGGAAGAAAGATTTTTGACGGAGGTTGCAAACATTTTTAAAAAATGTGTAAACCTTTCTACTGTTGAAATTCTACCTAGCTTTACATAATCTCTAAAAGTAAAAACTGGCACCCAGTTCTTACAAAATCATTAGATTTGGTTTTGAGCATGTTACAATGCAAAAAAGAACTCCAGAAGTTTTCAAATTTTTAAATCTTTACTTTAAAAAATGTCCTGGAACCTCATGAGCACAGATCACCTGGGTGCTGGGGTTGTTTTGTTTTTTGCCCTGTTTTTTTTCTTTTTGTCCTTTGTTCTACAAGAGCTTGATGTCATTCCATGAGAAACTAAGTCTGAAAAACCCTGCTCTGGAAGTATGGCCTAGGAGCGTTGAAGGAAAGTATCTTAAAACAGTGTTTTTCAACCTTTTTTGTGCAAAGGCACACTTTTTTCATGAAAAAAATCACGAGGCACACCACCATTAGAAAATGTTAAAAACATTTAGCAACCACAATTGGAACTGGCAACTTGGTTATTAAGTGAAATTGCCTCTAAATAAAACTACTAAAACTACAACTGTGCTTATAATCTTACTACAATTTTCCTTCCACCCTGACACACACACACCGAATCTACTTGCAATAGGACAACATGGGAATGTTTCCACAAGACATTTATACATGGTTAACCATGGTTTATTGAATTCATCCACTAATTTCTATTGGTTCTCATATAGATTGGGCTTACACAACACTTCTAGCTCTAGCATGGAAAAACTGTTGGCTAATGTGGAATTATGGCAGAGCCCTCCTCCCGCCCCAAAAGACGAGGCAAGCCACGTTTATTTGCCTCTAAATAAAACTACTAAAACTACAACTGTGCTTATAATCTTACTTCAATTTTCCTTCCACCCTGACACACACACACACCGAATCTACTTGCAATAGCCTCCGCCACAATTTTTTTTTAAAAAAAAACCAATGTCAGTTGTAGGAAAGGGGAAGAATGGCTGGAGGGGGAAGGGATTTTATGAATTACCTCTCTCTCTCTCTCTCTCTCACACATACACATTCTCCCACGCACAGAGCGGGAAAGGTGAGCAGCGACGCCGGGCTGCTTCCTCCGCCGCCGCCACCGCCTTCACTACCCAGCAGACAAAAGCGAGGGCCGGTCGGCGGGGGCTGCTTTCGCCGCGGCTGTCAGTCCCTAGCCCTTCTGGAGAGCGCAACATGCACATTCCCTCTCTCTCAATTTCTCTTGGCTTGCAGCTGCAGCTGCTCTCAGGCAGGGTCAGCCCAGAGCCTGCAATGACAAGCCCCACCCTTGCGCGGCTCCCTCTTCCTCGGGCTCGTCGTCCCCTGGAGAAAATAGGATCGCGCACGTGTGCAACGGCCACGGGGCTTGCCCTAGCTCTGGTTCGGGTGAAAGGGACGGCGGCGGCGGGAGATTAAGCGAATTCGCCCCGAAGGCTCCCAAGACAACAGAGGCCGAGTTCAGAAAGTGCATTTTAAAAACGATTTTTGGGGGGAGGGGGGGGCGAGTGTTTTTCCCACGGCACACCTCACACTGTGCCGCGGCACACTAGTGTGCCGCGGAACAGTGGTTGAAAAACACTGTCTTAAAATGCTGCAATCTTTGGATAGAAAGTGATCCGAGCAAAGTGGAAAATTAAAGAGAAATGTATTTTCATCCAGGCTAAAGCTTTTAGTTTTTTAAATGCAAGCAGAGTTGAAGAGGCAATAGGTGGAGATTAGAGATACAGGGAAAAATTCTTGAAATTCTAGGGTATGTTATATGATCCTATCCAAAACAACATTAACCTTGCATTATTAAGGGAATATCAACATGCAAAACTATTGAAGAGTCTGAAGTGACAATTTCAGCCAGGCTATTTCTGTGAGTGCTTTATCTATTAATCAAATTCCCAATTACTTTGGGAAATGAGAACTGGCTTCCACTCTTCTAAAGAAAATGGACCATGCTCACAATTTAAAATCCTAATATCTTTCTGCTTGGAATATTCTAAAAACTGCATAAACTCTGTTACTCATATGCCATAAACTGGAAGCCAAAACTATGAACACTTCAGAAGTATCATTTAACCTAATACCTTTAGATTGCTGGAAATCCCATATCTCCTTTTGACCATGCTAGCTGGAAACTATGGAAATTAAAATCCTACATATTGATAGTGCACCAGGTAGGGGAAAGTTCACATACATATGATTACACCAACAGCAAATATTGGTAGGTAGAAAATGCTTGTGTTCTTTACAGTGGTATTTATAGAGCTTCCAATAAGGGAAAAAGCATTCCTTTTGCCATGTTATTACAAAAGAACTTTTGCTTCTGAAAATTATTTTAACACATTGTTGTCAAATCACCTGTCCAGCATTCTTGTGCAGAGTCAAGTCAAGTTTGCTTGGCACTCTTTCTTCCACATCCAGACTACCATTGTCTTTTCCCAACATATATTCCATGTGCTGAGATGATTCACTCTCTGAATGATTGACTGACAGGGTTTCTGAGCCCTGATTAGCAGGAGAGGATGATCGGGATGGAGATTCTAAAAATTTCTTGATGGTTGGATGGTTAAAAACCATAGAATCACAAGTCTTTATTCCCTGAAATAGAACGGCATTTATTTGTTTGTTTTAGTATAAATGAGGAGAGCAGATGTCAATCTTGCAGATTTTTTTAACTAATTCCCACTAAACCCCACCTGCAACCTGGTACATAAGACACGTCTATGGATCTTACGGACAATTCCAGTACTGATTATACCTGAAGGCAGGCAGGACTCGAAGAAGCAGGCCTATTTATTAAAAACCTGGGTTAAAATTGTTGCTGATTAGGTGCAAATCCTTCAGCCATTGCGAAATATTTTCAGTCCAGTTCTACTTTAAAAATAGCTGCAATCAGAATCTCTGTAGCTTTTCATAGTAAATGCTTCTTGATCCTCTTAAAAAGGAGGCAGCAGGCAGGAAACCAAGGATAAAGAGTATGGAACATGTATGTCTACCACTGAGCTAGGGATTGAATAGCAAAATTAAAAGATCAGATGACAATACTACATCACCATCAGAGCTGCTCTTATAAGTAGCTCGGTCATATAATTTTTGGGATTGATATAGTGTTTTAACAGTGTGTTCACAGAGGAAAGATAACTATGTAGTTCACTCTCTACCTTCTTTGAAACTACATAAATCTGCTTCTGATTTGCAGCAGTAGTTTCCCAATAGGCATTATTTCTCAACACCTGAAATTTTTTTAATAAGAAAGAGACAAGAAAAAGAACTTTTAACTTTCAATTTTGGTCACTTTTTTAGAGTTGCTTTGTTCATGATATAAACTTCTTCCATCGTAGCCTTTTTAATTGTTTTTCTCAATGTTATTAATCAATTTGGTGTTTTATTATTTTAAAAAATAAAACTAAACTAAAAACTCAAACTAAAAACAGGTGTTTTTTTTTTTAATTTAAGTTTGCTACTACTGAAGTTTAGTTCTGTTTCTTTAATGGAAGCTTCCAAGTAGTTACACTAATATATGATCTACAACCTTCCATACCATAAGACCTAGTGTGTTTAGCCAGCATATAGTTTAAAAATATCTGGAGGGACACCTAAAATGCACTCATGGTTTATGACTAGGACTCCTTTCAACAACTTCTTTGCAACCTGTATTTTTAAATACAGGAATGTCAACGTTTGAAACAGGAGTTCCCCGACACTTCAGTTCATTGACCCCTTCATGACATTTCAGGTTGTTAATTGACTCCCAAGCATTATATGAATATTATTTAATGAATACTACTTTAAGCAATAGCTCTACAAATAACAACATCAATGGATTATCCCATCAAACCAAGGGGATCAACACTGAGCACTTTGGGAAAGCCTGATGTAGATTAAGGCAAGATAACCTGTCACTACTCATATATGCACTACTTACCTCCCCAACTTTAAAGAGTCCAGCAGAAGCATAGTAGTTCGCCACAATGCAGGCTCGTAGTTTATCCATCATTCTTCTTGCTTCGATCAGCCGCTGTCAAAAGGAAAATCCATTTAGGAAATGGCTGCACAAATCCCTGCTTCTGTTTCTCAATTTATAATAAACATGTTATCTATATACCTGATCAATCACTTGAATCTCATGTTCTTTATTTTTCATTTCTATAGAAAACTGTTCTTTAATAATTGCTTCAATCTTCTGTACTGCAGCATCTCGAGCTATGTAAAAAGAGTTCAAACACAATGAAACATGTCTATACATTTGTGAAATAAAAAATAAAAAATTGAGATTTAAGATTGGTTTTAATCTTAGTTTTTATTCACATACTGTTCTTCATTTTTAAAAGAAATTTTACCAGATTGTTCTGATGCTTTATGATGTTTATTTGTAGGTGCAACTGAGATCTCTTCATAGTCTGGATCCATCTCCTCTACAGGCCTCTTGATACCTGACATTTTTGTCTTTTTCATTAGGGAAAAAGAAGAAAGAAATACATAGTATTTGTAAGTTCTAGGTTCTAAGCTACATTACAGAATAAGCCAGTTCTCTTATTGAGAACAAAAGATCAGCATGTCTGAACAAGAGATGAAGACTTCTAAAATAAATCAATATTTTATAGCCAAATATTGCTCTATGCTAAGGTCACTAAAAATGGATATAGATTCATTTTTTTAAAAATGAAAAAAGAGATAGCGACTAAATGACATTTTACTTTGTAACAATACTTGCATATGTTTATGACAACCACAACCTGTTTTAGTTCTACAAAAACTAACCTTTATTTTCCTCTTTCTTTTCTACTGAAAAGTAAATGTATATGTAGTGTGTAGACATATCACATAGACCCAGTATTCCATTATAAATGAATAAAAATCTTTCCAAAATATTTTTACCTTAGACAGATAAATCAAAATCTGATTTTCTTTTAATGCTCTGCACTTTGGCTGAAGGCTTCTTAGATTCCTCCCAAAGTTTTGTTTTTCAGTTAGTCCTGTCAAATAAAAATGGTTTTAATTGGTGAAAAAAGATTTTACTTTCTTCTCAGCTTTTCAGCATGTTTTACTTCTATCTACTCAATTTTCCAACACTTAGTTTATAATTTCACATTTAAAAGTACTTAAAAGTTTACAGTCATGAAGATTAGACAATGACAATTCAACTTTTTATTACCAATTGTTTTCTTGGCTGAATATAGAAAACATTATCGGTATACATTATTGCAAAACAGTTTTATTAAGATATGTTATCATGGAACATGAAAGACAGAAGAGCATCTAATAAACATAAGCATCAATAGGGTATCAAAAACTGCACTCATTTGCTACTGGAATGGAATTCTTTAATGAGAATTAGGTACCGCCTTGTAAGGATCCTCAGAACAAACATTACTGAAGGAAAGCTGATATCAAGACAGAATACTGCCTATATTTTGTATATTTTTGTAATTAGCATGCCTATCAATATTCAAAATTGTGCCAGATAGTGTCTGGGGTCAAGCCCCATCCAAAATCATAGTTTTAATATGAGTTGCATTTAAAAACAAGTACCCAAACAGGATTCCCATCCAGGTACAGTATGTCAAATAGTAAATGCAGAGCTGTTCTCATAACAGCACAACCCAATGCAATCAAGTTATGCTTAAACCAGTTAAAATGAATGGAAACAGGTAAACATAACTCTACAACGGCATGGGCTACCCATGTGTTTAACAGGAAGTCCTACTGAATTCAATGTGAACTTTCAAGGAACGTAGTTTGCAAGGTTGTAGATTTAAAGCATGCTCCAAACAAGAGTTCACTAAAACTCAGCGTTTCTCCTTCCAAGTAAACATGGTTAGGATCTGAATGCAAGATAGGCGTAAAGGGGGTACTTGGAATTCCAGCCTCGAAGCCCAGCGAAGTTAGACACTGAGCAAACTTAGCCGAATCTTTCAGAGGTAGTTGCCTCCGGTTTCTTGCAAGAGCCCCCAGCCTTTTGCCAAAGTCGAGCCCGAGCCGGAGGGGGCGCTCGCCAAACTCACGCACCGCCCTGCCCCTTCTCAGCTCGGGAGGGGAAAAGCGGGGCTTCGGCTGCAACTGCACAACTCACCGGCTTGCTTAAAAAAAAAAACCAACCCCGGAAGGCCGCCGCTGGCAGTCTCTTATAGCATTAAGCAACCCAACGCTCAGCGAGGCCACCACCTGCAGCGCGCAGCCGCCATCAGCTCCGTCCTCTCTCAGGGCGACGGAGGGGCGCGGCTGCGCAGGCGGAGAGCGGAGAAGGGGCGGGCATTGGGAGAAGCCGATGGCTGAAGGAGAAGGAGGAGGCGGCAGTGGCGGTGCGGGACTGGCCGGTGTATTCTTGGCGAAGCCTGAGAGCGGCTCTTCATCTATAGCATCCGCTGTAATCTAAACGACTTGGTCTAGTGGTCAAGAAGATTGATGTGTGCCGCTTTTAGTTTTTATTCTCCCGGGCGTTGGTATTTTGTTCAAGGAGCTTTTTAAAAACCCCAAAAGTTTGTAGACGTCTTTGTAGTATCTTTTTTGCTGGCACTGTTACTATTTTTTGTGATTATTAACCGTATTCGTTGTTAGCTGCGTGGGAATGCTGTATTGAACTATTAAAGTGGTAACATATGATGAGCAGGGAGACTTTTCTGATCTTCCAAGTGTTCAGCATGCCAGAAACACAAAATCTGAAGCTTTCCAGCAGCAGGTAAATAGGAATGAGATGAAGATGGCGACTCGCAATTTACACACCTTGTAAATTGCATTGTTGTCTTGTCCTTCGTGGGCCATCGTTTTCCTCCTAAGATAGTCATTTAAAAATTCCAGGGACCATTTTTCTCAATTCATAATGAACTTCTATGGCAATGAGCATTTGAAAATAATATGAAAGTGCTGGGGAACTGCCACCCAGGAGAACAGAGCTCAGGCTGGGAATTAGTTTTCAGTTGTACAGCTACAAACACTTAGGGCTGACACAGACCACGCCCCTTCCATGGGATCTTATCTGTTATCCCAAGAGAAATCTGGGGAGAGTCTTGCATTATAGGCAGAATACAATAATCATCTTGAACTCTACATTATGTGGATCTGGTTGCTCGTGCCTGACAGAAATAAATTTTACATCCATAAATTCATCCATAATTCTATTGATGTTCTCATGTATACTTAGGTAAATTGTAAGCAAAGAAATGCAGATTGTAATTATACACATATATAAATGGAATACATCAATTAGTGTAAGTTGATATAAAGAATAATAAAAATGTGCTGTTTATATTCTAATCAATTTTGCCAATTGTTTTAAAAATATAAGCCAAACTAGAAATGTGTAATTTTTTTTAAAGTTTAGTTGTCGAAATACTCTAACTGAAACTGTTTTTCAGACCATTAACTTTTCCACTATTTTTAAATTTAATTAAGCTAATGCACTTCATTGAAACTATTTACGTACATAACAAGATTTTATGGATTTGAGTAATGAAACATCTGCAAGAAAACAAGCGATATCAGAGAGCATAAAGGACTCCTGATTTCATATCTCTACATAGCTGCATGATGGTTATTAAAGTAGAGTTTTTATACAATTTATGTATGAATGTATTTGACTAGATAATATAATTGCATTGTTACAGTACAATCCTTCACAATTTTCTTCTGTACAATACTTATTCAGTTAAGTACAATACTTATTCAGTTAAGTTTAAACATGAAACACTTTAGTAAGTGAAATGTACTTCGATGGTGATAAATTAGTACAATCCAATAACAATTTGTAGGGTTTTTATATATGGCATCAAGGCTATATGTTTGTGTTGGATGGCTTGAGTACATGGAGAAATGTTGGTGGAGATTGATGGAAATGGTGGAAATATTTTGGAGGTTTGATTTGTTTACTTATTACCTGGTTGTTATTGTGCATGTTTGGCCAAATGTGAGAGCTCACAGGTTAAGAAGACAGCTTTATAGCAGTGGGGCTAATGGTATCATCTATATTGACTGACAATAGCTATTTGGTGCCAGCTATTTCTGACAGTCAATATTGAGGAAATTCCAGCATAATTGTGGTTGAGGTTGTAATGATTTTTGACATTTTTTTGAGACAGCAATAGCACTTAGACTTATATATTGCATCATAGTGCTTTATAGCATTCTATAAGTGATTTACAAAGTCAGCATGTTGCCCCAACAATCTAGGTCCTCATTTTACTGACTTTGGAAGGATGGAAATCTGAGTCAACCTGGCTGTGGGCAAAGTTAGACTGCAATTCTCCATTCTAATTCCACCACGGCTCAGTGGAAATGATAATGAAACCCAGGAGCAAGTCAGTTGCTGGGTATCCTTTTTCTTGTTCATCCTTTCCTTTGCCCTATACAATGGATTAGGAATAAAATAATTTTAGTTTGCTGCTGCTGTCATATTTATGGTTTATGGTGATGCTGGTGTTACATCCTGAGTGAAGATTTGAGATAGAAAAGGACTAACAGCCTTGATGTGATAAGATTTTAGGAGGACCTGCTGGATGGGGGATAGAGATGCTTGCTTTTTGCTAGCCTTTATCTGTTGATGAGATAGTGAGACATCTTGTGTCATGTACTGCTTAGATTCACAGGAATGTACTGAATAGAGTATTTCTTAGAGTCAACAGTTTAATCAGGATATGCATTGAATTTGAATATTAAATGTATTTACAGTATTTTGAATTTTAGCAGAGAACAATGTATTCCTAATATGGAAGATTGTATGAATCTACTTACAAAATTTAAATGGAAATCTAGCATTCATTATTATAAATCTTCTACTTATGAATAAAATCGCTATTTGGCCTAGTTGGAAATTGAATGCTACAGTAAAATAACATTTATCTTCCAAATTAATATAATATTCAGGCAATGATGCTGATTGCTATGGAAATTGTAATTTTCCCAATTGAATTAAGATCTTTTAAACATTAAGAACATAAATGTTTCCCTCTACAAGAATTGAGAAACTTGTGACCATTGCTGCTTATATGGTAGCATGCTCTTTAAAAAAAAAACTTTAAATCTAGACAAAATGGCTATCCTGTTGATTTGTAGGATTGAAGTACTGTATATCCTTTTGGAGATATGTACTGTTCCTGAATTCTCAAGTTCTTTCAGTCTTAACTGTTTTTTTATATTCAGCCATCACAAAGAATAGCCTTCTGTAGCTACTGAAACAATTGTTTCTTTCGGAAACCATTTCTGTCATGTTTTTTTTTTTAATTGAAAAATGTGTTGGCTGGAATACTGAGTACTGCAGCTACTGAAAACATATTTTCATGTTGAAAATCCTGCACTGACTACTAATGTTTTTCTGAATATGCTTCAAAGTCTAAGTGTGTACAGTACAAAATACTATGTACTGTACTTTTAGAGTCTTAGTGGTTAAATCCTAAATATCTGAAAGACCATCTATGTTTTATTTTATGTTGCTTTTTACTTTAGGATCCTATGTAATTGTAAGAAAAGTGGGATTAAATCAAGTAAGTAATAGACATTTACATAATAAAGGTCCAAATTTTTGAATAAAATAAAATGCTAATGATGCAAATCAGCAATGTTTATTCTGAATTTGGTTTTGGGGCAAAGATTACACTAAAATGGGTTTATTTACAACATTCAGTTCTTTGGATTAAGAATACAAAATAAACTACAACCAAATGCTTTTCACCTTCACATATTGCTACAACCCATACATAGTAGCTTTAAAAAGCATCATTTATAAGCAATCATCAAAAAAAATCACACATACTTATAAATACATACACATAACATTGAAATATCTACCGATGCACTCCAGTATGATAATACAAGCTAAAAAATAACAAATTCAATAAAAGATCATGATGATAAAGCATATTGGTAAGTACAATAAAAATGATAACTATTAGAATTACTGTTCCTAATTCAGTGTTGTGTGGTATAACTGAAGACTTCACTCAGTATGTTTTATGAGGTTAGTTGCCCTCTAACCTGTAGTATTTCTTTAAATATTCAGAAAATAGTTGAGAAAAGTGTGGGTATTTTTAGTGTTCTATTGTTCAGCTAAATCCTTCTATAACGTAAGAAATTTATAAAGGATAAATTTTGTATCAGAAAATGAAAAGTAGCTTGGTCTACCTTCATGTAACTCAAGATGGCTAACTCCCTCTTGTAAATTTTCCATGAGTTTTAAACATGATGGGATACATGACGATGCAGTGAAATAGAATATGCTAGAATAAAGATGGACAGCTTTCCAAGAATTGAAGATTGCTGCACTCTTCCTTCATCAGCTACAAGATTGCTTGGGATCTCACAGGACGTGATAGATTTCTAGTCATTTGGGCAGATTAATAGAGTTTAACTCCTAGAGGCCTTCTGCTTCCACTTGGTGTTTATTTAGAAATGGTATTTTGAAACAAAACAAAAATCATACAAAAATCATGCTATCAATATAGTCACGTTTGTTGGGCTTTTGAAAATGGGATGGAGAGTCACATGAGGCATGTATGCTGTCCAGCCCTATGCTAAATTTTCAGGAAGGTGCTCATCTCAAATATAGGTGGAATCTTTTAAGAACTAGGTAACTGCATTTAAAAGTATTTCCAGGAATGCATAAGAACCAAATACTGCATCCACATAATTCAGTGACCAATACATTTTCTAAGTTAGTCTACTTTTAAAATATTGCAAGCACAAAAATATTTTGTTTAATATTAGCATGCTGCTGCCTGGATTCCAACCATTTTGGAATCCTTCACAAATGAAAGAACTTCCTTAACAAAGATCAAGCAATCTGTGAAGGATGGAGGTTCAAATGGAGGGTCAGTCTCTACAGTGAGTAATTCATTTTCACATAACAGGAAAACTGCAATTAGCAGCAGATTCTTAATACCAAATGGGGCAATAAATAAAACTGAATATGATGGACTGTCTTTGGAATAATTTGTGCAGCACATACATTTTGTGGGGCATATAAATTGCATGGACATAACTGAAATTTATATTAAGCATGCACACTTATCTACTGAACTATTATTGTGTACAGTCATCTCTGCATTTGACACAACTATTTGTTTCAATTTTAATGTAAACAGAAAAAAGCCTGCAAAAATCAAACGCACAAGCAAGTTGCTTGTTCCACAGCTATAAAAAGCCAAGTACAGAATATTACAGAATAGTACAGCTTTAAATACATATTAAATATGTATCTTGGAAATAGTAACACAAAACATTTTTACTTACAGTATAAAGCCAACACACAAAAAATGCAATGACATCTGGTTTGCAATTATTCAATCTACAAAAACTCAATATACATTAGATATTAACAATGGTTCCCATTTACAAAAAATGGAACCTTGTGAAAATAATTCTAGGTATATTTGAATAAAAGTCACCTGCTTTATTTTCCCCTCAGATTAGTTGCATGGATTTTTTAAATGTAGAATCAAGGATAAATTTATTGCGGTATTACTTCATCATTATATTTTACTTTTTTATTACACTGTTCACTTTTTACACATGATAGAATTGTATATATAGGAATGAAAAGGCCAAAGGAAAATGCTTTCTTTTCCGAAGAATAAAGTTAGCAGGATATCTGATTAAGAATACAGAATCCACAAGTCTGATGAAGTAACATGACAAGATTTTGCAAAGCACTGGAAAGAAATGCATAATAAATCATTGGCCTGAGTGAATTAGGCCCCTTCAAAGCTGAATGCTTTGAAGGGGCCTAATGCCCCTTTGAAGGGGCCTATGCCTTCCAGAGAGGTTGCATGCTGTATCCCAGCTGCCTGAGTGAGCATGTTGCATATCCAGATACTTCATCTGGGACCTACTAACAAAACAAAGCAGCTGTGCATGCACACAGAAGTGGAAATGGCTTTTGAAGCAATGACTTACAAAAGAATTCTTTAAGGTAAAGAGGTCTTTCCCTTGAGCTACTGAGTTTTTAGAGAAGGGCCTTAGAAATGCTGTGCTACAAAAGTAGAGCTATATATGGCTTTTATAGATACGAATCTATGGTGTAGGACAACTGTTATTAAATAATGGACAACTGTTTCTATATTCATAGCTGAACTGTAATCACATTAAGATTCAAACGTAATACACAAGGCTGCACAGAGATCCAGATTTGACGGGTTAGATGTGATTTGGAGTACACATCTTTTTCTAAAGACTCATCATACCAGCTTGATGCAGTTATTCTGAGAGGTGCTGTATGTACACACTTGTGTGTACTCCAAATCATATTTAGCTCTTTTGAATCCAGCTCTCTATATAGTTCTATAATACAGGTAGTCCTCGACTTATGACCATTGAACCCCAAATTTCTATTACCAAGCAAGACAAGTGAATTTTGCTCTATTTTACAACATTTCTTGTCACAATTGTAAAGTGAATCATTGCAGTTGTATTAGTAACACGGTTGTTAAGAAAGTCTGGCTTCCCCATTGACTTTGTCACATTGCAAAAGTTGATTACATGACCCTGGGACACAGCAACCATCATAAATACAAATCAGTTGCCAAGCATCTGAATTTTGATCATGTGATCATAGGAATGCTACAACAAACTTTAAGCGTCAAAAGCGATCATAAATCACTTTTTTCAGTGCTGTTGTAACGTTAAATAGCCCCTATATCAGGGGTGTCAAACTGGGCCGGTTGCATCACATGCTGGCCACGCCCAGGGGAAAAAGTCATACATCATGTGATGCCGCCATGATTACTTATTTGAAACCCCTGCTCTAGATGAACAGCATCAAAATGCAGGCCAGTGATTGTAGTTATAGGGAAAAAATCCAGTATATTGTAATAAAACCAAGTAAACTATAGATTATATACCTGTAGTGATTCTTACTGAAATATGTAAATTTCTAGATAGGTGATTTTTCCCCCCCTGCCTCTGTTCCCCTTTGAACGGATTTAAGTAAAACAGTTAGCATGCAAAATTAAAGTAGAAATAACCAAAATGTAAAATAGGGCAAATTTCCTGTAGATGGCAAGCAAGATTTATTTGGCATGATCTATCAAGATGTATAACAAGTGACATGCATTGTTTGACATTTTCAAACAGATATTTGCAAGTTGATTCATTCAGAAGTATAAACAGGAATCTTTTGAAGTTAATTATTATCAAATATGATTCAAACAGTAGTTTTAGGATGCTTTAAGGGGGGGGGGAATAGTTTCACTATAGCTGAAAATAAGCAAGCAAACATGCCAAGGAGTACACATACTATTACTATACCGTATCTACTAAGTATGCCTCATTTTTAAATGGAACTTTTCCAAAATAGGTGCCAAGAAAGATACTAAGTTTCATCTAGATGGTTCAGCCATTTTAACTTTGTACATTCAAAATATGAATTCTTTCACATTGTTTTAACAAAAATCTGCCAAGTGATATATTTCATGCAAAAGTAGCAATTTTGATGGTCAAGGGTCACACTAAAATGGATTTTGTAGGATAAAGGAATAAAGGGTTACAAAGCAGGAGAACATTTCTCATATTTGGACAAGAGGATGTTTTAAGGGAATTCAAGGAGTTCCTAATTTTGATAGGACTTGCTATACAAAACTCCATAGTTTTTGTTTGTCGTTTCCCTTGAAATGGCAGGAAAAATGCTGTCATTTTTCATATATAATAGCCAGTTTTATGGCTGCAAAAGGAGATTCAACGGCAATAGGTTGACCAGCTCTCCCTTAATGTATTATTATTTTACTCGTGAAATGGAGTGCATTTATTTTCACTAACAGAATAGCTTCCCAATGAAATCAAGAGGGGGAACAACCCCTTTGATTTCAATAAAAATCTATTCTTGTCCCACTGCTGTAACAAAAAACTTACCTGGATTTCTCTAGTCACAGAAACCAAATTCATTGAACTGTTAATTCATATATTATTGAAAAATTACAACATGTATAATCTACTGCACAGCAGCACAAATGCTTCCAATAATGAAAGTACTGTATAGCCAATGCTAAAAGTATTTAAAGGCACCTACTGCAAACACAAGAGTATCTATGAGAAAGCACTCAGTAAATAATTAATTTGGAGCCATATCCTTATTAAAACATTTGATGAATGTACACTTATATAAGATTCCAAGGCACCAGAAATGTCACATAGTATATAATAACTGCTTAAAAATCAATTTAATCAGGCATATTTTTCAGGCACACTTTGACTCAGTTCCTGATAAAGTTAAATGTTAGTATATATGGGAGATTAACATTTATAGTCTAGTCAAGCAAATGTATGTTGGCTGAACATATCAGATATAAAAATGGTGATGTAAAAACAATATACATAACTTACCTATGTCAGAATGTCCGAGAAAATTTCATAATATTCACAGCAGTGTAATAATTATATGGAAAATATTCAGGAAGCAAACAATAGTGTACAAAACGGCATAATGAATTTTCCTTGTAAAACATGTTCTTGTACTGTAAATGTTTATCGTACAACTACTGATCACAGCAATACACAACACAAAAGTCCTGGTAACAGGTATACTTATTTTCACAGCTAGAAATCATGTTTTAATATGCATTTTCTACACTAAAATATGTCAAATTTATTCAAGTTGTACAGGGTATGCTACAGGAAAAAAACAGAATTCAGAAAATGATCCATGTCACAGAGAGATGTTACCTGGAAAAATATTAATAACAGGTACATGACAGTTGTTTTTATTCTTTAATAGAAGACAATGATTAATCAACTGCTTGTACATTGGTTCTACTGTATCTTAAACAAAAGCTCCTTACTATTGAATTTTTTGAAATCTAAAGTTGTTATTTACCAATTTGGGACCAATACTGAAGCCCAATATAGTGAGTGGCAGAATTTAATCCTAATTAAAGTCCTTTGGGCTCCTGATGGACAACTATGATGTGATCTTTACTATACTTAATTTCAGATGGAAATTCTGAAGATTTAAAAAGTAACTAAGATGTTTTAAGGTCTCATTTAGAAATAAAATGAAAAATAGTCACATACCACATACTAAAAAAAAAAAGAAACACCTCTTTAACAGTGATTTTTTTTATATAGATGGACCTAAATATTTTTAATATTCTTTATGATTCTTTCATGATGATGCAAAGCAACATTGGTGTATATTATTTTCAAATATTTTAAAAATTATTCTAATAATGGTACTATAAATTCAAAGTGAAAGAAAATAAAGGGCAACATATTACTTAAACCATTTACACATAAATCATATATAAACTTAATTTTTCACATTGACAGTAAACAGTACTTATCACATTGAAAATATGAAAAATGCAGGTAAAACTATTTGAAATAAACTTGAAAAAATACAATATGGACATGAGCATGATCTATTTAGTAACATCAACTGTTAATGATTTCAGAGGAAGTTAAAAATCATAATTATGGGAAATATGTAACAATCAAGATTTTAAACACAACAGTGTTTCTTTCCAGATGACACTTTGGAAAAGGCTGCTTTCCTGCCCTACAAATTCTGACAGTAATATGAACCTGATTTCTTACTCAAAAATTCTTCTTATCATTGTATCGGTGAATAGTCACACAGCCATGGTATGATACTGGTCTTGGCATGGCAGCTACTCCAGTAATGATACTTGTTGCAGGGTCATAACAAAGAATAGTATCTGTGGCTTCTCCATTTTCTCTTCTCCCACCAAGGATATAGATTTTCCCATTACAGACAGACATGCCACAGTTTTCCTGATCATCAGATCAAAAAGAGAAAAGAGTAAAATTATATTACAATAATTGTTTTGCTAGAAATGTACCAAATTATTCTTTTGTAAATTTATTTTCTTAAGCTTGGGCTTTGTATATATTCCTTGTCAATAAACTTTTGCATCATATTTTCTGAGAAGTATTTCTGCCTCTTATAGATATCAACATGGGCAAATTCTAAATCAATCAATTTTTTAATGAAAATCCTTAAGTATCAAGCTCAGTCCAAATATGGTTTCTGCAAACTTCCAGGACAGTACCATCCTAATACTTTCCAGATACTTCAAGTAGTCGTATGCTGAATTATACCTTTAAACCAAACTTTCCCATTTTGTGCCCTCCAAATATATTACACTTCCGTAATTTCTCATCAAAATTCTGATGTTAGCCAATTAATGCAATATATTTGGAGAGATCTATACTGGAAAAACCTGCTTGCTTCTGTAAGTACACCAAGATGAAAAAAATCACTTTGTTATTTGGAGTAAAAGCCCAATGCTCCAGTATCAATTTCATAAAAAACAAACTTGTAGAAATAAAAAGCTTTCCTAATTTTGCACTTAAGTCATTTTATGTTAACATATCTTTACTTGTACATATGAGCATTTTTAGTTCTTAGATGTTACCTGTCTACTAAATGTGTTCTGCACATGCATCCAATAATCTTCAACCGGATCATAGCAATATATCGCTTTTGTGAGTCCCCCAGCAACATAAATGAGATTGTTTAATGATACAGCTGTAATACATCTCTTCGCAATGGGGATTGTTGCCCGAAGGAGCCAAGAATTAGTATCAGGATCATACGACTGAACCTTAAGAGGAGGAAATACAGGTTAGTTTTTAGCACATTTTTGGTATATTATATAGTGCTTATAAGTTCTTCTTTCTTTGATTTTTAACATCATTTACTAAGTGATGTAATAAACGATCAGCAAATCAAAGATTATTCTTCATTTACCATAAGACATTATAAAATTTGCATACTTTCTTTTTGACTTAGTTTAGCAAGTATAATTGCTAAAAATAAAAGATGTACTTGAAAGTCGTAATGAATCAGTTTAGCCTGAGAAGAATGAGATTTGCCTTTCCCTGGGTTTGTACATGTTCCTATCACCTTCTCTAGCAAGCTTTTTAAAAAAAATCATTGCTATTCAGTATGTTATCTGGATTCAACATATGGTTTAAAATACATTTTAAAATACAAACTTGAAAGCAAGTCAGTTTCAGCATATGATAACAGAGTTTTCTTAATTTGTGAAATTCTGCAAGGGAAATATTTGGGGGATAGGGGTAAGGAGGGTCTGTCTCTCTCTGTCGCGCTCTCTCCCGCCTCTCTCACAGCATAAATATTGAACCACAGCATAAGTCTGCCTTGGCAACTCCCCCCCCCCCCCAAAAGTCATAATGCTGCCTTTACCTAATTTTTGCCTAAAAGTAAAAAAGTAAAAAAAAATCTTCTTAGTTGTTGTACTCCTGTTAAAAAGAAATTCTCTTTAAACCAACAACATTTAATGACAGCTGCAAAATGTGTAAAACGAATTATTTTATATAATAATTCAAAAATTCAAAATAAGTCTCAGCAAAACAAAATTTTAACTACGAGTTTAAGACTGAAAATATTCTTTGGAATAAACAGCCAATAAACATCATGATTAAAATTTTGATTTTAGAACGTTACAAACATTTGAAATAAGAGTTTGAAATTTATTATAAAGAATCCCTCCTGTAAGAAAATGCTTTTTTTAAAGTAAGATTTTAAAAATTGGACACTAAAGTAAGTAAACATTATAATTAAAAAGGAACAGCCTTGATTTACAATTACAGAATGTAGCAAAATAGTCTAACACATTATTTTGAAAAATGGACTCAGAAATTAAGATTAATAGTGTTATCAGAGACTGACTCTACGGAAGGACTGTGACTAAAAGATGTTATGAAAGAGGAACAGGTTTTACAAGACAAGACTGAATCCGAGTTGAAGGTCGATTTACAAATGTCATTCTTGACATGGAAAACTCCACATACAAAGGAAATGGCTGATGTTTAATAATTAAATAGGATATGCAAATAATAAACCAAGAGGGTAACCTGGATAATTTTCCTATTTGGATGGGACAGGCTTGTTTTGAAGAATTTTGTGAGAAAGGTCAAAGAAAAAAAAAGAGAACTTTTGCAACATTATTTGAATAAATATTAAGATTATTAGAAGTCACAGGAAGGAATACAAAATTATAAAATATAAAGCTCTGTGGCACATACTGTCCCCTGGGGTGAGGTTTGCTCCCATCTTTCTATCATTCCACAAGGGCGTGAACACTTGGCTCTCCCAGTTAGTCCGGAGTTAGCCCGGAGACCCAACAGGGGACTACCACATTGGAGGCTGCATTTCCTGCTTCGCCTCTGCCCATGTTTTAATTCATATTGTTATAGATTGTTAATGTTTATTGTTATTATTTCATTGCTTTGCTATTATTACATGTTTTATCATTTTCTCAATTTTTCTGCTGTAAACTGCCCAGCAAGATGGGCAGTTAATAAATTTAACAAATAAATAAAGTTGGTTTATTGACCAAGGTTAAAGTAGATATATTGCTATTTCTGGTATCCTTTAATGGACTTTTGCTGACACCAGGCCTAAAATGACCATAATTTATTTATTTATAGAGAAGAGATGGAGTATATGAAAGAATAATTTGTTATCTTTGAAGAGGAACTGATAAGTTGCTAAAATTGTTTACATTTGTGAAAAATGTGGGGAGTAGCTTCTTTATGTATTTCTCTTCTTTTTTAAAACTATATTCTTACTTTTATTTTTCTCTCTTTTCTGCACCTTCTACTCTTTCTTTTTATTCTTCTATCTTTGTTTTTTCTTAATTTTCCTGTTATAGCAATAGCACTTAGACTTATATGCTTTATAGCCCTCTCTAAGTAGTTTACAGTGTCAGCATATTGCCCCCAACAATCTGGGTCTTCATTTTACCAACCTTGGAAGAATGGAAGGCTGAATCAATCTTGAGCTGGTGAAACTCGAACTGCTGACAGCCGGCAATCACCAGTAGTAGTCTGCAGTTCAGCATGTTAACCATTGCGCCACCATGGCTCATTATAATTATAATTATAATCTTTAATAAAATTAAAAAGTATGTGTGGTAAGAAAAATTAAAGAATGAATTATGATAATTGATTATGGATTTTATTCACAAATGAGAAACCACTAAGACAGAAGTAGATACAGATGATCTGGTTATCCAAGTGAAAAAATGAAGATTGAATCAGAAAAAAAAGAAAAGAAAAAATGAATGAGCTGAGAAAAAGGGAAAGATTAAAAAAGTCAGATGGCAGTAGTGAGTTCTTGAAAAAGACGAGAGAGAAATTTAAACAGAAAAGGAAGATATGAAGTGATGCATGGACGAAGGAGCAAAAATGCTTTCAAGGATAGAAATGTATGGAAAATATGATATAGTATTAGCTCTATTTTTATTTTGTTATTTCATAGTTTTAATTTCACTACCCTCTCATTATTTTTCTGCACTTTATACAGGGTTATTTACCTCTACAGTTTAAAAATACATTTTAAAATATTACTAATGTGAGAAAAGCATATCAAACCTTATCAGAGCATGTGTTATCATCTGGACCTCCACCAATCACGAACAGTTTGCCCACACAGCTGGTAACTGCTGGAGAACTGACAGCTTCTTTAAGTGAAGCTACTTCTGTCCATCGATTGGAAAAAGAGTCATAACACTCCACACTACTCAGTCGATTTTGCCCATCATATCCTCCAACCACATACACCTGTTAGAATATGTAAAAAATGTTATCAGCATGTATTTATCCTCTAATATTTTTACACAAAAGTTACACAAAACCTGAAAGTCTTCAGATATGCCTCGACTTTTCAAAATCTTATGTAAGATTATTGTTCCTGGGCTGAAAAAATCCACATAATCTGTGGCTGCTGACATTTAAGGACTTATTTGTATTTCCCTGCTAATATCTTATGGTTGATTGAATTTTTGCAGCCCAAAAAAGACATCCCAGTTTAAGATTTGAAATGCACCCAAATGCATAAAAACTGGCAATTGAGAGCATATTATGATTATTACTTTTAATGGTTTTATTCTCTCCCTCCCCACCTCTATTTATTTTAACTTGTTCAGCATCTGGGTGATCTTTGTGACATCGGCCACAATACCTCCTTCTACCACCTAGTTTGGTTACAAAAGTTCTTCCCAGCTCAAACATAGAAGCTTCAAATATCACATGTAATTGTACAGAATAATTTGCACAAGTTCCTAGTAAGTAAAACAAAAATAAACAAAAACATACTCCAGATTTTACTCACATAAATATGCATACATGCAACCTCCAAAATAACAACTATGTATTTTTTTAAAATTGGAAATAAGGAAAAGACTAGCAACAACTCTAAATGGGTAGCGCACATGCTTTGTATGCAAATAATCCAAATTTTGAATATTAACATTTCCAAGTAAAACTGAGGAATCTGCTGACTGAAATGCTAAGATACTATTAAACAGTTTGTCCTAATACAGATAAGGAACAACATTTTATCACGATAAAATTAAAATTCATTTCTTACTATAGATGCAAACTTTGCATTATGACCCCACATTTTGTATCATCTGTTCTCATTATTCAGAAAGCCAGGAGTACCCAACAAGACACATAAATAAACATTTATAACTATTGGCAAAAGCTCCCATTTTCTCCCTTTAGATTTATTCCACTTATAACAGCGGATGATTTTCTATCAAGCTAAAATAACGTGAGGGGAAAACTACTAATTGAAAAAAAAATAATGACACATGGTTTAACAGCAGGGTTCATATGATTCTTTGGATAAGATCGGGCCAAACACATACTTCAGATTTAATGATATTGAATTTTAAATAGAAGAAACAGCTTGGCATTAGAAAGCACGGCCAAGATATCAAAGAGTTTGGGGAAAGTGGTCAGTTTTTCCCCAAATGAGCTAAATAGTTTGAAATAGATCTATACTAGTCACCCTTTATTTATTTATCAGCACAAATACAAGATATATATACACATACATACATACATACATACACACACACACTTTTTTTAATTTGGGGAAAAACTGACCACTTTCCCCAAACTCTTTGATATATGGATGTGGATGTGGATCCCAGGACATAAAAGGATGTTATTTTATTGTTCTGTTAATAAGGACATTTTAATGCCTATCTTACTCCTGCTTCATCAATAACTAGAAAGAACATGCAATACTTCACATGACTTCAAATTCTCTTCAAGTTGGACTATATCAAATATTGTGCAGCAGGAGAAAACAGAAAACATGAAGCACAAATTTATTCCAATATTTGTAACTTCATTTACTTGCTGACTATCTTGACATTATTCAATATGTTGTTTTATTTCATTATCTTTAGCAATATTTTCTGTTTCTGCCCTTTGCCTATTAAAAAGTCTATATCTCTCTCTCCCTCCCTCTATCATAATAGGCTGCTTGTTATAAATAAAAAAGGCCTGACATTGAGAAATCCTTTCTATGGCAACTGTACATCAAATGTAATGTATACAGTATATCAACAAATCCAAATGTTAAAATGACATGTTTCAACAGCAAACCTCACCTTTAAGACAGAATTCAATGTAATTTTGGGTTAGTGTTTTATTACAACCATACTTCAGAAGCTAAGTATCTCTAATAAAGATAGCTTACCTTTCCAAGGAGGACTGCCATTTTATGACGCCACCTCCCTTTATTTAGAGAAGCGACTCTGATCCAAATATTAAGTTGAGAATTATAAATCCACACATCACGGCTATTGATTCTCCCACCTTATTGAAAAAATAGAATTTACTATTATTATATAAGTATTGTCACTGTTGGGTCTCATTGTGGAAAATGCATTACTATGTTACAGGTAGAAGTGTATAATTTTTTTTTTCTGAGTGTTTGACATTTGAAATGCTCTGTGATGAATCCGAAATGGTTCTTTCAAGCTAGATATGTTGCTTTGACCATTTTGGAAATATTTCAGGTTCAAAAAAGCTTAAAACATCTGTTTTGAATACAAAATGCTGCCACAGTATTCAAAATGACTACCTCAAATTCAAAATGTTTCAGTGTGAAATGCTTTGCAAACCTCTAGTTTATACAACTAAAAATAAAATGCAGAACAATCATATACTTTCAAAACTTCTTGATTATAGAGTAATGGATATAAACCTTTTCTCATCAAAGAACATTTTCTGGAATGATATTTCAGTGGAAACCAGACCAGATATACAGGTTCTCACACTGAAAATTGGACATTCCCTATAATTGAAATCAACATATATAAATGAAGACGACTTTTCAGAGTTATTCAGAAATGGACAAATAAGTCTTCTCTATGTTCACTTTATTGGGCTGCGGCAAATTGGTCGTGATGGTAGCAAATGGGCGGCGGCAACAGGCAGATTTTTTTTTTCATTTTCCTCCTTTAAAGCTAATGTGTATTTTATAGTCCAGAGCATCTTATAGTCCAAAAAATACGGTAATTAAATATATATATATTCTTTAAAATAACATATTTTTTTCTATTACACCTCCCCCCAACAAATAATATAAAATTATTACCTGAAACAAGGATGTCATTCCTCAAAGCACAAACTGCATACTCAGATTTTGTAAATTCTGGTAATTTTGCCAGGGATTTCCACTCTCCTGTCATTGGGTCATAACATTCTGTATATGGCAAATTAAATCCCCCAACACGCTCACAACCTCCAACAACAACTATAACTTCAGAGTAGCCAGTTGATCTATAAACACAAAATATATTTATACTTTAAAATTTTAGCAACAGTACTTAAAATTGACTGAAACATTATATTTAAGAACAGGATCTCAAAACTCTACATAATCTACATACATTTGAAAACAGTGTTAAGCAACCTGAAGATTTCCAGATATATACCTTTACTGACTGATAGTACTGGCTCAGTTCCTAAGTAAACAATTAGACAGAATGAATTTAAATCAGTATGTGAGTGAGAATAGAATTGAGCAACCAAGCACACCAGCTTGATTCCTTCCACCTGTGACAATAGTGAACTAAACCTGTAAGGTCCATCTAAGCTGGCACTCTAGATTTTTTTGACTGCAACTCACATAGGACAATATGAGTAGCAAACAGCAATCATGAGATTTGTAGCCTGAATGATCAGGTTGCATACCCACCCACCCAGCTCCCCATTTTGCAAGATCTGCAAACCAGGATATATTAACTTGTTACACTCCTAATAATAAAGGGGCTGTCTTGATATATGATTTGATAAAAAGAACAAATAGGTTTTTCAATTCACACATAACATCAGACAAACCAGAAAATATGTTCTAGGTCTACTTAGTTACTTCCTTCAGCATAGGGAATTAAGTGGTAGTGACTGAGCAGAAGACACACTTGCTTTTTCCAATGTGCAAATCAAAATATAACGTTAATAGCCGAACAAAATTATTCTGGAATTCAACAGACAGCTACTCTGAAGATCATCTTACCTTCGTGGTCTAGTTCTTGAAGACATCATTTCATTTCCAAGGACATGGTACCTCCGTGCTTCATGTAACAATTGGTAACATTCAGGTGAGTTTTGAATCAACTGGTCTACTTCCACTGTCTGAACAAAGTAGTTAGGATGTAACAAAGGCAGTCTCACATGTGTGAGAATTTCTTGTAGAACTGAGCGCCTGGATTCCACAGTCCGGTAAACCCAGTGCATAACTGCTTCAAACACCATTTCTTCTTTGCTTATTACCAGTTCATCACTGCAAATGTAATCAATAAGTTCATCTTTTCCAAGCTCAAGAAATTCTTCATGCTGGGCCACATCCTCAAAATTTTGCAGTGCAAAAGTTTTGCATTTTGTAAAGAGTGTTTTCAGAGAGTGTGTATCAGCGAAACGTTGAATTCCTAGACAGTTACAAGGATCTAGTTGCTCTTCTAGGAACTTAGCACATGCATCACGCAAAACACTTATTTGAAAGAGACTTGACGTTTCAAACAGGTACTGCACATTATCCGTGGTGATTTTTACTTTGCCTGTATATACATATTGTAAAAAGCAATCCATGGCTTCAGCAAAAATTCCATTAATTTCTACCAACATCTCCCGACTTTCTCTGTGATCATTGCAAAACATAGCTCTGAAGTAGCTGCTGCAAGCTGAAAGAACAGCACGATGACAAGGAAATTCTCTGCCTTCAACACAGATTATTACATCTGTGAACAAGCGACTGTCACGAAATTCATTGAAGATCTGAAGTATGCTTTCAGCATGGGATGAGCCAGAAGAAAAATCAAAGAACTCATGGCCTGATAAAGACTTTGGGTCCATTTCAAAAACTTTACGCTTGGTGACAGGGGATTCTTGGACCCGACTATCCCCTCTGTTCAATCTGCGCCCCAGTATTAGTACCATGGTTACATCAACTGTTCATGCAATCATGGAGAAGGGATGTAATGAATATCTTCTTGTTGCTAAAAATAAATATTTTAAAAATATTTCAGACTACAAAGGACATTAATACACTAAGTAAAAGATTGGTTCATCCATGCAATAGGACTATAGTCTTACTTAGTCAAAAGGAGCAAACTATTTCTCAAAACTAAACTCTTCTGTCTTAATGCTATTTTGCTAAACTAACCAATCCTGATATTTCTTTAGCACAGGAAAACTTTACAGAATACATTGAATGAATGAAAGACCTTTGAAGGGAGATTAAATACACAAGGAGGTGTTTTGGGGAGGGAGAATTGCTTGCAACTTCATCCTCACAAGCATCACTTTCACTTTAGCTATGAAGAGCTGTTTGCATATGCATTTAAGAGCAATCAAAATGGGATATATAGAAGCTAGATGGAGACAGTTTTGTATCCAAACATCTCCATTCTCATACTGGACTCACTATTTAATGACACTTGTAATTTTTCTTTATGGATTTCTGGTAGGAAAACCGGGAGAGTGTCTAAGAAAACGTACAGAATTCTCTTGCAAAAAATACCTAGTTACTGACCACCCTGATCAGCATAAGCTAACGGGGCTTTAGCAATTACAAATAATTCATTTCAACCATATTTGGTATTATAGAAAAAATATTAGCAATAGAATTAGTGAAGATACATGAGAAACATTTGTGTTGTAATATTTGAAGATTTTCTTAAGTAGGCTGTAGTGAATTTAGACATGAGTCCGGTGTGTTTTATACTCTGGAAAATATGGTAAACTGTGCTTACTTATTTGTCATTAAAACCATGAACTGAGGGAAAATAAATGAAATAGTAATCCAGAATATTTTAGAAGCCTATAATTGGATTGTTGATGTATTAATGATCACTGGTAGCCATCCAACAATTGAGGCATGGTAGATAAGCATAAAGGGAAAGATCAAAAGTCTTTTCATTTAGTCCTATCCTCACCAACCCATGCAAATTGTAACAATTCTACTTAGGTTAACAAAAATTTATTCCTGTAATTTCAGAATTATCAAAATGTAAGTTCCTTCTCAGTTTAACACACTTGTTGCATTAACCTGAACACCACTAAATCTTGTGAATATGAAACAATGTGAATATGTTAGACATGGATGTTTTATTTCAGTAACCAACAGACTGAACTAGATAAGTGTGTTTCTTTCTGGAAGACATGATAACCATTACCCACAGTTGTAAAAATTTCATGAAGTTAAGAAAGCAAGTAATCTTTATTCAAAAGTTTTCTATCCTAAATGTGCCTTGACAGGGTTTAAACATAACACTTACCAATGATTTTTAAAACTATATTTATTGAATAAATGCTTGTGGTGATGCAAGCATATCTGGGTAGATATAAACCAGCTGTCCTGTACCTTTCAAGTAAGCATAATACTATTCCTGAAGTCATTGTATTGATTGCCAATAGATTTCTGGGCTTAATTCAGTTTGCTGATTGTTATATTTAAGACCCTTCATGACAAGGAAATTAATTTCAGTTTAATGATTATGGTAGAAAGAAAGTGGATAGCCTAAAACTAATTTCTAAATTACTTCACCACAGAATTAAAATAAATCTCACTTATCAATTCCATGCCTCTTTACCCCCACTGTAGGTTTTTTTTTTGAAAATACTACTTTAGGTAGCTTGATTTTACCTATCAAATATTGCACAGAATTAGTACAGTTCTCTTATAATCATTAACGAGATTAGGTAAAATTACAAGAACAAAAGATGTTTACTTCCTTTAAGTTTGTCTAATTCTACTTCGTCATATTCATATCAAGTTAGCCCTGGAATTCTGATCCTTTCTTTCCTGGGATATAAATTTGAAATTACCTCCTTAAATTATAACTCCTTAAGAGGAAGCAATTGTATTTTTTTCTTTGTTGCTCTAAAAAAGAAAAAAAAGTAAAGTCTTTTTCCAATAGTGCTCAACTCCTGTGACTTCATGGACATGCAGTGGTTTTCTTGGTATCAAAGCTTTAGTGAGATCTTGCCTCACTACAGCTTTTTTCAGCACCCCAGTCTAATCTATAGTGTTAGCATATCCCATTGGTTTCTCATCCAAACACTGAACAGATTAATTATGAAAACTGGTATTATATAAAATAACGGATAATAACTAGTGCAATATTTACTGCTGTGCATTTTACCATGAATCAAATTAAATAATTGATAGGTAGTCTGAAGTAGTGGTTAAGGTATCTGATTAAAAACCAGGAAACAATGAGATTTAGTCCTGCCTCAGGCATGAAAACCAGCTGGATGATTTTTGGGCCAGTGACTCACCTAACAGAGTGGTTGTGGGGGGGGGGGGGAATAAGATGAGAAAGAAATATTAGACATGTTTGCTGCCTTGAGTTTTTTTTTATAAAAATAATAAAGGCAGGATAAAAAAAATCTAAAAAATAAAGATAAATTATGCCAACTATTAAAAATGTACATTTTTTACAATTTCAACTGGAGAGCCAGTCTTATGTAGTGGTCAAAGCATGGGGCTAGAAACTGTGGGATTGTGAACTCTACTCTCACCTTGGGAACTAGGTGATTTTGGCCAGTCACTTTCTCTCAATCCTGGAAAGAAGGGAGGCAAACAACTTCTGAAAAACCTTGCCAAAAAACCCTGCAGCGACTCATCCACTCAATCTGAGAAACTGACATGATTGAATGGAAGGAAAAATATATATACCTATGTTTTATAATATAAAACTTTGCTACTTTTATACTATTCGGGGAAAGCAGGTTCATATTCTATTGGTTTGCATGAAGCTTCCAAGATTACTTTAATTGAAGTTTATAAAAACTTTATGCAGGAAGCCCAGCTGCAACAATTCTACGGCAATTCAATGTATTACCTTAAAGGGATTTCCAAAACCAAACATCAAGTCACCAGACGCTCTTTTCCTAAAAAGAACAAGTCAGGCTCATATACAGGGTTTCCGCCTTACAAAATTATAGCTCTGTATACGGTAGGTAAACTGTGTAACTGGACGCACGAATAGTTTCGGGATGTCTTCGACGCCATTAAGTTACACTTTTGTGTTGGTGTTTCTAAGCCTTGATAACTGCAATTCCACGTTGTTTCCCTGCGGACCATCTGGAAAGAGGCTCAGGTTGCCAGAAAGCTAGGGGCATTTGAGTTTATAAAAAAACCTTTCGCGGTTACGCCAACACTCCGCTGACCTAACAGACGAAGTTCTTAGAAACCTTAAACGGCACAGGACCGTCTCGTAACTCCAATCAGCGCCACCAGCTGTTACACAACTGGCCTCGAGTCGAACCCGAACAGCCGCCAGGCAAGATAGCACGAACACAAGCACATCCTACAATTCACCTTCACCCGAACAGAGCAGGCAACAAGGCCCGCCTCCCCGCATTTTATGTCCAATTAGAGAGTGCGATTTTTCAAGCAGCTCACTTCTTCCTTCGTCTTCAGCTGGGGTGCGCTCCAATCAGCAGCGACCTTTCCTTCAGTTCTCAAGATGGTGAAGGAAGCTGCGATATCTTGGGGAGGGAGAAGCAACTTGGAAAAGACTCGTTTGGACGGGTGCCCACTTTTCATCCTCTCCTTTTTTAGCCTTTTTCTTTTCTTTTTCCTCTTAGTAGTTATGCCTAACTCCTTTAAAAAAATGCCGACGGCCTAAAGGTTTTTAAAGAGATTTCTGTCCACCTTTCCGGAAAAAATGCTCTAGCCCAGTGGAGTACCAGCCAACAGCCACTTCGCCAACCGCCTCATGAGGGACGAGGGGGGGAGGGGGGATTCTACGCACCGGGAGATTGATCTCCCGGGAATTTGTCGTTGAGCACGGGAAAGGACAACAACACAGATCGCTTCTTATAGGCTTCCACTAAACGTAGAAGGGCCACCAAACGGAACTTCTAGTTACTGTAATGCAGTTGGGGGCGGGGAAAACAATGGGCGAACTTCCCGATGTTTTCAGAAATAAGCCAAATCTGCTGGCCAAAACTTTCTAATCGGTCCAAACAGAAATAGAAGTCCAAACCACTGGCTGAAGTATTTGGAAGCGAAAAAAGGAAGGGAAAAGACAAAATTAATACATGGTAGATCTATTAAGTTTCAAAATAGGAAAGATCCCCTAAAAGAAGACGCGATCTAGCCCTTTACAAGTCCCCGAAATCTGTGTCGCCAACAGTGTAAATCCATATTTAAGCATTTTAAAGAAGTGGTCGAGAAGGAAAGCCGCTTTGCGCGCCTCCCCCGCCACGCGTATTGTTTTCCACCTCTTGATGAATTCCACTTCCTTTCTCGATGCACAAACAAAGCGATCAACAGCACTAACGGTGCTCTGATTTGGGCTATGTGCTTTTCTCGCGCTACCAACAGAAGAAAGAAATCAGCGCCAGTATCGTTTTCTCTGGCCACATAACAACATCAACCGATTTTCCCTCCTCCGTAATGGCAGATTTTACAAAGAATCCGTATGCATTTAAAACTCCCATCAAAATTGCCTTTAACACTTTTTCGCGAAAAGCGAAAGGATAGGACAATGCTGGGGGTCATCTATTTTATCGTCAGGGAAGGAGTGTCAGCACTAAAATCAAGCTGTTCAAGATTAACGGCATTAACATTGTTGTTTTGAATGTGTTTCTGCTGGAATAGAAATGATCAACCGGCCCCCAATGACATTTTTGGCCTCGGGAAATTCAGCTCAGTTCTAAGCGGCTGAGTTCACAGTGAAGACGTTTACCTGTCTGTCGCTTTTTCCTGGAATTAAAGAGTAGGTAGCAGCAAAGCCTCTTGCTTCCTTCTCCTTAGCCCGCTCGCTCTTTTTCGTCTTTATCAAGTTCGAGCTCAACTCTAAACAAAGAAGACCCCAAACATGTGACCGCTCAGAGTCAAAACAGATGATGTCACGCACTTACTAGCCAATCTCAGCAGGGCCGGCTGAAAGATGTCTTGGGAGATGTAGTTCTCTAATCGAATGGTTTGCGACGCAAATTTCATATGTCGTTGAAAGAACTAAATTTCCTTTTATAAACGGAGAGTTGCACAACTTTATTGCTGTGATGATTTCTGTATAGGCAGACAGTGGCAGCTTTAATTTCTTAAAGTTTGTTTTCATTGAACTATAAAAAAACTGCAGCACTATACAACAAAAAAGTACTGATTGTATAGTGAAGAAAGAAAATCTAACATAATGTAATGATTAAAATAAGCTAAAGAGTGTCCAAAGAAGAAAATTAACAAAAAGTATCTAATAAGGATGAGGAAACAAAATAAATTCATTTCTTAACTTATTATTAAATCAACATCCGAGAGACACATTGATCTTCATATTGTTAGAATAAAGAGACTTTAAAAAAAGATTAACTTATATTCTGGATCTTTAAAATCAAGCTTCTTTCTATTTATATAAAATTAAGCTTTTTTGTTGTATCACATGCTCTAGAGACAAAACTCTTCGTGAGATGACAAATTCAATATCATTTATTATTTCTTCCCAATATTATATTGAGATACACAATGATTTGAAACCAAAGCAAGTCTGTAGCTGGAGAAGAGTTAAAGAAACTTTAAATTTCTTATGCCAACATAAAAGTTTTTAATGTCTTCCCTTTTTAGCCATTTTTTGAGAGTTAGGGTTAAACCATATTGCTTTACAACTTCAATAAGCTTTTTTAATGTATTGCATAATTATCAAGGATAGACATAATATCAGCATATAAGCACAATTTATAATCAGTGTTGAGCATCACTACATCCTTAATAGTTTGAGATGCTCTAACAAATGAGGTTGATGATTCATGAATCAAATTGGAGATTTATACAGGTAAGAGGCATCCTTGCTAGGTGCCATGGTTATAAGATAATAGATGGAGAAATAAATCAGTTCCTAATAACTCTACACAATTTACTGTAAAGCACCAGACTTGATCTTGTCCAAGCAATCACTAGAAGTCAATACTGATTGAATCAGTATTGTAAAACTGGGTAAAGACACAAAATTGTAGTTCAGTAAACAAAAGATGGTGGAAATACCTATCTTCTTGGAAGCCACTTCATAAATTCAATCTGGATCAAATGGAAGTCTTTTTCAGCATCCAAAATATTAATCAGATGAATATTGTCAGAAACATGTCTTTTTAAAAAAAAATAAATCCATACTGTGATGAGTGGATTATAAATGATATTACCTGCTAAAGCCTTCTCCTAAATGTTGTAGTTGCAGCGTGTATGTTTTGTCTTCTGGAGCCTTTGAATCATATGCTAAGTTTCGGCATCAGTACAAGGGATGATTGCAGGTAAAAAAAACAAAGGCAAGGAAATCTCCATGCAGTCTGAGGTCAGGATTGACAGTCTCCATTTGATGTAACAGTCTTGGTAAGAAAGTAGTTATTATCTTAAAGAAGCCTCAGGTTCCAAGACATAAAAAATTACTCACTGCTCTTCTATACAGAAATGCTAAAGTTCAGGTATGCAGTGCTGGACTTGCAGCATTATGACACTTAAAATTAGCTTCCAATCTTATTCTGCTTCAGTAGAGCTTCCATCCACACCAGAAACAGGTGAAGAGAGAAGTAGGGTAGAGAATACTCCCCTTGGTACCAGTTTATGGCCATGGAAAAATCAAAGGAATCATCCTTGTCTTCCTTTTTCTCTCCCCTTTCCACCAATGGAAGACAGGAAAGGGAAAGTTATGGGCAAGCTTCACTTTCTAATCCCATGGAAGTTGGAGATTTGTCTCTCTTCTTCTACTCTCCCTGTCTTTTCTGCCACCCATGGGTTGGCAAGAGATGTTGGAGGGATGGCTCTTTGGCACAATGACAGAGCTCTGATCAAAAGGCAGTTCCTAAAATCAGTGGCTAAGGCCTGTGACATTCTTCAGACTCACCAAATGATTTGTACAAACTGACCATCTGCCATTGTTTGTAATAACAGAGGTGATAAAAACACACTTTTTGAAGGGCAGTGAAAAATAACAAAGTGAAGGTCACTTTGAAGTGGACAATGGGAAGCCTGAGGATGTCATTATGAATATATTCCTCAAAAAAAAAGATTAATGTGTTTCTTTTACTGGACTAGCAAGACATGCAAATGATTCCTCAGTTGTACAAAGCAAATTACAATAGAATGAACAGATTGCATTTTCTCTTTAATATTGCCAACATTATTTCAATGTACATTGACATTGTGGCTGGCATTGATCTATCTATCTATCTATCTATCTATCTATCTATCTATCTATCTATCTATCTATCTATCTATCTATCTCTATTGCTATCGCTATCGCTATCGCTATCGCTATCGCTATCGCTATCTCTATCTCTATCTCTATCTCTATCTCTATCTCTATCTCTATATCTCTATATCTCTATATCTATATCATCTTAGTGGTGGGTTTCAATTTTTTTTAGAACCTCATCTGTAGGTGTGGCTTTGTGGGAGTGGCTTGCTGGCCATGTGACCGGGTAGGAGTGGCTTGCCAGCCATGTGACCGGGTGGGAGTGGTCAAATGTTGGCTCAGAAACTCTGGCATTTGAAGCATGCAAGTCTTAAAGCTGTTAAGTTACAAGACCCTTGTACCCCTAACCCTTTAGGAAAAAAAAACCCCAGGGGTGTTCAAACTTGACAACTTTAAGACTTGTGGACTTCAGCTCCCAGAATTCCTCCTCCAGTCATGTTGGCTCAGGAACTCTGAGCTGGAACCGGTTATAAACGGCACTGTAGATTTGTGGAACCTCATATATATATATATATATATATATATATATATATATATATATATATATATATATATATATAATATATATATATATATATATGTATATATATATATATATATATATATATATATATATATATATATATATATATATATATATATATATATTTAAAGTCACAACCCCTGGTATGCTCAAATATGGGAGGAAGGTCACACTTCCATTCTCTGCCTTCGGCTCATCACAAGAGACCATCCAGACAGAAACCCAATATTTTTTACTGTCGCCTTTTTGTTATATTTGTTATATTTGTGCTGATAAATAAATAAAGGGAGACTAGTATAGATCTATTTCAAGCTATTTAGCTCTCATCAGCTAGCCATACCCTTGCTGGGAATCGAACCTGTGCTCTATTGCCTCTTAGGCAGATGTGTTAACCATTGAGCTACAGAGCTCGACTCCTTATCAGCCAGGCCAGGGTGAAAGGTATATATATGGGAGGAAGATCACACTTCCAGCACAAATAAAACATCTATCTATCTATCTATCTATCTATCTATCTATCTATCTATCTATCTATCTATCTATCTATCTATCTATCTTCTAACCTGACCAACCACTACCTACCCACCCATCATCACAAACTTATACATGGAACATTTTGAAACTAACGCCTTAGATAAATCTGAACACAAACACAAACTCTGGCTTAGATATGTTGATGACACTTTTGTGATTTGGCCACACAGGAACGAAAAACTGGACAACTTCCTCACACATCTCAACAACCTACACCCCAAAATACAATTCACTGTGGAAATAGAAGCAAACAACCAACTTCCTTTTCTGGATGTCCTAATCTACAAAAAACCCAATGGCTCCCTAGGACACCCCATCTACTGGAAAAAACACACACCAACCGCTACTTAAACGCACAATCCCATCACCACCCTGCAGAGATCAACTCCGTAGCCAAGACCCTCATCTCCAGAACCAAATGCCTGGTGGACAAAGACCACCTGAAAACTGAATTACACTCTCTCACAAATGTATTAATCTCCAACGGATTCCAAAGAAAAACAATTACCAACCTAATCCAAAGGTATGAAGTGAAGATACTCCCGCCTACCAGATATCTGGAAACCAGCCAATCTACCAATCATGATACAACCACACAACCAATCATTCCCCAAAAACCGAGACACAGAACAGGACAATGGCATCGCTCTCTTCCCTTACATCAAAGGCACCACAGATAAAATCAGCAAAATTGTCCACAAACAGAATATCAAGACAGCCTTCAACACTGACCCAAAAATAGCCAACATCTTAAGAAACCCCAAAGATAAAATCCAGCTAGAAAACCAAGGAGTCTATGAAGTACCATGCAAAATCTGCCCTGCAACATTCATAGGACAAACGAACAGGAGAATAAATGCATGCATCACAGAACACAAGAATGCAGTAAGAAAAAAAGAAAAAACTTCCTCCTTTTTCTAGCACCTTAAAGTTACAGGACATGAAATTAATTTTGAAGGAATCAGGTTAATCTCCAAAACTGAACACTTCAACAAGAGAATAATTATGAAAGCTATCGAAATAGAGAAACACCCCCACAACATGAATAAATGTGAAGATGCTCCCACCTACCAGATATCTGGAAACCAGCCAATCTACCAATCATGATACAACCACACAACCAATCATTCCACTTACTGAAACAAAGCCAGCACCCCACCCCCACCAAGATTTATAGAAAGACGGCACCTCCGACCACACTTTAAGCCCAAAACCCAGCCTGAAGATAGTGAGTGAGACCTCGCCAAAACGTTGCCAAGACAATCTCAATCTCACATGGGAAAAGACCCGAATATACAACAAGACCAGCATATATATATATATAATATATATATATATATATATATATATATATATATATATATATATATGATTTTTTTTGTATGTATATGTGTGTGTGTGTACACACACACACACACACACACACACACACACACACACATACATACGCACACACACACATTAATTACTAGGATGATCATTACTTTAAATTAAAAATGACTTTAGATGATTACCAATATATAAAATAAGTATGTATTGAAAAATCCAACTAATTAATATATATATAGATACACTTTTTATACTCTTATTAAAATTACAATTGAAAGATAGAAACTAATACAAACTAAAATATATATAAAAAGAAAATGCAGAAAAGAAAAAATAGGAAAGAATATAGTATAAAAAGAAAAAAAAGAAATGACTTCCCTTTTATTATTTTTTAAAGTAATTTATCAACCAACTTAAAAGTTAATATATAGATCTCCTGATTATGATACTGTTGACATTCATATGCTAATGAGAAACACCATCTCATTTCCGGTTATGTGAATTTAAAACACTGGTAAATACAAAGTTTACATTTCGTTATACATGTGGTCAAGTTTGATGTTTAAAAGGTTTAATATAGTATATCTGGACAATAAGTTTCAATCAACTGCAAAAAAATGTGAAAACAATTTTAATACTATTTGGTATAAATTATAGTCTTCTCATATTCAAAAGGCATATGAAAGCCATCTTTAGATGCATGAAAGTATACTTGTGGTATATAAGATTTAGAAAACAACTGACTTTGTTTGTGTTAACAGGATGAGAAAGTGCAAGGCTTCCTGTTATGTGAGTGTGACAGCTGTAGATAAGTGGGGAGGCCCTCACAGGAAATCCGTCTTACATCTGCAGCATGACTTGTCTAAGGCTGAGAGACTATCTCTAATTGAAGTATCAATGGCATGACATGGTGCTAAGTGATCAAACATGGGGGACATGGTGAAGAAGGACTTGGAGGATCAAACTGTATTGCCGTTGGAAAATGAATGTACCAGAAACATGGGAGAATTTGTGGACGTTTCTATGAATGAAAGGGTTAAATTTAATGACACAGGCTTATCCATGGTCCTACAGAATGGCTTGGAGAATCTCCGTCTAGAAAACTCTCTCACAGACGTTACCCTGCGTGTTGGCAGCATGCATTTTTCGTGCCACCGTGTGGTACTTGCAGCAGCAAGCAATTATTTTAGGTAAGGTAGATATTTAAAATAAGATCTCTTTACTGGATTTTACAAATCTCTATCAATTTAGCAAATAGGATGATAAAACTAAGTTTCCCCATCCTTGATTTAAATCTACCTGTATTCTGTATGTTTCCCAAAATTTTGTATTTGGGATGGTGCTAGAATACATTTATAGCAAATGTTCTATTGTATTTTTGCAACCCAGATTTGTGTGTGTTTGTGCCTTTGAATCAAACTCCTGGTGAGTGCCTGGACTAGTCTCTGTAGTTTAAATCTTTGGCCAGATATTTCAGAAGTGGTTTCCCATTGCCTCTTTCCTAGGGTTGAAAGAAAGTGATTGACACAAGTTATCCTGCTGACTTTGTACCTAAAATGGGACTAGAACACATAGTCTCCTGATTCGTACTCTGATCTCTTTAACTACAACATTAAACTAGCTCAGTATTAGATCTAACAAACAGAGGGTAAAGCCCTACGCGAGATTCAAATAGGAAAAGGAAATTAAAATTTTACAAGCTTTTCCAATATATAGAGTCATTATTATCCCTTTCCTAGTGATGAAATTATCTGTGGAGTTTTTATTTGTGTTAGGTGTAGTTACTCATTTTTATCATTTTAAAGCAGCAGTTACCAACTGGTGGTCCGTGAGATAATTTTGATGGTCCGCAGAAAAATTATTTCCATTTTTTATATTGCACTAAATACTATTATCTTTAAAAAAAATCATATTAGTGTTTTGTGGGATTTAAAATTATGAATTTAGTAGTCCCTGAGTTCCAAAAGTTTGATGACCTTTGTTTTAAAGCCTACCCTAATAAATATGCAGGCTGCAAATCCCTAGTGTATAATCACTGAGAGGAATGAATTGGCTGACTTTGTATTAGATGCTAACAATAATTATTCTCTGTTAATAAGTAAAGAGTTTCTAAGTATACATTCAATGAAATTCCGCTCAGAAAATTTGCTGGATTTCCCCCCCCCTCCTTATTTTATTTTTTAATCTAGAGAAAATAGCTCTGGTGTTATAGAGTCATGAAAATTTAAAGTGCTCTTGGAAATCATCTATGTATTCCAATTCCTTGTACTGTTTAGGGAAAAACTTCATTTGTGAATAAAAGATGTAATATTTTTGACATAACAAACATGAGAAAAACTGAAAAGTCTTGTATCATGTTCAATAAAATGCCAATAAAATGCAGAGTTAGACCGTAAAAAGATCTAAAAGCTGTAAAATGCAATCTGGGGAAGACTTATCCAAGGACTGCCTGTAAATATTTTCACTTTTCTTTTTTAAATTGAATTTCTCTGCTACAAAAGATAGATCACAAGTCAGCTTGGAAAGTAGGTATCTCTTCCTCCCAGACATTTTATAATTTCTCAAAATAACTTTTAAATCTTTGGACATGAACAAAAACAGGAACTCAATGTACTCAGTCATTTCTGCTTGAATATTTCTTGACTTCCATATAGAAATACTTTGGGGTGGGGGGGAAATCTTATCCAAATTTCACATTAAAGAATCTAGCATTCTTAGTTGACCTACCTGGATCCTTGAACATAAAGCTCTTGCTCCTTTTCATTGGAATAATATTTATTGGAATAATATTTATAATAAGAAACCTATTTTAAACTTGGTGTTAAAGTATAGCGTTGGGGTGTATTGCCATAAAACATTATTGTTAATATTATTATATAGTTATGGCATAGTGGCCCAAAAAGCAAGTTATGAATGTAATCTAAAATTTGGGCATTAGATAAAACTGTTTAACAAATAAAATAGTTGATATTACATGAAACAGTTATAATTCCACTGAAGTGTGGTTTAAAACCTTGTTTTTGTATACTTGATTAAAAAGTAGATAATTGCCTCTGTAATTTTAGGATTTTTATCTGCAGGTAACATTTTATCATACTAGTATTCCTGGGCTTAATTTTATAAATAGGTCAGATATCCTGGAAAAGATTCTCATGCAATTCACAGTACAATAACATATGTTTCACTGTTTCAAAATCAATCCATTACAGAGGCAAAATGGTTGAGAGTGGGGATTTTTTGAAATCTAACATGTAGCATATTCGATGGCAACACATATAATCTGGCTTTTGAAAAGACAATTCTGTATTTACCTAAATATAAATTAAGATATATAAGGAGCTGAATCTATATGTAATTAATTCCAAAAGTTACAGGTGAATATGGAAGTTTGTTTAGTCATTAATTTATGTATTTAATTATTCCATAATTTTTTGTTTAATATAATTATATGCTGATGGACCCCTGGAAAATAAATCATCAGGATCAGTGCCAATCTGACTCATCTTGTGGTCACCTGTTTAAACCACTATCTAATCATTTGGGATTTCATGAAGCAATCTTCCTTGTTTTTAAAAATATGTCTGTAATCAAAACTTAATGCTATAGGCTTAGCACAGGCTTTGTTCAATTGACACTACCCAGTTTCCAGAGAACAACAGAATCTCTAGAATTCTACTAGGAACAATTAAAGGAGATCTTAAAAGTTTTACTTGCTGTTGGGCTGTGTTATTATTGGTAAATGTAACTTAAACCACATAAAATTTGAGATATAATATTTTGCATTTCAGGAACAAATGTCCCACTTTTTGAATAAAACATTTAAGTAAGGCCATCACAGTAGATTTTGCTTTCAGAATATTTTTTCTTCCTAATGTTTCCTGCAGGTTCAGTTCCCCTTTTTTCAGATCTATTAGTTGCAACAGGTGAGCCTAAACTTGTGAGCTGAAAGAGAGTGACTGGCCCAATGTCGCCTAGTCAGCTTTCATTCGTACAATGGGACTAGAACTCACAGTCTCCTGGCTTTTAGCCTGGTGCCTTAACCACAAAACCAACCTGCCTCTGTATTTTGTTTTGCTATTTTGAAATAATGCCTTTCAATGATGTTGCTAGGATAGCGCATGATTAAATAAAATGTCCAAATGATTAAAATTCTCTATTATCATCTCATGATCTTGAATTTTCCATCTGTAGGTTTTTTTAAAAAATTAAACCCAAAGCGTTAATTTTATCGTGGTTAATTTAAATTGATTTTTCTGGCAAAATTTAATGAATGCCTCAAGTAGGCATTTCAGACCCAACGTGGTATGTGAAAGAACAGAATTATCTATTTATATAACAAAGCACAAACTTTCTTTTGACTAATAATGGGCATTGACCACCAACCCAAAGTAACATAGTTTCCAGATTATTGACAGAGATACAGTATTAAAAAAGAAACCTGTCTCATACACTTGTTCCTATTCTTTTAAGAAGAAATTGGATGACCATTTGCCTGAAATGGCATAGGGTTTTCTAACGGAGCAGAGATTTTGACTAGAAGATCTTCAAGATACCCTCCACCTCTCTTATTCTGTTATTCTGTTATTAATATATTGTTTATAATATAATTATTTTGTCAAACCAAAATGAAAAACCTCCTTACTCTGCTGTTGTAATGCTGTCTCCTTTGGGAACGTCATTATGAAAATCAAAATAAAATTACCTAGATTGATATAATTACTACTTTTTTGTTCAATCAAAATAAAATCATCTAGATTGATATAATTATTAATTTTTTGTTCAATCAAAATAAAAGCACAATCTCTTTGATCTAAGATATTAGAGAACCATTGCTTTGGTGAATTATTGGAATATTTGTTTGGACACACTGAAATTAAAATTCAATGTGTTCCACTGTAATATTGATGTCCTGCTCCAGTATAATAAGTGAAACAATTTAAGCAGCATTGCACACTTATTTCCAGAACTTTTTGCAGACCAACTGGATTTTCCAGATTTACTGAACTGTCTATTTTTATCCTTTAGGGCAATGTTTTGCAATGACTTAAAAGAAAAGTATGAAGAAAAAATCGTTATTAAGGGAGTTGATGCAGAAATAATGCAGATTCTTTTGGATTATACATATACCAGTAAAGTGCTGATTACCAAGGAAAATGTGCAGAAAGTTCTTGAAGCTGCCAGCCTTTTTCAGGTTAGTGAATGCGTGCAGTTAATGGAAAATATATATAGGGACAAAGCACATATTAAGATTAAGCTATGAGTTAATTTTATTTAACTGTTGCATTTAATCTGTAACCTTTATAAGCATAGCCAACTAATGGCTGTTTACTATATATTCTTTAAAATATTGCTACATGGGTAGTTGTTTATTGAATAAAACAGGGATTAACAATGTGTGAACCGGTTGTTGAATGAAACTGTGACTATGCTTATCAAAGGTATCATGGCTGCAGATAAGAACCAGGAGGAGCATGCATCAAGGCCATAAATGGCAAGCTGTCAGACTCCAAAACCAAGAAAGCCATGCAGAGTTATATATAAGCTATTTCCTTTATTGTTCTTCACCTATAGACAGAAATAGTTCACCTAAAGTAACTTGACCTCTTCCATCCAACCAAACTATCTAAATTCCACTATCTGTTATTCCTCTGCATTGCACTTCCTCCTCTTGGGAATTCGGTCTATATTCCGTCACATAAGGTCATACCAGAACACATTCTAAACTCTGATCAATAGATCAAAAATCATCCTAAATAACAGTCAAATTATTCCTAGGAAGAGTCACTTCTCTGTTGGATCAGAATAGCTTAGACAACAAAATGCTAAACACAATGATCTTAGCGCCTCCCTGTAAGGAACCTGTCACCTTGAACATATTATTAATTAACATGATACTCAGGCTGCTTTCACAAGTAAGGCAAATATATTTATAGAACCCTTGAGTGTTCACTGTCTAGTAACTATGTATAATATTGTATTTCTAAACTCTATTTTGCATTTCTAGTAGTCAATTTCAATTTTGAGATACTAGGGGTGGGGGAGGGTGAGATTCTCTGGAAAAAGTCCCTGGAAGCTGTCCTGTATACCTTTCCATTCCAGTTTCTTCCTGTGGTTTACTAGCTGGATTGCAGACTGGATGGTGACCTATGGTGAAGCTGACTAAAGTTTTCTCCTCTCAAACAGAATTAATTAGCACTAGTATTCTATTAATTTTACCTTTGGGATTAATACAAGTAAATCAGGGGTGGGTTGCTGCCTGTTTGGTGCGCACGTAGTTTTGTAAATTAACAAAAGCCTGGTAGAAGAGAGATGTTTTTACCAACTTCTCAAATACTGGGAATATTATTTTGAATATAAAATGCAGAGAAGAGCAATCAAGATGATTAGGAGGCTGGAGGCTAAAATGTATGATGAACGGATGCAGGAACTGGGCATGGCTTGTCTAGTGTAGAGAAGGATCAAGGGAGACATGATAGCAGTGCTCTAATATTTGAGGGAGTGCCACAGAGAGGAGGGGGTCAAGCTATTTTCCAAAGTACCTAAAAGTCAGACAAGGAATAATGGGAGGAATCTCAACAAGGAGAGATTCAATCTGGCGATAAGGAGAAATATTTCTGACAGAGCAATCAACCAATGAAACAGCTTGCCTTCAGAAGTTGTGGGAGCCTCATCACTGGAAGCTTTCAAGAAAGGACTGGACTGCCATCTGTCATAAATGATGTAGGGTCTCCTGCTTGGGTGGGAGGGGTTGGACTAGATCAAAGGTCACCAATCAGTGGTCCACAGACCACTGGTGGTCCACGAGAAAATTTTGGTGGTCCACAGGAAAAAATTTTTTGGACTTTTTATATTGCACTAAATACTATTTATCTTTTTAAAAATCATATTGGTGGTTTGTGGGATTTAAAATTATGAATTTAGTTGGCGACCCCCGGACTAGATGACCTAGAAGGTCCTCTCCAACTCTGTTAATCTGTTAATCTGTCATTTGGCATGTACTTATATCTGAGTGTAGTAGAAGATCTAGTTTTCCTCATAACAAATTGACCTATGGCAAAATAATTTACTCCAAATCATCCAGTGAACTTTTGAGTCTGATGCTGGACTTAAACCTGAAACTTTTAACTCCTAGTCCAACCCCTTAATGTCTCTCACCATATCAGAAAGTAAACACCAAGGATATCTCCTGGGAGTGGAGAATGGAACAGCCTTATGGAAAACCGCAAGCTGTGGAATCTCCCCGGGAAGTTCATTTTGTAGCCTTGGATCATGCAGAAATCTTCAAAAGGGGCCCTCCTGTTGATTTGAGTAACTGGGCACATTCATAGTGAGAGAGACATTCCTGTCCTAAGTCCTTTGGGGCTTTAAAGATCAGTACCAATTGTGTGATTTCTATACCTTGCATAGGTCATCAGCTTAACTGTTGAATTGTGTATTGTGCAATTGCATTGCACTTTCTGGAAGCTTTTCAAGCACATTGAAATGATGTTACAAGTTGCAATCCAAGTATAATTAAATGTTTCTAAGTCTGGATTACTGAGGAAGGGTCACAATAAACTCAGTAGCCATAATTGGGAGAACATTTTCATCATGCCTGAAAATCTAGTGATAGTGATAGATCAAAAAATATTTTTAATTGTGAAACTGTTCCTTCTGGAGGATGGGGATGGATCTCTTTATCTGCATATTATGTTCCAGTGTATAATTAGGGAAATTGTGGATAATGAGCCTGTGAGTCAGTGAATGGGGTGGGGGTAGTGGTAGGGGTGGGGGTTAGAGTTTGCAGAAATTTTGAAAATAATCCCCAAATAACTTTCTCCAAATAACCAAAATAGTAAAAATATAAGAAATAAGGGTACAGTATCTCCCACCTCAGATTTAACACTTTATACTGTATATTTCTTAGTTTATTTTCATTGTGGAAGAAACAACATGCAGGGACACAATAACATAAAAGACCAGAATGCTACTAATTTCTCGGATGGCTAGGAAATATTAGGGTGGAATCTGGATATGAATTGTGCATATGAAAAACGGGGGGATAGAACTGAACTTTGTTCCAAAATAAGTGAAACTGTTTATATAATGTATAAACAAATTATCCCCTTGCTGTATTTATTACCTGCGACTACATGAGATAACAGCAGATAGCAAGACCACAGGTAACATAGTCTGTTGTCATGATCATACCCAAACCAACAGTATCTAAATTCCAGTATCCACCTTTTTCTTTCCCAGTAGGACTTCTGCTTTGTTTGGGATGAATGTCAATTCTTCTCTCAGCCTATTAAGGCCTATTAAGCTTAGGCGTGTTCAAAGTCACTGATTGTTTCATAGAGTCAGCAGAGTACTAAACGGTACAGCTGAATGTTATCAGCATACTGAAAACACACTCCTCTGGAAATAGATTATAAGTGGTAGGTGTAAATGTTATAACGCATAGAAGACAGGCTAGAACCTTGTGAGGAAATAGATCAATGCCTTGTGGTGTGTGTGTGTGTGTGTGTGTGTGTGTGTGTGTGGCGTCTCAAGCATTAGATTCGAACCATTAACTTTTGTAGGTGCTCTGACTGGAAATCCATTCTCAGTCAGGGAAACTCATGACTGATTTTGGATCAGTCACATTCTCTGACCACAGTGTCTGGGCTTGTTGGGAGGAAAATTGGTGGAAAAAGTAATGTATGTACTATCTGGGAAGGAAGATATAAATTGAAGAATAAAAAGTGCATGAACTCTGTTTTGGCCTTCAACACACAAAACTAGCCAAACTAGGGAGAGACTCTTTGTATCACAGTACATATGAGGGCAGCCCTTCAAGTAGCAGGAGACACATACAGTATAACATTTTTATGGGAATAGTAAATGATGCCATAATGTAATATGGGCTGAGGCTACAGATTTTTCTGTTTTGGAGAACCACTTTGGGAAAGACATTTACACTTTTACTTGTTTTCAGATGCCAAATCTCTTTTAATAGGTCTCTTTCAGATTTTTAAAAATTCCCTAACTCACAATAGAAGAAAGTGCATCAGTAGTTTCTCTTGCAGTATTGAACAGAACAATTATCTGTAATTCTTGTCTCATTAAGTAACAGTCTAACTAAAATCATTACTATTTGTTTGAGAAATATATCTAATATGATGAATTATACAACATCAGATGGATAGTGATTAAATAAGCTTCATTGGAAATACTAAGTTAAATATTTCCATACATGTACCTAAAAAAACAGGAAACAAGTGGTTTATAGATCAGATCTGTTAATTTTCAGTTTTTGTAAGCAACATAAATGTGTCAACAGGACATGGTTCAGAACATAAGATTCTCCTGTGAATAATTTTAAAAATCTACATACACTATTAAACTGTGTCTGGTTTTTCACTTCTCTCTTTTACTTTTAATTACTTTTTAAAACCACGCTGGTTTTAAACATGTAATCAGTTTACGTACAGCAAACCAAAAACTATTTTGAGGTTTCATCAGCTGTTAGGGAGAAACTGATGTGGTATTACGAGGACTTGCTTAACATGTTTTGATGCCTAAAGCAAAGACAAGATGACACATTTTTTATTAAGCAGAATTAAACAGTTGCTTTATGAAGCACAACCTGAGAAAGAGGGGAAGTGGGAAGATATAACAGCTCTCTCCTTAATGGGCCACTGAAGGTAACTGTCCTCTCACCAGTTTTGCTTGCATGAAATGTGGAGAGCATCATCAACCACTTCAAAACCACTTGAACCACCACTAGACTCATTCTTTGCATACACGTTTACTACACTGATGGTTAATCTTACTATAATATTAGGAAGAAAACAGAATCATTCCTGATATCTGAGGTCTTGTCAATCAGAAAGGTCAGCAGTTTGGTAGTTCGAATCTAGGTTTATTCTAACCTCTTAAATGTGCATTTCAGTGTGTGAATGTTACTGAGGATTATCAGCAGAATATTTATTTGGAAAATAATTAAAGTAAATTACTCTCACTTTCTTAATTTCGGGAGTACAATAGAATGAGTGTCTTTTATAGCAACATAATTGTTGCCCTCATTAAACAACTGGGAGTCAAAACACTTGATGATCCACTTTTTCTAATTCAGAGGACTGTCAGTAGATCTTCATTTACCTTCAGCACAGTCATTTCTTGGAAAATCTTGTCTGTTGTGGTATTTTACTGAGATTAATTTGCATAATCATGCATTATAATATTAATATAAAATATTTTTTGTTGAAAAGTAGCAATTATCATTGAATACAAAAGTAGCAATTACCATTGAATACAAACGGGCATGCTATATATTACCTCAAAACGGTTAACACTTGCATATCACTCTGCTATGCAAGCGTTAACCATTTTGAGGTACTATATAACATGCCCAGAATCAAAGGTGCATCTAGGGAATAACTGTGGAAGAAGACCCTTGTCCTCTAGTGCTTGTTCATTAGAACTTGTGAAGTTCTAGGATACAGTATATCTAGTTGGCCATTACTTTACAAAGAATACCGTATATACTCGAGTATAAGCCGACCTGAATATAAGCCGAGGCACCTAATTTTACCCCAAAAAGCTGGAAAAGTTATTGACTCGAGTATAAGCCTAGGGTGGGAAATGCAGCAGCTACGGTAAATTTCAAAAATAAAAAATCAGTGTTATTTGAAACTCAAAGTTATGTTTATTCAAGGGACCCGCTTAATTAAAGTGTTCTATAATATCAGTATGACTTATAATACTGCAAGTCTGCAATATTAAAATACTTGTATAGGGGATCCCCGGGATCCCCCGAAGAGATCAAATCACAACCAGTATGCCACCTTCTTGGTATATTGTTTTTATTTTCACTGAGTTTTTAAAAATGAGCATTATTTCATCCTTTTTTTCTTTATGTTTGATTGGTATCTGCAATTTGTGTTAATTCTGTTCATACATATAATATAAATGAAAAACCCAGCTCTCTTAAAAAATATTTTAAGTTCTTTCTGGTGCTCCTTTTTAGAATTGGCCAACTAATATTTCTGTTCGCCCAACTAATGTCAGGCAGAGTTAACTGAAAAAGTAATTTTTCATGAAAGGACATTTTCCTAGGATTTTAATTGTTCTTACTGTCAGATTTCTCGTTATTTCCAGCTTGAGTCTCCTTCTGACAAGTTTCCATTGCTTCTTGTCCTGTCCTCAGGTGCTATTGCTGCCGCCGCCTCCTCCTCCTCCAACAGCACCAGCACATTTGCTGCCCAGCGCTGCGGCTGAGGTGAAGCCGCCAAAGCTCCCGCTGGCGCCCCCGCAGCGTTGGGCGGATATCCGGCAGTGCTGTTGGAGGAGGAGGAGGCGAACCAGCCTGCCATCGCCGGCCACCGCTAGCCCCGCCGCTCTTCCCACCCCCTTCCAAGCCCCACAGTCCAGCGGATGGAGCAGAAGCAGCTACGGGGCTTCGCTGCTGCTCCCCGCATTTTCTGCATGGGGATCCCTTGGAGAGGGGATTCCAGCCTGCCATCGCCGGCCACCGCTAGCCCCGCCGCTCTTCCCACCCCCTTCCAAGCCCCACAGTCCAGCGGACGGAGCAGAAGCAGCTCCGGGGCTTCGCTGCTCCGTCCGCTGGACTGTGGGGCTTGGAAGGGGTCGGGAAGAGCAGCGGGGCTAGCGGTGGCCGGCGATGGCAGGCTGGCTCGCCTCCTCCTCCTCCAACAGGCAACAGCACTGCCGGATCCAGTTGTAGACTCGAGTATAAGCCGAGGCGGCTTTTTTCAGCCCAAAAAGTGGGCTGAAAAACTCGGCTTATACTCGAGTATATACGGTAAGCTTTTGGCCTGATCCATGGGCACTCTTCATACATTCTGAGATATTCTGGACTCTGCTTCAGTGCTTCCAGATGGTTGTGAAGACTTGCCTGGCTGTTGATTTTCCTGTTCCCCTTGACTGTATCAAAATATTGTCAAGGTCAGCAGTGAGAAGAAAATGTTTCAGTCAGGGATTGCTACCACATAACTGAAACATGCACAAACTTGAACTACTGTACCTAACAAGAAACAATGGGCAGAAATTGTAAGATACGAATTTGGGCATTTTGTACATCAACCCATGTTGTTCCTCATGTTATTAGAGTTTTTCAAGAGCAGTGAAAAAAGACAGGAAAATAGGTCTATATGATGTTTTTCTCCTATGCTTTCAGTTTTTGCGCATGGTAGAAGCTTGTTCCAGTTTCCTTAAAGAAGCTTTACACCCAGAAAACTGTGTTGGGATTCTCAGGCTGGCCGATGCTCATTCCCTTGATACATTGAAGCAGCAAGTCGAGAATTATATTGTGCAGAATTTTACACAAGTGGTGAATTACGATGAGGTCTGTGAGTTGCCTGCAGACATTTTGAATAGCATGCTAAAAAGTGATGACCTCTGTGTCACTGAAGAAGCTCAAGTATTTCAGATAGTTATGAAGTGGGTGCGTTACAAAATAGCGGACAGGCTCCCACTCCTCCCATTTATCCTGGAGAGTGTGCGTTTACCTCTTCTGGATCCTTGGTATTTTGTAGACACTGTTGAAGCAGATCCACTCATCAGACAATGTCCTGATGTCTTTCCTCTGCTTCAGGAAGCCAGAATGTATCATCTATCAGGAAATGAGGTGAGTAATAATATTAAAGGAACTACAATACAAAGATTATCTAGATCTTATCTGTGGTAAGAAAGTTGACTGCTAAATGCAACTTTGAACAATTCCATGGATAATGGCTTCATGGCCTTCAACAACCTTTTTTGTTTGAAATCAGAGATATATTTATATATTCAGAAGCTCATAGCTCCTGGAACACAAAAATATTTTTGTGTAAACTTTTATAGACACACAATTTTATATTTCCCCTTAAAATTGTGCAACTGCCGACAGTAATCTGTTATTAAATTGTCGTAGGATTTTTTTGTTATTATTTGCAATTCTACCTGAAAAATCTGTTATTAATTATATTTATGAATTAATTCCTTATCACCTCTTTGATGTATGATGTGTGTAAAGCCTAGAATAATAGTGCCAGTCTGAGTGCTCCGAACATCCTCAAAAATTGCTACTGAGTTATATTTATTATACATCATAAAAGGGAAATTGTAAGTAAATTAACCCCACCCAGTTCTGCTACATTTGACTTCAGGACCAAATGTCACTTCTAGTCCCTACAAACATGTGCATCCATGACCTAATTACACATTTGTAGATGGAGAAAGTGATTGTTGGTTGCTAGATTTTAACAACAACAACAATAGTTACTTTTGTTTTCATTTAGATGATTTCAGGAAGAACAAAGCCCAGAATGCATGAATTCCAGTCCGAGGTTTTTATGATCATAGGTGGTTGCACAAAGGATGAAAAATTTGTATCAGAAGTAACTTGCCTTGATCCTTTGAGACGCAGTCGTTTGGAAGTGGCAAAACTGCCAAACACAGAACAAGAATTAGAAAGTGAGAATAAAAAGTGGGTGGAATTTGCTTGTATTACACTAGGAAATGAAGTCTACATATCAGGTAAGGAATGAAATAATTCGTTCTCTGTCCTCCTCCCCTGCCTTTTTTTCTGAAAAGAAGAGTAATAGAGCTAAATAGTGAACTAGCAAGTAAGCAAGCAAACAGATGCAAGGTGAACTCTCTGAATCACTTCCCCAGGGTAGAATCTCTAGGGAAGCCATCCGTGATTCCAAAGCAGTGTTTCTCAACCTTGGCAACTTGAAGATGTCCAGGACTTCAACTCCCAGAATTCCCCAGCCAGCGAATGCATTCGCTGGCTGGGGAATTCTGGGAGTTGAAGTCCTGGACATCTTCAAGTTGCCAAGGTTGAGAAACACTGTTCCAAAGGCTTTACTTCCGGAAGAAATCATGCTGTTTAATAGGAGTGCTGCTGACCTGTAAGGTGTCTTTTTGTAAATATTTTTGCTTTCAGTGTGTCAAGTCATGCCACATGGCAGCTGCAGTTTTCTGGTGCTTCATTCTCCTATATTCACAGTTGCATGAAGTTGTAACTGGAAGGGCTTCTTCCCACAACTTGGTGCCCTGTAACAGGCATTGGGCTGTCACCATTGTCATTTGGTGCAACTTTGTGCAATATATAACTGACATATCTGCTTGCAGAGGCTCTGCTGCTGAAGCAAGGCTGATTTTAAGCAGTTGGGGAGGACGTTGCAGCAGTTTTGGTGGCACCTCTCTCCTGCCTCCCTCCCTCCCTCTCTTCTTTGGTTCCTATTCAGACCTCCACATTTATTCAGGTTTATTAAAATGTGAGATGAAGAGTAAATAGCTAGGAGTCTTATTGATGACCTGGATCTATGTGGCATAGCTGTTGCCCTCCCTGTTTTTATTAAGTTTAGGCCAAAGGAAGGAAGGAAGGTAGGAAGGTAGATAGATAGATAGGTAGATAGATTAGATTGATAAATTAGATAGATTTAGATAGATAGAAAGATAAATAGATTAGATAGATAGATTAGATTGATAGATTAGATAGATTAGATAGATTTAGATAGATTTAGATAGATTAGATAGATAGAAAGATAAATAGATTAGATAGATAGATAGATAGATAGATAGATTAGATTGATAGATTAGATAGATTAGATAGATTTAGATAGATTAGATAGATTTAGATAGATTAGATAGATAGAAAGATAAATAGATTAGATAGATAGATAGATTAGATTGATAGATTAGATAGATTAGATAGATTTAGATAGATTAGATAGATAGAAAGATAAATAGATTAGATAGATAGATAGATGATAGATAGATAGATGATAGATAGATAGATAGATAGATGATAGATAGATGATAGATGATAGATGATAGATGATAGATGATAGATGATAGATGATAGATAGATAGATAGATAGATAGATAGATAGATAGATAGATAGATAGATAGATAGATAGATAGATGATAGCAGGGCTTTGCAGAGTTCTGAATTTGATCTCCAAAATGTGTTTTAGCACATGCAAGTATTTCATCTGGCCACTTTTATTTTGAAGTACACAGTAGCTACATTTGGGTTCCCATTAGTCCTAAGTATGTTTTGGAAATGAGATCCAAAACATTACATAGCATTAATAGATAAAGTTATAAGTGCAAGTATAAATCTTTTGCTTCTTATGCAGTATAGATTGTTGAGGTAATGGCGATGGATGGAGAACCTGTGGGTCATCAGCCACTTATGATTTCGTAGCCCCGTTTTTTGTGAAGTTTGAGTGCAAAATAGATGCATCGATGTAGCATCTTAAAGCTCCCAGATCATCTCCCACATCAAAAAGAAGGAACCAATATTGTGTCCTCCCTGGTTAGGTCACTTCTATGTCTCATCTGCACCTTTCAGATGTTGGAAAAAATATTTATATAGGACAGCACAGCATCCTGGATTGAACAGTTTGTCTATTTCCAAGTGTAGGCATGTAAAGAATATGACAAACTGGCATTGAAGTTTAAATCTCTTCTCTCCCACAAATGTTTTACTGGACATCTTTTAGTCAAACTCTTAACTAAGGGAAAAATACTTTTTGGTGGAAAAATATTGAGTGATTCAGTACTATACATACACTTGGGCTCTTGAAGAAATGGCAAGATATAAATCTAACAAACCAAATAGATAAAAAGGCTTCTGTTTTTCAAATGTGTTATCATTTAATTCCAATTAAAACATAAAGATGTATTTAAATTATGTGAATAAAAAAAAGTGTCAGATCTTTTTGAAATTAGTTCTGTTTATCTCTTAAACAATGAGGACTAAATCTTAGTGAACAAGAAAAACAGACAAGAACATAATGCTCAAGAGCCTAATGAGAATGTGTGAACAAAAACTATTGTTGAGGATATGTCCTGAATCTTGGAAGAAAGTGGAATTTTATTTTTATTTGCTGCAGGAGGAAAAGAAACACAACATGAAGTCTGGAAGTATAATTCATCTATCAACAAATGGATCCAAATTGAATATTTGAATGTTGGAAGATGGAGGCACAAAATGGCTGTTTTGGGTGGCAAAGTATATGTGCTTGGTGGTTTTGATGGCGTACAAAGACTTAACAGTGTGGAGGTTTATGATTCCTTTCACAACTGTTGGTCTGAGGTAAAGTACAGATGTACTTTCAGTATTAGTGAAACAGAAAACAGGACCAAAATAACACAATGTTGTTGCTATTTAATTTAAGTCAACAGACAGAGAGTGTTTTCACACACAACACCCAAAATGGTTTTTTTTAATCTGCATCTATAGTACAGTGTAGAACTAGCCAGCAGATTCACTGAGTATTAAAACAACATTTATTTTGTCCTCCATTATCAGCTGTGCAGTATGAATGTAGATTAGACAAGAGAGACATACAGAACTTAGCACATCTGTTTTTCACGCCCCATGTAGCAGCTCTTGCAGGTGAAGATCTTCAATGCAGATCAGAAATCCCAGGCTGTTTTTAGATGCAGCCTACACAGAGGGTGCACAAGTCTGAGGAAAGCACTGCTCATAGACAGTGTTGTAATGTTGTACCACTAATCTCAATTCCTGTTTCCCACTTTTACATTAGCATGAATTCACAAAACCGAAAAATAGATGTGTGTGTGTATTTTACTTCATGTGCCAATTTTCATGGGTCTAAATTAAAATGAACATGTATACATTTAGCTACATGTTTCCTAAGAAACACATTTTCCATTTATGAGCAAAAACTTTCTGTACTTTCTTTTCAAAATGGTATTTCCACTGTATGTAAGAAATATTTTCTAGAATTCTATGTTAGATTCCTCTTCCACCTTTATTTACAAGAATTCTTAATAGAATTCTTGTTATTCTAACTATTATAATAATATTGGTACATTGTTAATTACTTTATGTTGTTAATTACTTTATTTTACTCCTGTGGAAAAAATGGGTTCAGAAATGATGATTAGCCTAAAGCCACTCTATCATTCCATTGGCAAGCACAGACTTGAATCTCTCTTCCACAGATTCATATCAATGCCTCTTCCTTCCTTCTTTCAAACACAACTGAGTTGCCAAGTTTTGAGTCCTTATGAACACTGCAGCAAGTTTTGCATTATTTTTTTCTGACCCCCAAAGATTTTAAACCAACTTTTCATTTTCTTTCTCTGTTATTATAATATTCTCCTTCCTAATTACTGGTATCTAGCATGTAGAACTTTGGACTTTAATTCAATTTCATATTCCATTTCCCTAATATAATAAGACACATAAAATCAAAATTAATTTTAACACATTCCTAAATTACTTTATTTGTTTGATTTTAATAAAGGGAACTCCTCTCATGATCAGTGTGAGCTCATTTGGAGTAGCCAGTTACAAAAAGAAACTCTACGTGATTGGAGGAGGACCCAACGGAAAGTTGGCTACTGACAATACACAATGTTATGATCCAGCAACAAACAACTGGTGCTTAAAAACACCTATGCCTGTTGAAGCAAAGTGTATCAATGCTACAACTTTTCGTGACCACATCTATGTTGTGGGTAGGTTTAATATCTGCTTTCACATGCTTAATAATTTGCATATTTTCTTTAACTCAGAACTCTTATTATAGTTATACTTATTTTCGTTTACTGCAAACTGCAGACTTGTGATATTCTTTTTAATTAGATCATGCAGATACTTCTAGAGAGATAAAATGCATTTTAGTGTTAGCTAATGTACAATAGTAAAGTTAGTACTAATGATACCTTATGGTATTAATTGGACTATTGATTATTAGTAGGTTCTCCCATAGGAGAATGAACATATTTGTATTACTGAAATCATTTAAAAGTAATGCAATAGGATGATGCTTGCTTATATATGTATTACAGTGAATGTACAGCATGAGTGTGTGTGTTTGTGTGTGTTTACATACATAGAAAAATGCAGTTTTAGGTGAACCTTTGAATGTAAGAAAATAGAATATTTTGCTTTCTTTTCAGTGAGTCTGTGACATATATGTGTCTCCTCTCATTTCATATACAAACCAAGATTCTTTGACAATAATTTCATACACATTTTCACTAAGTCACAGATGAGGACATAATTGATGTACAGTCTAGTAGGATATACCCCAAAAGTTGTGCATTTAATATACTTCCAGATATCATTTTGATTTGAATAGATCAATCCAAGCAATTCTCAGTGTTTAAAAATCTTACACAAAAGATGACAAGGAGTTTTTGTATTCCATCTTATACCAGGATGTAGGTAGGGAGTTAAGCAATAGACATCCTGGAAACAGTATGCACTGTAATCATAAACCCTGTGTAGTATTACCTGTGTGCTCACAGGTAATACTACAGTCACTTACAGTCTATTGAGATACATTGATCTTGTAAGTTCCTCTTGTTTTCTGCCTGGATTTTCCATATCAGTGTGGGTAGAGAAGACAAGACACACATCCCTGGTCATCAACAGCCAGGAAATACTTAGGAAGAAACACACAAATCAGTTTCAATAGAACACTGAAGCATTTTAGGAATACATAGAGGCCCAATGATTATTGTCTACATTTGTTCTCTGTCTCTGTCTGTCACTCACTCACTCACTCACTCACTCACTCACTCACTCACGCACGCACACACCAAGTCTCTCTCTCTCTCTCTCTCTCTCTCTCTCTCACACACACACACACACACACACACACACACACACACACACACCCCTAAGCTTCTAGGCATTAGTTAGAGAGACTCAAGCGATATGTCTTGATTCAGGAGAACTCAGAGTTGGAGGGCTTCAGCATCACTTTTATCTGACCAGATCCTTGCTTTGTTCATTCATAGGTCCCAGCAACTACATTTGCTTGTTGATTTACAAATGTTCTTCTTCTTTCTTCTTTGATTTCATAATGATTTGTTCTGTCTCATCTGGAAAGAATCTTTGAGACAAGATTACTGGCTTTTGCCTTCTTGGCTTACTCAGAGACAAATTTGGTCTCGTGCATTCAAAGTTGATTAATGGCAGTCACTTCTTGAAAACCAGTCACTTCTTGAAAGGAATAATTTTCCATCTCTCCTTTCCAGGTGGGGCAATGAAAGCAGTCTATTCTTACAGTCCACTCACAGATATATGGTGCCTTGTGACTCAGTTAAACCATGAATGTGCTAGTTGTGGGATTGCTCCTTGCAACGACAAACTGTTCATTACTGGAGGACGGGATGAGAAGAATGATGTCATCGCCACAGTGCTGTGTTGGGATGCTGAGACCCAGAAATTGACAGAGGAGTGTATTCTCCCACGTGGGGTCTCGCATCATGGGAGTGTCACCCTGAGGAAATCATATACCTACATCCGTAAGGTAGTGCCTGGTGCAATCTCAGTCTAACTTTGAAGGAAGATTCAAGATAAATGAAGAATAAGTGCTCATGAAATACCTCATTTTCCCAAAAGTTATAAAGAGACTATTGGGATGGAACAATCATGCTGGTGTAGCATATTTTCTCAGTTTCATTCTATACATGCTAAATTGTCAAATGGGATATGGGAAAGACATACGCATTGGGGTATGAATTCATTTGTACTCCACAAAGTGATATGTGAACCACAGTATTACTATCCTTCAGTTATCACATTTCTCTGATTTTGCAGTGCAGTTCTCTGGTTTAAAAAGAATGTGCTCCACAGAGTAATATGTGCAAAGGGAAAAACACATTGCATATAAAAAGAGTGATGATGGGCCGGCTGATGCCTCTAGGCACCGATGCACTCATAGATGAACATGAAGAAAAAAGGGAAAAGCTGGCATGCTGCAAATTAATCCCAACAGGAATTCTTAGAACAGTGTTTCTCAACCTTGGCGACTTTAAGTCCTGTGGACTTCAACTCCCAGAATCCCCCAGCCAGCACAGCTGGCTGGGGGATTCTGGGAGTTGAAGTCCACAGGACTTAAAGTCGCCAAGGTTGAGAAACACTGTCTTAGAAGATAAAACGGGGGATGACTGGATTTAGATGGCAATTAATTTGTGAGAGTACTTCCCAAAAGTCCAATAGGTTGCAGCAAATCAAACATAACAATATGAAAACAAAAAAACACAAACTTGGGGAAATAGCTCAATGTAACTGTGGGAAGAAAGTGACTTCCATATTCTGTGTCACCTTTGCCATCCACAACACCCACTAGCCATGGCCACATCTGACCTCAGTAAACAGAAACAAAGTACTTCTTAAGCTTTTCTGCCGGTATTGACACTTGAGCTGAACTGATTAAGTGCTGTTCTGCACATTTTGCTGTTGAAATAAACTCTGCCTCTGCTCCAAGTAACTTACCCTGTGTGTCCTATGGAGGACCTGGCCTAGATTTGAACTCAGAACTTTCTACTAACATAACATTAGTGGAAAATATATATAAAGGCCACATATTAAATTTATTACAAAGAAAGATAACCTGGACGATCCCCCTGTCCTCCACTAATACAGTATAGATAGCAACAAATAAATAAATGCAGGCAAAAGTTTTGTGCAATGCCCAGTTTTCCTACTTGTTACCTAGGATTGCTAACTCCGGTTCAGATTCTCTCATACATTGAAATAGAGCCTGCTTTTATATTATGTGCATATATATCAGTGGCCTATACCTCCTAGAATCTCCCCCAAAGAATAGCTAATAAATTAATTGCCTGGTACTCCTTTTATATAAGTATCCAACACAAAGTGTCAACCAAAGTGCCATCACAGATACACTTGTATGCCAGGCTCTGCACTGTTTTCCTACCAATGCAGTTCAAATGCTGTTTTTGACTTTTAAACCCCTAGGCAGCCTAGTAAGGGGATCTTTCAATCAAACAATCAATCAGAATAGAGCTGGAAGGGACCCTAGAGTCTAATTCCCTGCTTAAGAAGGAGATCCTATATCATTTCAGACAGGTGGCTGTCCAGTCCTTTCTTAAAAACCTCCAGGGATGAAGCACCCACAACATCTGATGCCAAGCTCTTCTGACAGCAGATTTGCAGGACCACTTTGGCTAGCTAGTTTCAACAGCCTGACTTATGTGTCCCGACAGAACCTGCTTATAGAAACTTCCATGTGAAGAGGGAAGTAGGGGACACTGGTACTGTTTTTCTATTGCTGTATCTGTTCAGAGAACAGTCTCCTTCCAGAAATTCAGTCAGCCTCCACACGGTTGTGGAGGTTTCATAATTTACCAAAAATCAAGTTATTTCAGAGAGGAACATGAATTGATGCAATTGATTGGGAGTTGGTTTATTTTTGTAGTTATACTATAAATGTTTTATTATATTTTTATGGATCTATTGTAAATGGTGAAGAATCTCTTTAGATTATAATAAACATAAGTCAAACAAACAAACAATATGAAATTTACCTGCAATGCCCTTCCATAGGACAAAGCTGAACTCTATGAGTTGTGATTCCCAACTTTGGATATTTGTTTTAATTGTTCTTTTGTCAGCATCACTACTTTTTTTTTTTTGCTGAAAGATGTGATAATATTTCAAATGAATTGAAGTTAACATTTGCCATTTTAAGATGTTCCTGTCATTTGGTAATAGCCTAAAATTTAAATATCTTTTAAAGATTAAAACAAATTAAATAAACATACCTGCTTCTTTATCAGAAGATTAAAGGACAGAGGGACAGGAAGAATAAATGAAAAGGGGCAGTAATAAAGCGTTGCCAATTTATGATAGGAATTATATGGCCTCACTGGTTTACATCATAACTCCATCTGGAGCAACCCATGATTACACACACACACACACACACACACACACACACACACACACACACACGGTGGTGGGATTCAGCCAGTTCACACCACTTCGGGAGAACCGGTTGTTAAGTTTCTGAGCAGTTTGGTGAACTGATTGTTGGAAGAAATCATTAGGGCAGAGAATCAGTTGTTAAATTATTTGAATCCCACCACTGCCTCCTCCCCCAAATATTAAGGGCACTTCTAGACAACCAGCTTTTCCATTACTCAAGTATAAGTGGTCTTCCTGGGATACTCAAGTTATAGATTACCAAGCTGCCACTGGAATAGTATCCATATTTCTTTGTGAAACTATAGCTTTCCTAGAGAATGAACGGCCAGTCCTATCCCATTCTCTTTATGGGATGCCTGCCTCAGGAGAACACTGCATTATATTTTGTTCTAACATTGATATTTATTGCTTTTAAACACAGTTGTTTTTATTGTGATGGTTTAACTTGAGAATTTTATTTTTTATTCTTATCTTGTAAATTGCTCTGGGCTTTCCTGGAAGTAAGAAAAGTATAGAAATTAAGTCAAATTAAAAATTGCTGCAATATAAAAGGAAGCTATGTGTCCTTTTAATCTACTACCATTTCCCCCCTGCTAACAGTTTGCTTGAGACACTATCAGAGAAAGACGATAATAAATCTAAGAAAAAAATTACTATGCAGAAATGTCATTAAGACCATCAAGGTACATTCTACACTGTCAAAATTGCAAACTCTTTTCACTTGCAATTTCTACGGAAAGCTTGTGATCTTTATTCCATTTACCTGGATTAATGAAACCTTATTTTTATTCATTGGTATCATAAGCAAGATAGGATCTTATTTTTCAACACCCCCCCCCCACTTCATTAAACCAAATAAAATGTATTGATGAATTGTTTATGTCTGTGGCTCGCTTTGTCTTCACATACAAGACCATTTTCTTTTTGTTATTGCATATTCACATGAAGCTCAATAGGTGGCACTATTATACTATTTTTAGGTCAAATTTTTCTTTCCAGGAAGAAACATCCAAAACAATTCCTTGAATAATAACAAAACAAAACAAAAATCCTATTGCAACATCATTTCCAAGAAATATATTACAATTTCAACAAAATTATGAGCATGGCTCAAAATGTAATTACATTATGCAAGAGCTCTCTTTTTGTCTCTCAACACTGGGCCCCCTTTTCTTTTTTGTCCAACTTATATTTTGTCACAGATAATCACATTTTTTCCCAATATACAATGTTATTAAAATCTTTAAAAACAAGAATAATACAAATTAAAAGAAAAAAAGAAAAAAACTAATCATGCAAAAAGAAAAGAGCAACAGAAAATTTTGAAAAAAAGAGATAAAGTGGCTTCTGCTTTTTTTACAACAGCATAAACACCGTACAGTTATAAAGTGACCTTTCTAAAGTTACATCGTGATGCTCTCCTTTCTATAATCTATCCTACAAATCATTAAAACCATACATCTTAAGGGTTTTTTTCTTTTATGCAAGAATGAACAAGGTGTCTCCAGTCACCAATAAACTCTCGTCTTGCTAAGTTCAGCCCACCCCACTGATATTGGCAGAGAGGCCTACTGTGGATCCCATCAGTTAAAGAACTCTGGCTGTTGGGCTCCAGAAGAGCCTTCTCTGGCATGGCTCCCACCCTCTGGAGCAGTTGTTCTCAACCTGTGGTTTGCGACCCCTTTGGGGGTCAAATGTCCCTTTCACAGGGGTTGCCTAAGACCATCGGAAAACACATATTTTTGATGGTCTTAGGAACCAAGACACTGCTCCTCTATGGTTGGGGGTCACCACAACATGAGGAACTGTATTAAAAGGTCGTGGCATTGGGAAGGTTGAGAACCACTGCTCTGGAGCATCCTAACCCCCAGGGTCAGATATACTCCCACCCTTCTATCATCCCCAATATTTGCACAGCAAACTTTTTTGTTTTAATTTTCATTCATTTTTATTTCCATTTCTGTTAACATAGATAATTCTCACTGTTAATTTGTTGAGAAATACTTAATCTTCCCTGGAAAGTTAAATTGTTCTTCCTTTCTTTGTATCTCCTCCAAAATAGCTTATGTTTTCTCCTATGCCTTCTTTGGAGTTCACTATTATAGTGCATAAAGTAACCTCTCATGAAAGCTCTGCTTGAGACCCAAACCATTCTTCCATCTGTACTCTTATTAAGATTTTTATTTTAAATAAAACTTGTTTTAATTTATTTCTACAGTCCTCCATAATTGTTTGTTTTAGTAACAGGATTTTATTTAACCTTCATCTGAAAGAACTGGGACAAACAATCAAGCAGAAAACAATATCCTAATCAAGGAATTATCAGGGAGAAAAGCCTCACCCCTACCAACATTGGCAGGGCAAGTTAGTTAATGATTATTTTTTCTTTTAAAACCTATTAATTTCCTCTGGAAATTATTTATTCCTTGTTATTTCAGTTTACTAAGAACCACATATTCTTCGCCCAACATCCTCAGTTGGATGGAGAAATGGAGAAAATGAGTGCCACTTTGTAGAATTGATTTTGTTGCTATATAAATTACCATCCAATCTAGATTGGGTTTAGTTGTAAAAACCTGGATCATGGACCTCCAGTCTGATATGGATGTTCCTGACTATCTAAGACTTTTGAATAATGCCTGCTACTGAATGCTTCTAGTCTTCACCACCTGAGAGGTTTCCTTTTTTTCTCTAGAAGCTTCAACCAACTCAGCCCCTCTTTAAGAATCAACTGAATTGTTCCAAAATATTCTACAAGTGCTCTGCAGAACTATTTTTAGGAAGCATCCATACCCCATCACTTTTTGAGGTCTGGCTTCTTGCTAGATATCTCCACTCTACACAATTGTTTTAAAACAGAAAAAAAACCCTCTATGCTACCTCAATTAAGGAAGGGGAAGTCATAGGAACATCTTTTTTGTATATATATTTTATTAAAGATTTTTACAGAAGTAAAAGATATACCTGAAATGATATAAAGTAGGATTAAAAAAGGAAAAGTGTGAAATGTAGTACAGTATATATATGATTTCCTAATTTCTTCAGAACAGTTACAAATTTATTATCTCTAGCCCCCCTTTTGAAGTAAGATCATAGTTTCCTTCTTTTAAAAATCAACTCTTTCTAACAAGCAAATCCATAAACCACCAGTTTATTTTTTTCCAGTTTCAGCAAGAAGTCCACAAGAGGTTTCTAGTCTTTAATAAAAGTACTTGTCATATTCTCAATCAAACAAGTCAGTTTTGTCATTTCACACTTTCCATCATCTTCATAATCCATTTCTCTATTGTGAGTATTTCAATATTTTTCCATCTTTGTGCATATAATAGTCTCACTGCAGAGATCGTGTCCGAACCAATCTTCCATAGGTCTTTTCTAACTGGCTGTCCAGAAGTCCCAGAGAAGTAGGAACTTCTGAAATGGAAAATATTCTTGAGGGAAGAACTTCAGTAGAAGCCTGAGTGGGACAGTAATGCAGAGTGATGAAGGGAAGGCGAGCCAATACCATTGTTTTTACTCTTCCTTGGTTACTGCTCTGGATGGCTCAGTAGCAGCAACAGGAACTTTAAGAAGGGCGTTAGAGGTACTGGCAGATCAGTAGTGGGTTGCAGACGGTACACTCCGGTATGGGCATACTGGAGCCAGCCCGGAGCATCGGATCCCGTTCTGGTACTGTGCTCCGAAGGTCCCACCTGCCCGTCTGAACTCCTTACCAGAGTTTAAAGGCTTCTGTGCTTTTGGAGCATTGCGGAGGTGCGTGAATGCATGCACATTCAATGCATGAACGCATGCCCGGTTGGAACGGGATTTGAAAGCCACCATTGTGGCAGATGCATTGTTTCAAGCTACTCTCTTTCTCACTTCCTTCCTTCCTGCTCAGTTAAGGTACAAAGTAAGAATGAATGACATATTGGCTGCTAATACCTGGATCACCAGTACATGGCACCAAAAAGATGCAGAAAACTGTAACTCTTGTGTCCCATCTAAAAGATTTGCCTGTGTTTTCATTCTTCTTGCACTATAGGCGTCATTGAGGGAGGAGATTTGTTAGCTTAAAAATGTGATATAATATACTCAATAAGTAAAAGATAAGATTATTGAAAAGCTCATACTATATCAGTGGTGGGTTTCTGCCGGTTCGCACCAACTTGGGAGAACCAGTTGGTGAAATTTACCGATCTGGTAAATTTCCAGATTTACCAGATGGACACAGAAGTAACTTCCGGAATGCCTGCCCCAGCCCTGTCGCTCACTCGCCTTTGCCATCCCGTCGCAGCTCACTTGCTCCCCCACCCGTCCGCACTAAACTAGCCCAGCTTGCCGCTAACTGATTGGCAGTTCAGCCAATCAGTGAGCAGACTGGAGTTGACCTGCCCGCCTCTAACACCCGTTTAAAAGTGTAGCGGGTCCTCCCTTCATTTCATTTTGTTTCACTTTGCCTTCCAGCAGGTAGGTAACTAAGCGCAAGGAGGGGCGATTCAAAATCTGCGAGTTGGCATATGTCATGTGGCTGAAAGTGGGTGGGCAGCAATGGCAGCAGGCTAGCAAAAGCTGCAAGCAGGCGTATGCCACGTGGCCAAAAGTGGGTGGGTGGCGGTGGCGGCCTAGCTTTTGCAAGGGAAGGTCTTCAGGCCTTCCCTCGCGAAAGTGGTAGCTGGCATACATCACGCGGCTGAAAGCCCCCCTCCCTCCCTCCCTCTCCAGCCTCGCTTGGCTGGCTAAGCTAACCGACAACCTAGCTAACCAACAACCTTGTCCCTCCAGTCCAGTAAGTTTACCTGTCCTGCTGCCTTGCTGACTGCCTGCTCCCTGCTGCATCCATTGCATCGGATCCATCACATCGGACAGCTGCTGATTCTGCCTGCTGGTAAGTTTTTTTCTTTCATTTTTTAATGTTTTTTAAAAGAATATTTTATTTATTGTGCATAGAATTTTTTAAAATCATTTTACTTAAAAGTGTTTAGTATAGAATATTTTAAAATGGTTTACTTCAATTTATTGTGTGTGGATTCTTTTTTAAAATTGTCTTAGACTATTTAAAAAAAGATTCTATCCAAAATAAATTAAAATAAATCATTTAAAAAAATTCTATACTCCATACTTTAAAATTGTGTATAGAATTGTTCTAAATCGTTTTACTTAAAAGTATTGAGTATAGAATGTTTTTAAATGGTTAACTTCAATTTATTGTGTGTGCATTCTTTTTTTAAATTGTCTTAGACTATTTAAAAAAAGATATTCTATCCAAAATAAATTAAAATAAACCATTTTTAAAAATTCTATACTCAATACTTTAAAATGTATTGTGTAAAGAATTTTTAAAAATCATTTCATTGTAATTTTTTGTGTATGGAATATTTTTAATGGTTTCATTTTAAATTATTGTGGGTGGACTACTTTGAAATGGTTACAGTATAAATTATTGCTGGTGGAATGCTTAACAATGGTTTCTAAGCATTTTTTAATTTATAGAATATCTTTTTTAAAAATTATTTTTAGGGAAATTTTCTTTTTTAATTGTTTATAAAATATATTTACTACAAGAAATGTTATTCCTTTTTACAAATGTTTTCTTTGTGATGCAATATGTTCAGACCAGGTTTACGTGTCTCAAAGTGGCTGCTTTTCTATGGGCAGGCCAGGTTGTTGCAAGGCAGCTTTGCCAGATTTAGTGGTTGTTTAGGTAATTCTGAGGTGGTTGCTGGTTCTGTGAGCTTCCTGGCACTGTCCTTTATAATTTCCCACAATGCCTTGATGGTATTTATTCCAGTGGCTTTGTCTTTTCTGTCCTTAGGGTTAGGGAAAAAACTGGTTTCATTTGCAGTCTTTTTTGGGGGGAGGGATTCTTATTTTTTTGGTGTTTTCCTGGCACTGTCATAGTTTGTGTGGGTGTGGGTGTGTAATGTCCCGCAGTTATCTACGCATTAATAATGATCTAGTAATATTTCCTTATACATTTTAGTGACCTTTCCTTACATAATTGGTGTTTTTTTCATACTTTTGGATTTCTAATTTCTGTTTCTGTTAGTTAGCAATTGCTAAAACAAATTCCACGTGAAAAAGTATTCAAAGCCTCCTTGATTTTAATTGTCAGTTTATTTATTCCTGCACATTGTAATATTTATTCATTTTCATATCTCTGTTTTTCCATTGTTGTGCAAACACAATTCCAACAGCTGCTAACATGTGTAAAATTAAATATATATTGTACTCCTTTTCAAATAGCTAACAAAATATTTCTGGTTTTAATTCAATATCTTGCTTTACCATTGCACCACTAACTTCTGAATAGCTGCTTGGACCAACCTAAGTACTGAACCTAATTCATATATCCCTGTTTTTTGGAACTGAGAACTACATTTCAGAAAAAGGAAATCTGTATTGCTCTGGGAATCTACCTATGACATTCATTCTTGAACTAACTTCTTGGTAAGGTGATGGTGCAGAAGATGCAAAAAAGGACAGTAATTTTCCTTTTCTATTATTTTGTGTGCTTGTTTCATCCTAATGCAGTGCATGCAATTAAAAGCTTGCTTTCTGTGTCTCTCCTTTGTGCAAGTTATTGGAGCAAGGTGGTGAGGTGGTGGTGCAGAAGACCAGCAAGGCAGTAATCTTCCCTCTGTAAGTAGCTGTCTTTATTGTTTTGTGTGCTGGTTTCATCCCAATGCTGTGAATGCAATGAAAGAGTTCATTTCTGTGTGTCTTCTTTGTGCAGCCCATTCATTGGAGTCAGTGATACTGAAGACTGATAAGACAGTCATTTTCCTTCTGTAAGTAGCTCTTTTATTGATTTTGTACTTAATCTTATTGTCGTTCATCCATTGGGGCAAAGAATTCAGTGACATCATCTTGGCCACTCCCACCCAGTCACATGACTGCCAAGCCACTCCCACCCAGTCACATGGCCAGCAAGCCACTCCCACCCAGTCACATGGCCAGCAAGCCATTCCCACCTGGTCACATGGCTGGCAAGCCACTCCCACAAAGCAGGCCACATCCACAGAGTAGGTTCCAAAAAAATTTGAAACCCAGTAGAAAATTACCAAATAAGTATTGAGGATTGTATTAGATATATTGCTTAGCCGCTATTCTTCATTTCAAGGATGTCTTTTAAAGCTGTTCTTAAAATAAAAGCAAGTACATTGTCAGGGGGAAGGGTCTTTCCAATACATGTGCCTGGCAGGATCTGGTTTATATCCATACGTAAATAGTAAATTTGGCTACAACCTCCCTTTTATAGCAACAGAAATTATTGATGCACTCCTAAGTAGAAAATGTCTCCAAATGTTGCTGAGGCAACACAATTGTCTCATAAAGGATAGAAGGATGTACTGTTAAGTGTTTATTTTCTTGCCCACACAGTTTCATTATTGATTTGAGCCAGTGATGGAGGCATCAAAATTGTAATCTAGAGTTCTTCTCTCAAAGCAGAGATGATTAGATTGTTTTTCCAACCTGATGCTTCCAGTTGCCTTAGATTTCAACCTTTATATCTCCTGAACTGGAACTGTATGGAACAAATGTGTCTTTCCCCGTCTTTAACCATAAAACATCTACAGGCATAACCCACATTACTGGAAGGAACTAGGATTTGGAGAAAGGGGAACAACCTCAATTCAGGCTCTGCTGCTGGCTGGGTTAGCCTGACAGACTGGATTAATAAAGTCTCTGTTCCCTAAAGTGAAATGTGACAGAAAAACTGGAAAGAACAACACATTGCAGAAATCCATAACATGGATTCCTGAATAAGATTGAGATAGATGAATATATCTTTTCTCATGTATGTTTATAAAAAGAAATGGGACATATAAAATATAGAAAATTAATCTCATGCAGAAAAATGATCCTGCATTTGTTCTATTCTTATTGAATTGCTTCAAGATTTTCTATAAAAGAAGAGAACTTTACAGAAATCTTCTCAGGTCGACCATGGTATTCTTGAGCACACAGTTACAAGGAGCAGATGTTAATTCCTATTTTTCACTTCTCCAATGGTCTGGCTTCCTACACTTCCATGAAATCCCAGGGGAACAGGTCATAAGGGAACTGCTTTTACTAAGCAGTTTTTTTTTCCCCAGCCAGCAAAATGGAAAGATAAAACATAAAACAAATGGACCAGCTGTTACCCACCTTCAACAATAAAGAAACTCAGAAACATTGCCATGGAATGTAGATTTTTTTCCCCCAGGAAAGAAAAAAAAAACGGGAAAGGCAAAAAAAATTGTAGAATAGATTTTGGCTCTGCTGTATATTATACAAAACAAAGAGAAAACTTGGTTGGTACAAAACATTAGTGCTGAGCCCTTTTTAGTGAAAAAAAAATCATACTCCCGAATTTATGTCAAATGTACAAACATTCACTCTAAGAATGAGGTTGGTATGGTTGACATTTTAGCAGTTTAGGTGCTAATTTTCTTATCTGAAGAGTAAACCCATGCATCAGAACATTTCAACCAGAGCAATAAAATTATTAGCCAAAATATCATCTAGTATAACAACATCATGTTGATATTAGGAACAAATTAGGAAAAAATACAAACAACTTAGTCAACAGATCAATAAAATAATGAATAATTTCAGTTTATGAGATGCATAACACAGCTTTAGGTCACAGTTACACTAATGCCCTTGTTTTTGCTCAAATAAATGTAGTAGGAGCTACTACTGTAGAACGTTTCCATTTGATGTAGAACTTGAGGGATGATGATATTTCTCTGTATCGAAGCCCACACAGATAAGGCAACAAAGCCTTGGGCAAAATAATCAGGACATTACAAACTATCATAGACACCCAAATTCCTGTCTGTGGCCCAATTACATCATTGACATAAAGGAGTGACTCCACTACAACAGCCAGAAGAGGAGAGAAATGAAAGAATAGGATAATGTGATGCATTAGGAATGTCACACTGGCCCGGGAGAAAATGCTTCTCCATATTCCTGATTGCCTTGTTTTAAAATACAAGACCATGTAACCACAAAGAATGAGGGTCAGACAGATAAAAAGAGCAGACACGGAGAGTATGTAGCAGAATTTCATGGCATTGTTTCCTTGTAAAGTCATTGCCAGTATTATTGGAACAGAACAGTTTTCTACCGGACATTCCCCAGAGTCTTGAGTGATGTGTAGTATTAGGAAAACAATCCCAGGGAAAATCCCAGAGCATATCCATAGGAACAGAATCAGTTTTTTTGCTCGGGAATAAGGCAGAATGGAAATATAATGCAAAGGCCACAGTATGGCCAAAGAAGTGTCCAGCACCATTGCTGCAGATGTTAATAAGCCTCCACAGTAAGTCATTGCTAGCAAAAACAACAGCATGATACAACCATTTTTTGAGAGGTTGAAGGTGGACATACTGAAAACCGCAGACAGAGTATAGAGCAGCAAATACATCAAGTCACTAAGCAAAGCATTGCCCAACAAAAGGTACCTTGTTTCCTGACGTATGTTGACATGAGAAAAAATCACAAATAAGATGAAAGGAATGACCAGGATGGCTGCCAGAAGACAAATTATTGGTGGGATCAAAAACATCTTCAGATTGAAATATGGAGGGTAGACAATCCATTCTTGCAGACTTTTCAAAGAAGGGTTATCCTCAGAGAAGGAATCATTTAAGCGCAATTGTCTAAAGAAGGAGATGTTCTCGTGCAAAATCCTTGCTGATGCACATAGAGAATAGCTCATTTCTCCAATAAATTCAGAATGCCAACAAACTCAGGGTTCTTCAATAACAACAAAATGAGTTCTTTAATGTTGCACATTTGTGAAAGCAAGTAACAAACATTTTGTAGAAATGTTTGTTTTTAAAACTATTTGTAGCCAACTCCGAAACATCTGAAGACAAGCACATATTATTCTACGAGACTTCAAAAGTAAAACCTGAATATCCTTCTCTGAAAATAACGTATGTAATATATAAGAAATTTCCTCACAAGACTTAAAAAGTATGAACTAAGGAGCAAGCGCTTGAGGGAGGAAATAAATGGGTTGCTTCATCATTAAGCTTTTGTCTTCACAGAATCATCATCACACAGGAAAAGCAGATGGACCATTAGCATGATTAAACAGATGTGATGATATAAAAAAGTGTGTTCCAAATATGCCAGTGTAATCAAGTTGTAAATGATGCAGAAGACATGGTTGCTATGCTTAAGTGCAATAAATGTATTAAATCAATGTAATCGATAAGAACTGGGCTATTAGCTCATGAAATATAACTGCCTCATAATCCTTACGATATATGATTCTCTGAAGACTGCACTCGTACGTTTCCATTTAATCCTTAAGAATTGGGCAGAAGTATCCCAAAGTGGACTATCCAATGATGAAGCGCTCAAATAATTCTAATGCCAAGATGGCTAAAGCATTAAGAGGGCAGAAAAAGAGTTGTTTCCCATTGTACAACATGTACATGAGCTTTCTTTCTGTTGCATTTGAATGCATTTACTTTGGAGCTAGAGTTTCTCTCAACCAGCCATACTTTCTCAACGTTGGAACTTATGTGTGGCTTTTAATGCCCAGAAATTCCCGGCCAGAATTCTGGGAGTTGAAGTCTACTCATTTTAAAGTTGCCTAATTGGGGAACACTGCTCTAAACTATGCTTTGCACAGCTTCATTTTGGAATTTCTCAACTTGCATGTTTCCAGTGGCAATAAGTATCTAATCTTCAAATCAGACACACATATACATGCAAATAGATAAACTGTTTGAAGAAAGTACCCCAAATATAATTACAGCAGCAATGCGACATGTAGCAGCAATCTTCCTTCCTTCCTCCTTCCCTCCCTCCCTCCCTTCCTCCCTTCCTTCCCCCCCCACCTTTATTACTTTTACAAATATCTCAGAAGCAGCATATATCCAACACACCTTCCTCCTCCTGTTTTCCCCACAACAGTTCCTATTAGGTAAATTGGCCTGAGAGAAAGTGACGGGCCCAATGTCACCTCGCTGTCTTTATCTTAGGATAGGAATCTAAAAAAACCCTCAAATGTTCAGAGAAAAAAAGTAAAATAGTTTTAGAAATATATAGAAAAACTTTATTGTTGAAACAGTAGCAGTGGCTATTTAAACAATTCTTGGTCCGTACCACATGGCCTCATTGAAAAGATTAAATTCACCATTCTTTTATTTTTATTTCTATAATTCTGATTTAGAAATAATTCTGTACAATGCTTTGCTTAAAAACAAAGAAGAGAAAGAAAAAGAAGAGGGGGGGAGGAGGCGCCAACATCGCAACGATACAGACGTGCGGTCTCAATGCTCCGAGACCGCAGCCAAAACTTTTGCTGCTGGGTGGTCCAATCGGACCTAAACTGTCCCGAAGAGACAGTGAACAGGAAGAATATGTCTTGCTGACCTGAGGGACATTGCAAAGTCCCTGATCGATGCAAGAGAAGTTCTTCAAGTCGGCGACAAAAAATCCAGTCAAGGCTGATGAAGTCGGGGTGGGTCCAAAATGGAAGGATACGGAAAGAGAAAGTGTTTCCAGCTGGTGAGGAACTTTTACCATTTTAAAAAGAGACTGCCTATAAAAAACTTAAAATTAATTTAAATTAGAGAACAGAAGAAATAAGCGGCATAATTAATTTGGAATGGTTTTGGACAGGGGGTTATCTTACTTTTTAAATGCTATCTTTATGGATGGGATTTATGCAAGCCTTTTAAAATGAATGGATTAAGTTTTCTTCTATTTTTTTTTCTTTTATTATTCTCTGTAACCTATGGACTAAAATTTTTCTCTTTCATTATTGTGGGTGTTCTCCTAACTCATTTAGGAATTGGACTTTTTTAAAACTTGAAATACAAAAAAGATACAAAAAGAATCAAGGAAAATTGCAACATAACATTGCTACTCGGAGGCTGGAAGGTTTGTGTATTGGAAACAAAACACTCTTTTTTTCTCACTGATTATTTTGGCTTGGCAATACAAGGTCTCACTGCTTGGTTATAGAGAGTGATAAGAAGGAAAGCATACAGATATCCCTTTGAAGTATATCTTTAACTAGAGAAAAGTGAAAACAAAACTTTATTGTGAATCTATACTTAATTTTATTAACCTTCCAAGTCAGAGCAGCTGTGTTCATTAGCTGGAGATAATGGACAATTTCAACAGCAGAAAGAAACCTTAAGTCTGCAAAAGATATTCTCAGAAATATAGAAACTATCAATTACATATGAGAGGATAGAGAAGAAGCTGGAAGACTTAGAGCACCTAACAGCAAAATATGATGAAGAAGTTGAGGGTGTTTATCAAGTGGAAAACGTGGTGGTTAAAACCCAAAAAATTGAAGTGGAAAATGAATATAAAGAAATTAAATTTGCTGATATCTATGATGATTGGTTTGTCTCTGAAAATGGAAAGAGTGGAATACTGAAAGAGGAACTAAATGGAGGGGAAATTTATCCCAGATGGCAAGATGCAGAAGAAGAAAAAACAAAAGAATTTATGGAGTTAAAGAGAGAAATTTTATTAGCAATATCATTGATAATACTACTGACAATCAAAGATAAGCTGATTAAGGAAACAGGGCATTGAGATTACATGAGAGATTTTATAAGCAAGGAGTTGCTAAGAGGAGTCCATACAAAGTTGATTAAGGAGATGATTAGAGGACTGACACCACAAATGGCAGAAGATATGAGACTGTTTTGCTACTGGAAAGATACAGGTTGATGGGAGAGTATAATTTAAAACTAGTTAAACTTAGTGAATTTAGTGACAATAGATATAGTCAAATAAATAATTGATAATGTTACTATTGTATACAATGTATAGTGTCATGATGAGTAATAATTAGATATGAATATTGAATGGTACCCATGAAAGGAAGATTAGAAATCCCTTTGTATTATATATAAAGGTTAATAAAAAGAATTAAGTTAGATACAGTTAAAGCTTTGATTATTAGGGGGGAAATGTTATGATACAGGATATAGTTAAATAAAGGAGGAATAAGTATAACAATGTATATATAGATATGGGTATAACATAAGGAAACTGGATGTAAATTGTAAACAGTGATTTGGAAAGGAGGATTAGAAAATTTTGTTATTAAATATTATGGATGTTTAGCTAGAATAGCTAAACATAAGGATTCAGTGTCAATGGAGGATTTTAGAAATAGTAAATGAAAGGCCAGTATGTGGTTATTTATTAAATCTTGGTATATTTTATAATGAAGGACATTTAAATAATTATAGTCAAATGAAAATGGAGATATGATGATGGTAATATGAATAAATATCTGAGTTAAAATACTTGAGTTAATATGAATTATGTTTGTTGACTGTGGAAGAGATGCATGAAAGTCTTTTTGTAACCAACTGATACACTTTCTACAGCATGTAAAGAAGGATGTTTGTTTTGAAAATTAAAAATAAAAAAAAATAAAAAAATAAAAAGAAGAGGGGGAAATGTTTAGTTTTATTATGAAAAATATAACGAAATTTGCACCTATTCCTTATCTCTGCCAAATAAGTCCAAGGTGGGATAATTAGCTAGAGCTCATTGGAATTTGGGTCATTCTCACTTTAGTTTCTTTTGTAGAGTTTCATAAATTTTAAAACTTCATAGTGTTATTTCCCATTTTCCAAATTGCTCCTACATCACTTTTTCAACTGTTCTTCATTTGCTGATTTCTGGGTGCATTCCATTATTGTGAACTTTCAGCCATCTTTGAAAGCTGAACAACAAAGATTTTGCTTCCTTTTGAATGTATCTTATAGATTTTTGGTTCCTAATCATGAAAATAAGCAGGAATTTAACCAATGTACTGGTTTATAGAAATCTTCTGTTTTTACAGAATGGCAATGTACACTCTCCAGTATCTGTTGGCTATGCTGCACACATGAAAGAAACATACAAAAACATCCAGTACACCAAGTACAACTGGAATACTGTGGAGAACTCAAAAGTATTGAGTTCTGAAAAGTATCTTCTGCTTAGAATGCAGCTTGGATGTACCAAGTACTTTTGTTATATATGAGAATGGGACAGCCGTGCAAGAGAGTTACATTACATTGAAAAGAAATAACCACTCCAAAAGAATTTAATTCCAGGACAGAAAAATGTAGAACATGAAAGACTTGTTGACCCAATAAAGATATCTTTGCCTCTGCTTCATATAATACTTGGATTGATGAAAAATTTTGTGAAAGTGATGGACAAGGAAAGCGAAGGTTTTCATTATTTGAGACAGATGTATTCATGAATAATTGATGCCAACATTAAGGAAGGCATTTATGTTGGTCTTCGGGTCAGATACATATCAACAAGTGATTCGACGATCTATTAGTGGGGCCAGAGAAAATCACCAGGAAAGCATTCAAGGACACTGTTGAGACTTTTCTTGGCAACTACAGAGCACCAATAACAACAACCACAACTGGTTGACAAACGTCTTACAGCACACAAGGTCATAAAGTGCAACATGTCATTGAAGATGTATTTTCTGCATTCACACTTTTCCTCCCTGAAAATTTAGGTGCAATCAGTAACAAACATTGTGAAAAGTTTCACCAAGACATTACCACAATAGAAAAGTGGAATTAGGGCAATTGGAATCCATCAGTGCTGGCTATTATTGGACACTGCAGTGAGATGCATCAGAATCACTTTTAGCCCTGTTGAACATATGCATCATGTTGGAAACGTTATGCTATTAAATACATTATAAGTTAATTTCATATTTCTCAAGATACCTACCAGATGCAGTCATTCTGAAATTATATTTGTATTCAGTTTGAAGGGGTTTATCATAATCACCAAATGTTTTTCAGGAAGCAAAACTTTTTAAAAAGTTGTTGTTCAGTGAAACTATTGGAAATCATTGCTAATGTTTATCAGTCTGTGAAAGCATTATGGAAGGAGAAAGCATAGATAAATGGTTGAGAAGGATTGAACTGAATGGTGAGGAGGAGTATCAAGATGTATGAAGAAGAACATGGAAATGTTAATAAATAATTTCATGATAATTAACTTCTCAATAACTAACCACATGTTGTTATTTATTAACATACAAGGAATGTTATATTCATGATGTGCCAGATGGTGTGCTGGCTGTTCAACCTCTTCTGCTTGCTTAAACTTACCGAGTTCAGCTACAAATAAATGCAAACATTGTCAGTGCACACATGCACAGGAGGGAACTTTGAAGTATTTTCCCCCCTATATCTGATACACTGGAGACTCAGCTTAATAACCCTGTATTCAAGTTGCATATTTCTCAGAAATGAGCAAATATCTACTATTTATCCTTATGGAAACATAAGATGCTTTCATCAAATAGTTGCCTGTGAATCATTTTACATTTGTGAATTAGCATATTCTGTTTGAATGGGTCTAGGTGAAAGTGATTTGTAGCTGAACCTCCTTCCTGCAAAACAAGAATGCTTTGGAAGATTAAGGCTGAGGATGGGAGGGTTGTTTGCCAGGAGAACACTCCCTTTTTTCCTGAAAAGCAGCATCCCCTTACCCTATTCCTTCTCCTTCCCCTTCCCCCTTTCCTCCCTCCTTTCTTTCCTTCCTTCTTCTCCCCCTCCCGCCTATCCTATCTCCATTCAATTTTCTTTGGAATTCTCTTTCTTTTTCCTTCCCTTCCCAATGCAGCTATTCTTTCCTTTTATATCATCTTCATCCTATTTGTTACCTTGTTATTGCTTCTATTAGAAGGAAGAAGAATGTGCAGAGACTAGTTGTTCAGAGGGAGAAAGATTAGTTTGCAACTAATAAATTTTAATTAGTAGTTATTAATTCAATTAATATACATTTATTTTCTTATATGCCTTTCTGAAGTGTAGCTTCTGTATTTAAGATACTTAAATATAGACAGGAAAATGTACAGTATATGCAGATGCAATTTTATCACATGTCCATATTTTATTGGTGAGGAAGAAATATCCAGGATTGGATTTAGCAGGGGCTGGCAATCTTAGATTGATAAAGAGACTGGACAGCCACTTGTCTCAAATGGTTTAGGCTGGGTTTCCTGCTTAAGCAGAGGGTTGGACTAGAAGGCCCCCAAGGTCCCTTCAAACTTGGTTATTCTGTTATGTTCTGTTCAATTCAGTTCAGTAGTAAAGCTTGGCATTGCACACATTAGAAAGAATGTATAAACATGTACACACACCCAGGGCAATCTACTCTCCTTTTGGGGAGGGGAATAATCTTAAATTCAGAGTTATCTTTATTTCAAATGAATACAATATTCCAGATCTCCTTGATGTCTTGTGTAAATAATGAATGGATGCATTTGTGTTTCCATCAGGATGTGTGTAGTGTATGGGTAGGTGTGTATACAGAAATAGCAATTCAGTTTGTTCTTGCTTTCTTTGAGTTGCCCTCTCAATATATACAAAGTTTCCCATCCTTGAACTATTCCATATAGTGGATGATATATGGACAGTTATATAACTGTAATAAATATATCACTAACTACGGTATATCATGTGTTTTTTTAAAGTGCTTCTAATCTCAAAACTGAAGGCAATGCAATCTAAAATTTATGTAAAATAAATCTCTTCATATGGGTTCACTAAAATAGATCTACCTCTTTGTTTCTCCTCTCACAGTTAGCACTTCAGTTTTCCACTTTGGTATTTAACAGTATTTAAAGAGCAGTTTCTGTATCCCTGGCTCCCTGATTGTCTTCTGCTTGCTGAGTAGCAACTATGTCTGATTATTTGGTGCCATAATGTCTGCTGTATATTGTGGCATGATCCAGGCTATGGAAAAAGGCTCTATATATTTTCTTCTATTTGTTATCTCAAAATGATTAGATAATCTGTGTTAGCCAAAACTCCTTATTGTGGCCTACAGTTGGAATCTGCTGCAAAAAGCATCTGTGTTAATAATTTTGTACCTAGTTCTCTTCACTGCTTTATCAGATGAATAAGGATAAGCCTGCTCCATACTCTTGTTTGACCCTTCTACAGCTGGCACAATGCAGAGGATCATGTAATCAATGGTTCTACATATTATAACTGTTTCACAAACTACATTTGGAAGCTTTTGCTGCTATTGTTCATGCAATGTCCACAGTGATTTCTTTTTCACAGTGGCTGCCAGTTTTAGCTGCATCCTGAAATATCAAGAACTTAATCAAATGACAATACATGAAGAGGTGGGCTAAACTGAGGAGGCTGGATGTTTATGATTTATAATTGAGAAGCATTATGACAAGGAGCTTTCAGTGACTCAACAGGAAATTTGAAGAATAGCACTTACATAAAAAACAAATTAATTCAGGATCACATGTTGTCATCTGAAATGGCTTCCATATTGTGATTTGCAAAGCTGATGAGTCAGATTATCTCAGTCATTCTGACCAGCAGATGAGGAAACACAAAGGAGAAGGCTTCAGGGTTGTGATTTTGACTGAGATTTGTCACCAATCTTACAGATAGCTAATGCGTTTTCTAATAAGAAACACAATGAAATCTCTTTCACAAGAATAGGATAACAGAGTTGAAAGGGACCTTGGAGTTCTTCTAGTCCCCAACTAGCAGCTGACAAGTATGGGGCAAGTTATATTATAAAGCAGAAGAGGGGAAGTTGAGTCTTACTTTTCCATGCAATCTCCTACCACCATCCCAGCTGTTTTGGCTAATCAATGTCTTTAAGTTGGGGAGCAGCACAGAGAGTTAACACACACAGGAATTTGGAAGCACATCAAATTGCACCCATAGTAAAAGTGTTGTTACCTCTTTAGGAGAAAAACACTACTTTAACTACGAGGAATATCTGCAAGTTGCTTCAGCTTTGGATTGAATGTGGTAGAAAAAAGAGGTTACTGGCTCATATTTTATGGTGGGTAAGTGCAAGAGCTGTGTGACATGTGAGTCTTATTAGCCAGCATGAGATAGGATACTCATAAAATAGAAGTAGATGATTCCAACAGTTTTTCTAAGATGAGGACAACCCCATCAATATGGCCCATCCCCAAACTTTTATTGGATCATTTTTGTGTGTGTTGCTTAAGAGAAAATGAGAACACACTATTGATTTTGCAACAAAGGGAGATGGGGACCCCTCTCAGATTATAGTAACTATTGAATAGAAATGTTTTCAAATGAAAAATTTATTTGCAAGGATGCAGCTTGATTTTGACCACTACCCCATTGATTGTCCTCCTATAAATTGGCTTATAGCTGTTTTGGAACAATTATATTAGTAGAGAAAGAAGGTGTTCAGTACATTTTAAAAAATACTTTCTATCTTTCATTTTGCTGTCATTAGTCTGGCTATTTAATTAGAAAGACATTTTGCTTCCATAAGAGACTATGCTGACCTGGATGTATTTCTGAAGTGTTGTTGTTGTTAGTTGCAAAGTCGTGTCTAACCCATCGTGACCCCATGGAAAACATTCCTCTAGGCCTTCCTGTCCTCTACCATCCTCTGGAGTCCATTTAAGCTCATTCCTACTGCTTCGATGATTCCATCCAGCCACCTCATTCTCAGTCGTCTTTTGCCCTCAATCTTTCCCAGAATCACACTCTTCTCCAGTGAGTCCTTCCTTCTAATTAGGTGGCCAAAGTATTTGAGTGTTATCTTCAGGATCTGGCCTTCTAAAGAGCAGTCAGAGTTGATCTCCTTCAGGACTGACTGGTTTGATCGCCTTGCAGTTCAAGGGACTTGCAGGAGTCTTCTCCAGCACCATAGTTAAAGGCCTCAGTTCTCTGATGGTCAGCCTTTCTTATGGTCCAACTTTCACAGTCATACATTGCAACTGGAAAAACCATAGCCTTGACTATACCCGCTGTTGTTGGCAGGGTGATGTCTCTGCTTTTTAGTATGCTGTCTAGATTTGCCATAGCTTTCCTCCCCAGGAGCAAGCGTCTTTTAATTTTTTGGCTGCAGTCCCCATCTGCAGTGATATTGGAGCCCAGGAAAACAAAATCTGTCACCACCTCCATTTCTTCCCTAACTGTTTGTCAGGAATTGAGAGGACCAGATGCCATGCTCTTAGTTTTCTTAATGTTGAGTTTCAAGCCAATTTTGCACTCTCCTTCTTCACCCACATCAAGAGGCTCTTTAGTTCCTCTTCACTTCCTGCCATTAGAGAGGTACATTCTGCATATGTGAGATTGTTGATATTTCTCCCAGCAATCTTAATTCCAAGTTTTGATTCATCTAGCCCCACCTTTCTCATGATGCTTTCTCATCATGTGCTCTGCATATGTTAAATAGAGAGGGTGACAGTATACAGCCTTGCCGGACACCTTTACCAATTTTGAACCAATCAGTGGTTCCGTGCCCAGTTCTCATTGTTGCTCCTTGACTTGCATATAGGTTTCTCAAGAGACAAGTAAGATGGTCTGATACTCCCATCTCTTTAAGAACTTGCCACAATTTGTTGTGATCCACACAATCAAATGCTTTAGCATAGTCAATGAAGCAGAAGTAGATGTTTTTGAAGTAAATTGGTGCAAAATATATACAAAATGAAGGTTATTGTTCTATTTCCAGTTCCAAGTGCAAACACAAGTTAAAGACTAATACCCCCCTTCTCGTGCAAGTCTGTTCATATATTTAATTTATATTAAGCATTTTCATGAGTTCCTGATATTAAGAAATATTAAAATTTATATGTCCAATAGATTAGCGTCTTAGTGCTGGCCTGAAAACTCTATAAATCCTTCTTACCCATATGTGCCCAGTTTTTGAGCAATAGACCCTATATTTAAATATGTTTTTAGCTAGATGGTTTCTGTGGTCAAATCCCTTTTGTAATTCAAGCTGGAAAATCATTGTAATTAGTATTAGAAATAATTATTATAAAAAGTTGCATTTATGGTACTTGACTCCCTGTGAACGGAGCAACATTTATGCCTATACAGATTATGTATCAGGAAACAGTTTTGTGCATATTTGAACTATATTAGATTATTTAGAATAGTTTGTTTCAGGTTAATGATAATTCATTTGAATCTTATTAAATTAGCAAATATGCAGTTTTTTAAATATAGAAAAGTATGTCTACCCCCTCTTAAAGTTTTGGATTGACAAAAAAGACCCAATGCTATTGATAGTTGCATGATGTTTAGTCCATGTTAGGATTGATATTACATTTCTTGCATTATATACATTTTTTGTATAAACAATAGCAATTATTTTTTAAAAATCTCTAATCAGCAGATTGAAGCACATCTTAGCAAGGGACATAATAACCAGCTATTATCCGTAAAACACATAAGTTAATAATATATATTAGAAAACACTTTTAGTTATTGCCTTTGAAAATCAGTCTTACAATCTGTGTAAATGTGTGTGTGTGTATGTGTGTGTAATTATCAGAGAACAACAATATATTTTATTATAGCAGTCAGTATTCATCAGCTACTGCACAGATGGCTTGTAAAAACCTCACTGTTCTAAAATTGGCTACATGTAAAAATTTGAAATTCATGCAGAGAATGACATCTAATACCTGAAGAGACTGAAAGATTGGTTAAAAGAAGCAAGAAGGGGAGAGAGGGTGGGGAAAAAAGAGAGAGGGAGGAGCAAATCCCAGTAAAGAGAAGAAATCAGCTCTTACGAGTCTTGAATATATTTCATGAGCTTCTATATAAAGACACAACAGCCTCAGTAAAAAGGATGTAGTAATAAGGATTTCTGCAGCTGGCATAATAAGACATGGTGAGTGCGATCTTTTGTTGCCTTAACGGGTTGCTACATTTTGGTGCAGGGGTGTGGTGTATTTATTTTTCTTTGTCAGTGCTAGAGTGTTTAGGATTATTTTGAATGAATTGCTTGCCACTGTTTCTTTTTCATATTTTCAACACGCACACATTCTTTGTGTAGAAACTGAACAGCAAGATGATGAGATCTGGTAGGATAAATACTCTATGCCCTTGTACAACAGATTGCTATATGTAACCAGTAATGAAATGCTGATTTTCTCTCAGGTGAATGCAAACAAGTCACGGGGGGGGGGGGGGGGCTTTCTCTCTGGAGACAAGCTAGAGATTGGATGCTATATTATATGTCGCATGCCATGCAAGTTTCCTTAAGGTGTGAAGGAAAACAAGAGCAACACATCCCTCTGCTTTAGACATGAGGGAGGAGAGGCAGAGACATTTATAAATAATTGGTGCAGAATTTTCACACAAGAGACATCTTGATGTGAAATCAATTAATCCCTCCCCCACATTCCAGTGTACAGTTCCTTTCCAACTGCAGCAAATGAGTAATTTACTGCAACTCTTCTTTACATGGCTAGTCAGGGTACCAGATAAGGCACTATCCATTGTGCTGATCATCTAGAAATAGTGCCATGCATGTAAAGAAAGAAAAGGGGGAAAGAGCAATGTAGATGCTGCTATTGCGTATTCTACTTTTCAAGGAGAGAAATTAAGATGTTACAACAAAGGGTTTTTTCAAACTACACAATCACATTTATTTAATTAAACCATTGTTTAAATCTTTTTACATTTCTAAAAAGATTAATACTTGTGCAAACATGAAAGCTTAACAGTTTAAAGAATTGGTTTTTTTTAAAATGGGTATTCTGTTTGTTTGAAAAACAATCCAAAGGAGATTCAGATGTTTTGATCCATCTGTGAGAAAATCAGGGGCTGTCCTACAGCAGTTGAAATGAAAATGTTGTTTTACCAAAGAGAGAAAAATGATAAGAGGACCAATGAAATTAAAAAGAACTTCTGCTTCATGGAAGGAGGGTTGTTTTTAAATGTGTGGGAAGTTGTATTGACATAGTTTGTTTAGTAGATATGCACACATACCCAAACATACTATTCCTTTATTTGATTGAAAAAACTAAGAATGCAAAGCTAGTTGTAGAAATACAAACATTGCTTGATACAAAGCATCTCTGAGGGCCCTGTGCAGTGGTGGGTTGCCAATATTTTTACTACCAGTTTGGCACACTCCTGTGTGTGCTTCTGTGTATGCTCCTGTGTGCGCGTGACACTTCTGTGCATGCGCAGAATCATCCTGGTGGGTGGGCAGAGCCTCCCGCTGCCACTACTACCAGTTTGCCCTATCCGGGCCGAACCAGGAGCAACCCACCACTGGTCCTGTGGAAGTACCAAGGGTAGGGGTATCCATGCTTCAGAAAACAAGCTATTCCAGAGGAGTATTATATATGCTACAGAGAATATTATATCAAACTGTAATATGTATTAAACTTACAATAAATAACAATAACTAAGTATTCATTTGTTTAGTTGGAATCAATGGGAATAATTGGAATCGCAATTACAAACTCATAATTACTACTGTAATTTGAATTTGAATTTCAAATCACTTCTGATTTCAAAGAGCATTATCTAAGCATAAGCATGTCAGTTTGAATCCAATATTTACCTTTAGTCTAACACAGTGGTAGTCAACCTGGTCCCTACGCACAAGTGGGCATTCCAGCTTTCATGGTGGGCGGTAGGGGTTTGCTGTAACTCTGCTTTATAAATTTTATAAAGTAAAGTTACTTCCCTACTTTATAAATCACCATCACTGTGGAACCGGTGGGCGGTTAGAAAATTTTACTACTAACAGAGATACAAAAGCGGACAGTAGGTATAAAAAGCCCTGGTCTAACATATTCTGAATTAAGATGAAAATTGTGGACTTAATTATAATTTCCAAAATTGTTCATAAACAAGAGCTAATATGCATTTATACATGGGCCTAACTACTCTAAAAAAGCTAGTCTCAGAATAGTGCTATTCATAAGAACATATTTCAGCTAGAATAGCCATCTGTTTTTGAGAAAGTCATGCTGAAGTAGAAGGGATTTTGGATCATCAATGGGTGGCTGACATGAACTTTTAAAAAGGACACATTTTTAAGAGCTTAGTGACCTGATAGTCTTAGTTGAATCTAGCATGCTGATAGAAATGTATTGCACACAAAATGTAGTTGTTCTACAAAGCAACACTGAAATATTACAATCACAAATGTTAAAGTATGTAGTAAATATATCAGAAGAGACAAGAGATGAGGAGAAATGCTTGATCAATTCCACTTGATCCTGCCAATCCACTATCTGGATTGGATTTAGAAATAATGTATGGACAATTGTTCTTCCTAAACCCTTGACATTTTAGATGTGAGGACAAAGGAAATGGCATATTTTATTTTACTTAGTTCTACTTGAGATACTTAAGTATTTTGCTCCTTTACTTAAACAGGTTTGTTTTATAAATCTGAAATTCTCATTATAGATAAAATATCACAGATAAGTAATGTTGTTATGTTTCCACCAAAGGTAATGTGGTACATACCCTTTAAGTTTTATTCTATTTTTCTAATTATAGGGCCAGCTGTAATGGAGTTCAAAAGAGGAAAAACTTTCATAAAATCTAGCATGCATCTGACTCATGAGAAGCTACCATTAGTGCACATACATCCTAGAGAAAAGGATAATGTCAAAGCAGACATAAAAGAGAAGAGCCAGCTTGATGCTGAAATTCAAAAAGCAACTTTTTCTGCAGATAAAAATGGCAGTTTTCCCAACAGATTAACAAAAACTGGCTCTAGTGAGAGTATACTGTTGCTACCCCAATCTTTCTACAAGCCTGTTAAGAAAAGCAAAACCCATGACTGTGTTTTAGGAGGAATAAACAAAATTGAACCATGCAGCTACAATGATGAAAATTTGAAAGAGGAACATTTAGCTTCTGAAAAAAGCAAAGGAAGACTCATCAATAGTGCCAGCTTTTCTGGGCTTGAAAACACCCAACATTCTAGTGGCAAGAAAGAATCTGTGGTTAACTCAAGCCATTTTTTGAACAGCCCTCAACAGATGATTGATTACCGCAACTTTGTACCCCAAATGCCCTTTGTGCCAGCTGTTGCCAAAAGCATACCTAGGAAGAGAATTTCCCTGAAACGGTCCAAAAAAGGTTTCCGAGATATCTTTCATATTAAAAAAAACAAGCCTGAGAATATTGCCTTGTTTTCAGAAAAGCAAAAAAGGGCATTTCCAGGCTATAAGTCAGAATTGGCAGGAAAGTTTGGTAAATATTTATTCAAAGCTGGTGAAACCTTTTCTACTGACTGCTTGGCACAAGACTTATCTGATGGCGAGCTTCAGTCTGAGTCTTCATATGAATATTCAAGTACTTTGTGTGAAGATGTTGCTTCCTTGAAAAGCTTTGATTCTCTCACGGGATGTGGAGAAATCTTTGCAGATGAAAGTTCTGCTCATATGGAATTGGAGGTCAGCAAAGAAATTTTGTTTAGACAATCTCACCAAAAAGAGAATCCTGCCACGGGTTCCTTTCAAGGAGGAGTAGAGCAGCTTGCTTCCCCAGCTCAAAACGAAGCAGCTGATTTTTCCAAACTTTGGGACAACATCAATAAATCTGTGCAATTGCACCAGAAGACATTGTTTGATAGGAGTTTGCTGACTATACCTACCAGTGAGTTGGAAAAAGCAAAGAAGGAAGCCAAAGGCTCAGTGACTGACTTGCTTTCTTCTCCTGATTCTTCTAAAGAAAGCTCCATAGATACAGGGACCCCAAAGAGTGACAACCAGGAATCTATGTCCACTAGTGATGAAGGATACTATGATTCATTTACTCCTGGGCATGATGATGAAATAAGGGAGGTTCAATCCCCTGGAACCCCAACTCAGTTTCCAAGAGACAGTTACAGTGGAGATGCCCTGTATGAACTATTTTTTGATCCTAATGAAGATCAAATCAGTCCAGTTCTAGATGATGATTTATGCTTCTCTGAAAGCATTTCAGAAAAGGCAGTTGAGATACCTTTATCAATTTACAGCTTTCACGTAGGGTCAGAAGAAAATATGGCTTCCCAGCCAACCATTGACATAATCAGTCAGGGATTCCTTCATAGCACATGGAAGGGCAAAGAATGCTTGCTTAAGCTATGTGATACCGAGCTTTCCCTGACCATGGGGATTATCAATTGGCTGCGAAAAAAACCAGGACTGTTTTCCTCCCAAGACTTTCCTAATAATCCTCAGACACAGATGAGAAAAGATGATGAGTCAATGTCTCAATGCATCCCAGATCTTAAAGAAAATAAAAGCAATCCAGGGGCATCTTCAACTGATATCAAAAGTGGAATCCAGACATATTCAGTAAAAGGAATTGAACATGATCAAAATGATAGCCATGCATGTAGCTTTCTTGAAAGAGAAGAAAATGTGAATGTCATGTCTGAGCTCACAATTGACAATGGCACACCAGGTGACAGACAAAGACTAGAGGACAGTTGGGATGAACTATTGGTAAATTCATCTGAACTAAAGGTGTCTCTCTCAGAAGAATGTACAGATATTAGCATCGAATCTCTGCCACTAGAAGTCTCAAATGAAGATTCAGTTTGTGACATTGTTATGGATAATCATGATGCAGAATCATGTTCTTCTTACATGACTGCAGCAACTTCTCCAGATTCTCTAGAACCCGAAGATGACAGTGAATTAAAGAATCAATCCTGGTCTGTTGAATGTAAGGATCCAATGGAGCCATTGAGCTTTGATCATTCTCAAGGTCCTGTTAGTGAGACTTCAGAGGAGAATAATACTAACATAATGCAGCTTTTAGAACATTGTGTTACTCAAGCTGCTTCTTTAAAGATTGGTTATGATTCTAAAAGCAAGCCTTTCAAAGATAAAGGGACTGGCAATGAAATGAACAATGACATAGCAACAACAACTCAATTTAAAAAACAACCTCAGTTACAAAATGAACATACTGACATAACCCCAAGGCCAAAGTATGTTCTTGGCCATCATGCAAGTCAATATAATGTTCAAACAACAATTGATGCCAAGTCTTCATATCTTAGGAGTCAGAAAGAAAATATCATTTGTTCTGAAGATGAAAAAAACTTAAGTATCTTAGATCGTGTGGGTCAAATTACAAAGAATAAACTAATGTTTGAATATGCTCAACTGAATAGTCAAGCCTTGTCTTACATCAAAGATTTCAGAGTTGAACGTAATACTCAGAAGTCTTCTCCAATGTCAGACATTTGCAGACCTACATTTTTACCATTCTTCAGTTCCATTTGCTCAGATTCAGCCAATCAATTGTCACAATCTTTGTGCAAAAGGTTCCGTTCATTGGGGAAGGATTCATACAATCAAGGGATTATACAACCTGACCTGCCTTTTGATAGCTATTCAAAATTACAGTGTAAAGTATTACCACAGGTTGCTTCACTTTCACTTTCAAAGGATGATGTCAAAGACAGGACAATAATGGAGAAAAAACAGGAGTAACTGGCTGAAATAAGGTGAGTTTTTGAAGTAAAATCAATCTTGCATTGAGGAAAAAATACAAGGCTAGCCAAATATGTTTAGGAATTCTATGATTATTATTATGCCTTTATTCTTTACTCCCTTTCTGAAACTCCATGGTTAAAAAGAGAAAGAGAAATAAATCACAAGAAATGCATTTACGTATTTGCAAAAACAAGAAATCTGTTATCTAGGTGTTTGTAATGTCCATATTAGATATTTATGGCATATAAGAAAATTCATTCTTCTGTAATTATTTTTTGCTTACTCATGTGGAAATGACTTATGTTGACCATTTGTGGAGTAAATAAATCAGAAGTAATTTGACGCATGCAATTATATTTCTATAATTAATGTTGAAACTAAGAATCAACCCTGGCGATCAATGGGGTGACAGATGTCGCAGCCAGATCGCCCTCACATCCAGAAACTAAGATTGTATTGCACACAAACACACACAACTTCTCATATTTTAACCAGTTCCCATTTAGCTGGATAAAAATTAAATTGCTTTTTGATTTTTTTTTAAGAAAAGAATTTTGACTAAATTTATATGGGTAAAGTGTTATCTTAACTTTCTTTACATAAGAAAGTTTCTCCCAATGTGCAACTTCTCTGGTTTACTACACATCAATATCCCTAATCCAAAACATCATTGATGTCTAAAATGAAATAAGCATTTCATTTTCAAATGAAATTCAATGCATAATAAGCATAATTCAATGTTTACTAATAGAACTTCACAGCAAATATATCTTTTGTGAAAAACTATGGAAAAAGCAATTGTTATCACTTTTAATTACTAATTATTCAAACATGTAGAAAGGTACATATATAGCAAGTGTGCATATTATGACCTGACTTGCATATTATGTGAGATCAAATAAAGCGTGTCTCATGACTCACTACATCATAGATACACAACATGTGCAAAGGGAGGGAGGGAAAAGTGGGATGGTGATGGGAGGGTGGTGGTGGTTGTATGGCCAGATAAAGATTCTTTCTTGGCTATTTCCTGGTTTCTGTTTCCTGAATAAGAATACAGAATATTAAGGAGCATGCTCAGTGATCAACTAGCCAGCAACTTTCATAGAGAGTAGAGAAAAAGCAATTATTTCATAAGTAGGAAGGGTATTAATTAGTTTTAGAAATATTAATGTTTTATTTAATAAGTGACAATGGGAAATATACTATATTTGTTTTAAAGAAAAATAAATTCTCAATACAGATGGAAAGGGCATAAAATGTTGAACTAAATCATGATTGATTTAATTACACAACATTTTTTATTAACATCAATTAATTATTATTTTTTATTACACTTCTATATGCAGGCCACTGAAACAGTTATGAAGATCTCATTAATATATGACATCCTGATGCCATATTTTTATGAGATAAATATAAACATATATAAATATATCAGAGAGATTGGAGGAACTGAATATGTACAGCCTGGAGCACAGGAAGGAAAAGGGTGACATGATTGAAACCTATAGATATATTAAGGGTGTGAAAAACATTCTAGAAGGCAGTATTTTCAATATTAAGCAAAAACAAAGAACACAGGGGCATAACCTCAAACTGACGGGAGCAAAGGTCAAGAGTAATATTAGTAAGTATTACTTTACAGAAAGCATAATGGAAACTTGGAATCAACTTCCAGCAGAAGTAGAGAGTCAATCGGGAGTAATAGAGTTTAAACATGCTTGGAATAAACACATCCATCCTGCAACAACAATAAAAAAATGAAGTAAAATATTAAAATATTAGTTAATTAAAAAGAAAATAGAAACTCAAACTTGATGAACCACTCCCATTAGTTTTTTTTTATGTTTCTGTTTCTATTGCAGCCTGCAACAGTAGTTCATGAGATGTACTGCAAACAGACATTATAGAACTTGGGGCATTTTCTAATATGCTCTTTTCTAGCAGCTGTAGCATGGCACCAGTTGTCAATAAAATTGCCTGTCAGTTAGTGCAATCCTATAACAAGCTATGCAAAATTAAATGCCAGTGGGGCTTGTAACTGTGTATAGGACTGCAGTGTTAATGTTCCTTTCCCCTTCCCCACCTAGTTTTGCTGTCTGAGAAAGGATACTGTGTACATTAAGATTTATCATAAATGCTGATTTAAAATGTTGGTGTAATCTCTGGTTACATCAGCATTTAATCTATTAGTAATTTTAGCACATCTCTGACTAATTGCTTTTGATTACCTGCTAAACACTTATTACTTGAAATATTTCAAAGAAAGGACCTACCGGTCAACAAGAATGCTTGTGATATATCCAGATTTCAACTCACATAGAGATTACTTTTAGGATCACCTCATATATGGGTTTTTCATTTACCATATTTTGAATGTCTGTGCATGTTTACACCTTAAGTACATACATTAAGAGCGAGGGGATCCTTGACCTTTTACTTTACTTATTCATAGAGGTAGACTGAGAATAGAGAAAAGACTAGGAAGCAATCTTACCAATTTTCCTACTGGTAAATTTGAAAATTTTTGACTGACTACCAATTGATGCAACCATTTTGTGTATGAGGAAGTCCACCATAATGGCAATTATTTTGCGAAAAGATGTACAAGAGATTCCTAATTTGTTCACTAGCCAAGAAAAGTTTTTTTTTTCTAAACTGCACCAGGATGGTGCTATAGCATGAAATGTAGAAGCAAAGCAGATTGAAAGATAACTAATATTTAGAAATGAATGGCACATAACAGTTATGCTTTTTGTGAGCCACTATAGAAATGCTGTAATGCAGCTTTTAATCATCATCATCATCTTAGCTATTATCTACCCACTGCAGGATGAAGTCTTTTCTGCTTGTTTCCAACCTATATGGTCCTGAGCTTTCTTTGTCAAATTGGGCCGGCAATACTTGCTAATGTCATCAATCCATCTTGTTTTGGTCTCTTTTGTGGACACTTTTTATGAAGTGGGAATCCATTCTATGACTGCCTTGGTCCACCTGCCAATAATTCTTCTTGCTATGTGACCAGCCCATTTGAATTTCAATTATTTTACTCTCTTAATATAATATACTTTCATTTGTTCTGTAATCCATGTGCAGGTCTTTCTATCTTGTCTTGTAATGCCAAGTGTGTATCTTCCCATGGCTGTTTGCACCACTCACAGTTTTCATATCGATTGTAAGGTTAGGGTACATGTTTCACTGATATATATTAGGGCAAGTAGCACACATTGATCGAAAACTTTTCTCCTCAGGCATATAAAGAGGTTGTTCTTGAAAATTATGCTTAGCTTGCAAAATGCCTGCCAACCACATTTAACATGCTGTTCAATTCCCTTTATTGTTTCAGCTTCAATTGAGATCCATTGGCCAAGTTATATATAGTGGTCTACTACACCTACTTCTTCTCCAAATATATATATATTTTCTTTCCTTTGAGAATTTATTAAACACCTTTTAATTTAGCTTTTAATATAGTTTTAAAAATAAATTTTAATTTGAAATATAAGTTTTAATGTAGTTTTAATATATTTTTTCCTCTAAAATTTAGATTGAAATTGTAAATTTTGTTCTTAATTGCCAAGACGTGTACTATTTAAGAACCCAATAAAATTGTAATAAAAGTAGTAAAAATATATGGAAGAATTCTAGATACTTAGGAAACAAAAAACCCATTTATTTCTATAGTGTTGATGCTTCTTGGTCTTTATTAAAGCATTACTCCTGGTGGAAAAATTACAGCTTCCTGGTCAATAGGACAAGGCTTTTATCTTTTTTAGCTAATGTTGTATTTCTCAACTTTCACAACTTTAAGTTGTGTGGATTGTAAGTTGCTGGCTGGGGAATTCTGGGGGATGAACTCCCCACAACTTAAAGTTATTAAGTTTGAGAAACACTGAGGTAATGCCTATGTTTCAGGCAGCCGCTAAAACATAGGGACAAGGATCAGTTTTAAAAAATGGTACAGTAACTGAACTTTCTAATAGCATTTTCTGGAGAATATAGTTCAGTTCAGAGATGCATTGCTCCTGGATTGGCCCAGATCAAGTGAGCTGATAGTGGCGGCGGGAGGCTCTGCCCACTCGTCCAGATGCTTCTGCACATGCGCAGAAGTGTTGTGTGTGTGTGTGTGCAAGCAGGAGTGAACCAGTAGCGCTGGGATTTGCAACCCACCTCTGGTTCAGTTCATATATACAGAGACACATAAGATAGTCAGGTCCATCCACATAGGTCCCTTCAGGTAAGATTTGCTTCAAGGTAGGAAGTTTCTTGTAAACCAAAGTTCCTGATGATGCATCAAATTTTATTCATATCCAAATAGATGCACAGCTGCGGAAAGAGGGGTACAGCTGGTATTAAAAGCAATGCTGAGGGTGGGGATTCCGTATTTGAACATCTGACATCAAATGCTTTGCCCTGATAATGATTTGATACAGGATACACATCTCTGTTATAAGCCTCAGTTATTATCTTCTAACTATATTGATTAGTGGTAGGCCCAAGGCTCTGACAGTAGTTTGAGCGTCATCTAGCATCTGCCCAGACAGGGGGAAAAAAGATGCTAGATTAAACAATTTTATACTTCATTAAACATCACTCTTTCAGCCGTGGTTTTGACTCATCGTACTGCTAGCATCTAACCTGGTCACTGTTTGCCATTCCTGCAATATTTCCCCTCCCTGACCTGGCTAAAGGATGTTTATTATCCTTATATTTAGGTTTAAAATAGGATTTCCCCACAACTGGTTCAACTACATATTATGGAGATTATTATAGCCTCTTAACTGCCACCCAATCCTTATAGTGATCAAAGACAGAAAGAAAAAGAAATGCATTATTGCTGCCCTTTCTCAAAATAACTCCTTACATCTCTATGCAGAGGCAGGTTTCCATGGCGACAAGTTTAGAGAGCTGGCTTTGCAAACTCTGGCAGTAGTTCACCAAACGGTTGCCACGGACTTGAAGTCAGGATATGTTATACACACCTTTTCTTTCTCTTGGAAAATATGCGTTCAAAAGGGTATGTGGCAATTTTATTTAAGGGATGGGACACAGATAGCAGAAACAGAGTTATCTTTATATTAACATAAGTAAGAATTGAGCGAAAGAGTAGATCTTAGCCATAGACTGATACTGATACACATACTTTCTTTTCATTCAAATTAAACATTTTAAATAAATTACTGCCATAGCATTTACCTAAAGATTATTCAAAATAGGCTGCCATGGACTCAAGAACGATGTAAGGACAAATATGGAGAAGATTTAATGTTTTGTGGTTGATTGTACAATCCATGAAAATGGGAATGGTGAAAAAGGAAAATTGCCTGAGGCATATCTTCTAGTTTAATAGGAGATGCCAAATTCAACAAAAACATTATTACATTTTGCTATCGAGAGGTTTCTGAATTGTTTTAATTAATTTTTATTTTTTTTCTAGAAAATATAGGCATTTGAATTGAAGATAATTTATGTAAAAAATTCATTTTAGGAAGTTACTGGTAAATTGGAAAAGTATAAATAGTGGCAAATTATATACCAAAGTGTAAATGCTAAGACAAACGCACACAAAAATGGATACACATCTTTATGATAACTTTTAAGAAACTGTAGATTTTTATAGGAATAGGATTAAATAGATTCAATATATTTCTTGATTTAAAGAAAAGAATATATCTAATTTTTATTCCATTTGGGAACCACTTGTGGATTTTGTGCTTGTGATGGAAAAAAATGAAACTTTGATGTTGTTTTAATGATTAGATAGGTTCATTGTTATAGAAATGGCTAGTATTACCCCACACTCTCTTCTCTTCCCCTTTGTCTAGTTTCACATTATTTTTATTTTCTTTTGTATTTTATATTGTGATAAACCAATAAACATTTATAAAAAAGAAACAGGATTAAATAAACTTGAAAACAATTAAAACTGGAGTAAAAATTGCAATTGATTGGGTTGTTGGGATCTGGCTGGGGTAGGGAGTAATGTCAGGTTCATCTGTAGCAAGATAGAATGGCTTTGGTGATTTGATTCTCTTAGTTCCAGGACTTCGTTATTTTTAGGTTTAAATGGGTTAGTACTGTATTTGGAATCTGTGTGCAACCTGGGTGTTTTGCTGGACCCTCAGCTCCTGTTCAATGAACAGGTAACAGCTGTAGCCTTTGCACAGGTTCAGCTAGGAGCCCTGGTGGCATAGTAGTTAGAATGCAGTATTGCAGGTCAACTCTGCCCACAGTCTGGAGTTCGATCATGAGGGGATTCAAGGTTAACTCAACTTTCCATCCTTCCAATGTTGGTAAAATGAAGACCCAGATTGTTGGGGGAAATATGTTGAGGTTGTAAACTTGCCAGAGAATGCTATTGCTACTGCTCTTGGTGTGCCAGTTATGCTCTGTCCTGGAGTGAAAGAATCTCCTCAGAATCACTGTATGGAGATATTCTTGAAGACCATCCAGAAACAGCAGCTGTTCCACATGAACAATGAGGGGGAATGCCCTTGTGATATGCCCTGTTACATAAGCTGCACTGGTAAGCAATCTTTCCATATTAGAATTAAACCCCAAGGGATAAGAGAAAATTCTTGTCATGGGATTTTTCTGTTGTGTTGGTATTCTCATTACTAATGGAGAAAACATCTTTGAAAAAACAGTTTTTCCAGAAGACAGGGAGAATATAACATCATTATTTATGTATTTGACAGGAAGTCACATAGAAGAACAAGAAGACCTATTCTCTATTACTCTACAGCAGAGTTCCCTAACCTTTTCAGCTTTGCAGACTGGTGAGGGAGGGAGGGGAGACGAGATGGATGGTTCTGTGTTGGTGGCTGACAAGTGTACATGAACGCAGCTCCATTTGTGCAAGTGGTGGGCATGTGCACCTACCTATTCCCATGTATTTTTATATTGTAAATTCTTATGGACAACAAAGCAGTTACAACCTATTTATCAGCAGAGGGGCAGGATATCTCTAACATTATTTGAATCTAATTTATTTACTGGCAATTAAGTTATAATCAAAGCAAAGGAGTGGCAAAGAAAATAATAGAAAAAATAGCAGTAAATAACAAAAGCAACACCAACCAAACCTACAAACCTCTCCCTGTAGTTCTGCAATTTGCTGTGTAAAGCAGTGTTTTAGATTATTTTAACTTATTGACACTCTTCTTTAGTTACATACTTACATATAAATATACAATTTTAAGTGTAATACATTTAAATATTTATTTTAAAAATGTAATAAGGTTTACCTACATTTCCCCCAGTTTTTGATGCAGTTTTTAAAAACTTTTAACGGATAGGAAAACACTAGAACAAATAGCAACTCCTACATAACGACTTAAGAACAATTGTGAAACAAAGTATGTTCAAAAACAAAGTCAGCAGAAGAAAATTTAGAAACTAGCATTACTAGCAAAAAGCAAAAATTGAAAGGGAGGACTAAAAAAGGTTAACCATGATCAAGAACAAATGCACTAAATAATTTAATAATTATATAAGAAATAATTTTCCTCATTTAGTGACCACAGTTGGGACAGACAACTTGGTTGTTAAGCAAAGCTGTTAGTAAAGAAAATCATGACTGAGTTTATGATCTTACTTTGACTTCCTTTGTTTTGCAGACATGATCAATAATGCGTTCAACACCTGTCAAAGTATCCTAAAAGGAATTTGCTTTGTATATAAAATTTGCTTTATGTGAGCTAGAGCTTTATGGGATTGCTTCAGTCTAGCTGCTACAAGGACTGGTACCTTGTATATCATATATGAGCCTTATGTATCATATTTGTTTAGAAATTGGACTTAACATGAACCCAGTCATTTGGCTTATATATTACCTCTACCACTAGCTTATATATTACCTCTACCACTGAATAAATCAAGGTTAAGGCAGATCATGATTTAGTTATGGTGAACCCAGCCATTTTGTATGAAGGTTTTGCATATTACATTTTGTAGGCTAACTCGTGGAAGGGAGGCAAAGTCTTCTTGTCAATACTCTGAACAGTCTGGCTGGAGACTTTTTAAAATTTTAAATAAATATTTAAATTTGTTAATATATTCATCTGAATTTGATTTTCAAGCTCTTATGATCACAAACCCTGATTTTTTTATAAACAACTGCATGGAATTATTATTTATTTGAGGAAACATTGTCCAGTTTTGCATATGATAACCCACCTTTCATCTTTCCTGTCCTGCAATGCAGATGAGGGCTTGTATATAGTTAGTCATATTATAATTCAAACTATTTGAGCTGAGTATGTGTTGAAGCAATAACACAGTTTTAGAGGGCATGCCAAATTCATACAAAACTGATTTTCTTCCTTTTAATGTTAGAGAAAAGGTACCGAGAAATCAGAGGCATAATGAATTGCTTAGCTTCATTTCTCATTCTGGTTTCTAAATGTATAATATTTTATCTGTATTCAACAATATTAGAAATTGTGGAATGTAATGGCAGAAGTTGCTTGTCCCATTTTTTTTGAAAGGCTACAACTACATAAACAGGTATAAGTAGCTACTACTGCTATAGGTCAACTTGAGGAAGAAGCTGGTATTGTATGTTCTGTAGCATACAAGTGGGGTATATTTGTTAGAGAACAGACTTCCATCAGTTACACTATTGGACCATTTTTTTCAGTTCAGTTATTTATGTGGTAAACAATATATTCTGAATATACAATAAAATAGATTTTGATCAATGTAATATTCTTCCCTGAAACAATATAATTGTAGAACAGAATTTCTCTATCACTTGCCCTCATAATATAATAATCACAATACTCCTGACAAAGTCCAAGCTGTAAATGTGGTCTATTAAAACACTATATAATAAAGAAATATGTTCTTCATTTTCCAGGTATAACTCTAAAGAAAACTGCCCTTCCTCTCCATTCTATAAAAAATGAATTTCTTCTCAAGTGAGGTAAGAAACTGGTGCCACCAATGACAGAAAACTAATGAAGATACATCTGTGGATAATCGTGTTCCTCTTAATCTCCTACCAGAAGAATTTGGATTTAAATAATTTAAATAATAGAATATTCTTGTTATTTTATTCATTGAATGCATCTGACAAATGAAAGGAGAAACCTAGATTCAGGAACTGGTCCTGCTGAGTCAAATGTAAATGCCTTTTATTTTTAGAATACAGGTATATCCTTTCTTCATAATTCTATTTGATGTGGGCAATTTTGAGAAATTTCAGAACATGTAAGGATATATGCCACGATTCCTATTAAAAACACTACCCCAGCCCAGATAAGATTGTTGTTTGCATACAAAGGATGCAAATGAATGTATTCCTAAACATTTAAGGATTTCTGCATGCAAATGGGTGCTTCATAACTTTTAACATAGATGAAACCTTGCCAAGAAATGAGCTAATATGATGATAATCAGCAATGCATCTGCATCCAGCTTTCACTTTTCTTCTTTCCCATCCACCACAAATGGCTGATACAGTTCTTGGTTGTACTTCAGCTCACAAATAAGTCTTTTTTCAGATCAGGGAATGACTCCTAAAGAGCCATGGCGATATGTATGTAATACTAGATTAAAGACCATTTTCCATTGAAATACAGTTTAATATTATTGGTTATACCACGATTCACCATTGTGCCTGATTTTAATCATTTGAGCCCATGTGATTTCATCTACAATACAGCTGATTAGCCCTATTCAGGCCAAACTACTGTACACGTAATATCAGGCATTAGAGGTATTTAAAACCCATCTCCTGAATTTGATAGGAAAACTTAGATGGAAAATGAGATTCAAGCAGTAAATATTATATATGTGAGAACTTCCCTCCTATTTATGCTCTTGAAGTTTCTTTGTGTCAACCCCTGCCTAATTTTATTTCCATCTATTCACTTCCCATATCAGGATCTCTGTTGGGAAGAGTGGGGTTACTATAGTTGGATTTCAAAAACAAATGCCAGGGCACTATCTCATGTTATGGGAGCAAATGACAGAGCAATGAACATCAGGAGGATTGGAGGCACGTACAAAGCTGTTCTCTGTTCTTCTTTTAAAAGTGCATTGTAGTCAAAGTTTGGTCAGCTGAGCAAGAGCATGGTTTTCTTAATATTTTTCTTTGAAAATATAATTATTTGATTCCAGAACATGGTGCCTATTTCCAAGAGAAATAGTTAAAGTTGCATCTATTGCTGTCCAGAGGAGTTTATTGTTAAGAGTCTAAGATTATCTAGATGCCTCAGTGGCTGGGAAAAAAGTGTCTTCTGAGAGGTAAACTGTGAGTGAATTTAGTTTTGTGTTTCAGACTTGGCACTCTTTTTGTTCATCAGAACCCTCTTTGGATATGATCTGACTTGTTAAATATGATGAATTGTAAATAAAATCTCTGTTGCCATAAAGTCTTTCTTCAAGTGGAAGGAGAATGTTCTGCAAGAGATTTCATTTCCATCATGGATTTACAGTGTTGTATTAGTTCCAATCATACAGGATATAATTTTTCTTTCTATAATATCAGCCAATGCTAACACGATTGAAGAAATTACATGTGAAACAGCAGCAGTAAAAAGATATGTGCACAGACAAATGCTGCTTTCGCGCTCGGCAACAATGATGACCCTGTTCTAATTCATGTGCCAGATTTTCACTGGATATAAAAGAAAATTCATGCCAAGACTACAATATCTGAATGTTCACTTAATGTTGCAATATGTTTTGCACTGGAAGGAATGCATTCTCAGGACACTAATCTTTTTCTCTACTCTGTTAAATTAGTTTATGTCCAAACTAAAGTTTTTAAAGTTGCAAGTCAAAGCCTGAATAAATATTCTTCTGAGGCACAAACTTTTTCTCCTAGTGCTTGCATATATCTTTTTTAGTCTGCTTCTGCTTTTGCTTCATTTCATTTGATTAATTTTTACTGTACATATTATGTAGGAGCCTCTTTCCTAAACCAGGAATTTAGTACTTTTAGTTGGGTTTCTCCAGACTTAGAAAAATTAGAGCCAAAATAGAGATCATTTTTTCTGGGTATTTTACCTCATATTCCAGCATGGCTTCCTCAGTACAATAATTAATGGTGAGTTCTTAACAATATTTAGTCTGTACAGAATTTGAATTCTGTGGGTTAGTTGTTCATTGGATGCTTCTAGGAAAGTATCAGCTTATTGGTGATTGGGAATGGTGTTAGTTTTATTCTAATTGGTCTGTCTTATCAACTAGTGGTTGTGCATGGTTTGAATTACCTGAACAGAGTAAAGTGCATCCAGTTCCATCAATTTGTTGATGGCTCCTTTATTTCGATGCCAGCCTTCCATGAATTGTCTGACCTTTCTGCTGTTGGCATGCTTACTGGTCTCTCTCAGTCTGGATAACCCAACTAAAATATGAATAGAGTAACAAATCTGGGCTACCATCATCCCAAGAAATCACTAGTAACTTCTTCAGTAAAATTTCTTTGCATAGCATATTAAGAATAAGATTGATGTTTTGAAGTTAGCTGTGTATGTTATGCTTACTGAGTATCCCACTCTACAAAAATGTTATCAATTGGCTTAAGCACTATGTAAATAAATACAATTTTATCTCAGAACGTCTATATAACATTTGAACTATTCTCCTCATGTTGTATCAGATGTATAAAATTATACTTGCTGTATTACAGTGGTTATTTAATTGCATATCCACATTACTTTATGTTTATTTTAAGATGATTTTGATGTTTGCTTTGGATATTATTTATAATGTACCTTTGTCTCTGTCATTATTCAATAACTGCCAGTGCTACTAATTGATCTTACTATTATTATTTCATGAAGATATCCATTTTATATTGAAATAAATATTGGGCCTATTTATTTCTGCCATTATGACAAATGAAGAAACAAATTCTAAGTGAATGCAGTAACATGACTGCAAAGCAAAATATGGGAATAAATATAAATAGTGGCACTAGTGATAACTGTGCTTTTTCATGTAATAACATAGAGGAGGCAATTGAAGTTTCAGCACTATAGCTCCCATACAGAGTTGTAGAGTTTCTTCTTTCTGGCAGAGAATGTGTAGCAATAGCACTTAGACTTATATACCACTTCACAGTGCTTTACATACCTCTTAGAGTCAGTTTACAGAGTAAGCATATTGCCCCCAACAATCTGGGTCTTCATTTTACTGACCTTGGAAGGATGGAAAGCTGAATCAGCCTTGAGCCAGTGAGATTCGAACTGCTGAACTGCTGGCAATTGGCAGTCAGCAGGATTAGCCTGCATACTGCATTCTAATTCCAACCATTGCACCACCATGGCTCTTGAAGCTGATATCTTGAATATTACCTGGACAGTGGATATATCAGCCATCATCATCATCATCATCATCATCATCATCATCATCATCAGCCTGCTTATGTGCATGAATGAACAATTTCAGTTGGGAACCTTCATATTTGCTGGTTGTTGTATATAGTCCTTTTTTTAGAACTACAAACATTGTATCTGATACATTTTTTAAATGGTTGTCACAAATATCCATATTCCAAATTCCATTCATCAAGGAAACAATATTGTTTGAACGGTCCACAATATGAATGGAAGCAAACATACTTTCTTGCATTCATACACATTTATGAATCAACTTTCATTATCTGTACCATATTTATGTATGTAATCATATGTATATAATCAATCTTGAAAAATGTAGTAAGAAAGGAACAAAGTGATATTGTCTTCTTCAATTTTATCTCCAAAAAAGCCCATATGATCATGTAGGATAGGCTGAGTGATGTTTACTAAGTAGAGACTGGAATTTGAATCATGCTAATCCTAATCCACTCCTAACTATTATTCCAAACAACTTTGGCTATGACAGGATGGAATTAGTTTATATTAAAGTATTAAATAGTTTATGGTCAAAATCACTGAGAGGATGATAAGGCACCTACATTATATAATGTATATATTTATTCTTTAATAAAACATTTAAAATGTTAGAATAAATAGCTACATAAAAAATTAAGAAACATAATGAATAAAATATAAAATATCAATAAATACCTAAATAATTTACAATTATCATAAAATTTAAAATTTATTGTTTTATTCATTAATTAAATAAATATATAATTGTAAACATGATTTTAATATTGATATCATCACTATTCGTCATTGTGTTAAAAATAGATGCACATAATTATTTAAAGGGAAAAAAGTTGAACAAAAGAAAAAAGCAAGCTAGATAGTTTTAAATTTCTTTCATTGAACCTGATATATCAACATCTTTAGAAACACTGAAATTTTCCTAGTTACTGTTAGTTATTTCCCTTTTAAAAATCATATTCTAAGAAAGTTTTCCTTGAATGATATATGTTATTTCTTATTTAAATGTTAGCCAAAATTTAATTTCTACTATTTCTACCATTAATTTTGTCATTGATTTGTCTTTCCAAATTATTATTGAGAAGTTCTCCCTTATTTCAATACAATTTTTAACAATAGACTATTTTTGGGAACTTCCCTCCTTCCCTCTCTGTCTCACACAGAGATTTACACTTACTAGATTTGCTGTCAGGTTCACAATATTGCGACGTATGTTAATTTTTGGTACCATACATAAAAAAGGGCTGGATGTATGTCACAAAAGTCCAGTCCTTTTACTATGTCTATCACCAATAATTAACTAATTCTGTTTTTTTTTGTAATAGTATAATCTATATTTTGATAATATCAAAATTTGTACAGTTTCAAAAGTATAATGAGATATAGATAGGACAAACATAAAGATAGCATGGTAGTATTAGAATTGGGTTTTTGCCATTTCCATATGAAGAACAAAAGACATGATGCACACATACAAAGTCACACTCATATATGGGAAAGAATGAGAATTGTTGAGCTGTTGTTATTACCTTTTGAAGATATAGATTATACTATAATGTGTTCACATTTTCTGCATGAACTTGAATTTGTCAACAGATTTTCAAAGTCCATCATCATAGCCACAACTTTAGCCATGATAAAAGACAAAGGACTAAGAATGTGATAAGTTGTGTCCATCTTTCATCAAACAATATTCTTACATGTATGGATATTTATATAAAACATTAACAGTTATTTTAAGTATTGTTCATTAGTGGATACTTTATTCTAGCACACTTCTTGCTTCAATTGTTAGCAAATGCATAGAGCCAAGATGCTCATTAGTAAACTCTGATATATTGAGGTAATCTTTAAATCTTACATATTTTGCTTGCAAAAAACCTCTCCTGTAATAATTGTTAAATCTCTTATCATTAATTCAATAATAAGAATCAAATGATACAATTCAATAACTTTAGATTTTGGTTGTAATACTATATGTTTAGTTGGCAAACTGTATTACTTAACATGCTTCAAAATGTGACTAATCACGCCTGCAGTATTTAAGGAGTCTTCTGCTTTTTCTGTTAGGTGAAATACTTGACTTTTGGTTCCAAATTCTGCTCAGATGGCATGTGCTCAAATAAAAGATAACCAATTTTGCATTGCTTTGATTTAGCAAACTCACATTTTTGGAAATATTTAGTTCAAATGTCAGCAAAAATTAACATAGCCATAATTAATATCCAACAAAAGAAATACAACCACATTTAGCTTTAGAATGAACTGTGTTTCAAAAAAGGAGAGTTGATAGGGATGATGTGAATGTGTTTTGCTTTTAAGGTCAGACCAATGATAAAATAAATAAAGGATGGGCTGAATGTGTTTATTTGCATGAACCAGCATGATTATATATGCATGGTAGACATTATTCTATATTATCTCCCATCATAATCTTAACAAAACATTTTAGTTAAATGAACATTTGATGTATTTTAAATAATATCACTAATTAAATGCTTTACAGTTCCCTTTGGTATTAGATTTGCCTTGCATTTAATTAATTCAAACACAAAAAACCAAAACAAATATTTTGAAGACTCCATACTTGAATCTTTGTCTCTATATGTACTGTATTATGTATATACGTATCTACACAATAAATTCATTGGTACATTTGTAGCAATAATTTAAAGGCCTGTATTATTTTATAATTTTGAACTATGTTTGAATATGTTTTTTATGATATGTTTTTAAGAAATAAATAGATGATTCATTTCCTCAGTGCATCTGTAGCTTTTTTGTCACGCTTGCTTAGTACTACCTTTTTTCAGCACTGAATAGAATAACTTTTCTAATAAACTGATCCTCTTCAAGTTTGTTGGATTATGTTTCCCATCCTACCATTCCAGGCTGCTCATCTGGCTATGCTTATTTGGAATGTTGATAACATTTTGAGGACATGTTGGAGAAATAGGAAATGTAAGATGTCACATACAATGGCTGGGTTTACAACATACTAATTCTTGATTTCTTTTACAAATGGTTGTTTGTGTAAACCATTCATGAATGATTACTATTAAGCCATAAATCATGATTTACAAACTACAAAATTGTTTTTTGTGGTGAGACTGGTCTATAAGGGCAACCTTGTCTATTCAAATATGGGACGGAGCATACTGCTTCCCCTTTCACCTTTCAGCCCCAATCCAGGAGCCTTCGCAGGCAGTTGCTTTTGTTACAAACTATTTTGTGTTAAATTTAAATTTACCAACAAAGAAATAAAGGGAGACTAGTATAGCTATTTCAAGCTTTTTAGCTCTCATCAGCTAGCATACCCTTCTGGGTTTCAAGAAGGGTATGGCTAGCTGATCCAGAAAGATATGGCTTGCTGATAAGAGCTAAAAAGCTTGACGTAGCTATATTAGTCTCTCTTTATTTCTTTGTCAGTAAATTTAAATTTAATACAAACTACAAAGTTTCAACCAATCTTAATTCAAAAACAAGAACACCAAATAATGTGTTAACAAGATGTATGAACTTAAATTCCATAACTTTCCTTAAAATGTCTAAATTTGATGTCTAAATGTTACTTTTTGACTTTGAATTAGTATAATGTGTGAATCCAAAGGGTTTTTTTAATGATGTGGCTTAAGGTTAAGCATACTGTGTGAATCTAGATAACTATAGTTTATCCAACTAATTATGCTTTAGCACAAAGTGGGAATATAGTCTATGGTTCTAATAATACACTTATCTCTATTTATATCTGCCTATTCTTTGATTTGATTACACTATTCTTTGATTTGATTATCTTCATATGCTTCAGAATAATATATATATTAATAAATAGAAAAAACAAGCTACATGAAATTATTAGAGAAGCCGTCAGTATAGAAAAACATTCTTATGAGAATGCTATCATGGGAATTAAAATATCAAGAATTTGGAGCCTGTAACTACAACTCCTCCTTTGTGTTTTGTTTTTATATTCTCATCTAGCTTGATAATAATGGTTGCAGCAATTCTGTCCCACAATTCCATGCAATTGGCATGGAAGATAGCATTTACTTGAAAAGAAAATCACATTCAAACAATCAGTTGATGGTAACCAGTTGAAAGGAATGAGAGAGGAATGAAATCTATTATTTTGCATCATTATAACATTATCAAAAAAAAGAGGCATCACTGAAGAAGATAATAAATGGAACAAAGAAGAGTGTGCTTCTATAATTCAGTGCAGTGTGACAAATTTTCCACTGAAATGAAACAGTGAGTATTTGTTTAACCAAAAAGCTTGATAATGTATCAGAAAAAGGTACCTAATGAGAGAATCTGAAGCACTCAAATCTGAAGCAACCAAAACAAAGAAGAAAAGAGAAGAAGAAAAGTTTGCAGTCCTTATGGCATATCTGTATTTGTGTCCAAGAAGTACTGGCCATATATTTTCAAATATGTGCAAGCTTCTGGTATTCTTCAGAGAAAAAGTAAAGGATCACAGCAGCAAGAGATATATGATTTATCCCGTTTTTCCTGCGCATGTGCGAGAACGGAAGATGGCGCCCAGGCGTTTTGCTCCAGGCAATAAGGAGAGCAAACGCTGGAAAAACATCTGAAAAACCTGAAATTTATGAGCCCGAAGAAGGTCCCGGGGATGTCCGGAATCCAGGGGACCCGAGGAGCCCAAACCTTTGCGGGGGTCGCCGTTTCTGAGCGACCCCGGACAGTACGATCTCGAAGGTCTGTGAACTGCGAGCCGCCCGTGTTATCCGGCAGTAGGGGGGGCGGCGTCGCGTCAGCGTTTTTCGATCCAGGCGATTTCCTTTGGTTTATTGAGCCACAGCACTGGGGTTCTACGGGACTATTGCCGCCTTGGAAGGAGAGAGAATCTATAGGATCAGCCCAGTCTCTTGCAGGGGTCGCCGTTTCTGGACGCCCCCGGGCTCTACAACTTTGGGGTCTTGGGTTCCGTGAGCTGTTTGCATTACTTGGCGGTGGGAGGAGTAACATCACGCCGGCTGCAACGGCGGTGGCTTTTGGCTTCTCTACCTGGCTTATCCACCTGGCTTATCTAACTTTTTCTACCTGGCTTATCGAACTGCCTCATTGATGCCATCAATCATCTCGGAGGGAAAGAGAACGTATTGGAGCAGTGTGGGGACTGAGCAAAGTGGATGGGTGGCTTTCCCCGACGCTGCATCAGCCCCTCCGGATGGCCCCTTTTTCCATCCAGCCTTACTTCCCTCCCAGCATTGCCTCCTCCCTTCTTTATCCCTGCCCAGTCAGGTGGCTCCCTGGACGCATTTTACTTCCTGCCTCCCTTTGCTGCGGTGAGGCTCTGCCTTGTGTCTTCCACGTACCATCTGGCGCCCCCTTATGGTGGGTTTTCAACTTCCAGCCACATCTGATTGTGGTGTTTGGTTACCCAGACTTGCTAGCTAAGTTCCATCTGTCTTTGGTCCTGCTATCTCAGTTTCATCTGGTTCCAGACCCGCTAGCTCAGCTTTATCTGGCTTCGAGTACCATCAGCATCACTACCTACCATTATTATTCTGGGAACTCTATTTGGAGCAGCACTGGTGGAAGAAGGCCTCCTATCCCCTTTATTTATTCCGGACTCTTTGGACTTATCCAGACCAACAGAAGAGGGGAATACGAACTACCCCCCCGCATACCTTCTCCGGACTATAACTGGACGCTAATCATAACACCTATTTTAATTACTTCAATTATGGAGAGCCATTTGGCCCTATCTGGACTCGCTTTTTAACAACGTAATAAGTGCGCAATTCTATTTTTTCTTCCTTTTCCTATCTCTTTTTCTTACTGTGTTTGGGATATGTTAGGAGTATGTATGAGAGTGAATGAATGATCCCACTTTTTATCATTATTATTGTTGTATTTTTGTGTTTTAATCACCATGTGGGGACTGTTTGAGTGAGTGAATGAGTATGTATGATTCGGAGGACCTGGTGGGATTTGCGGGGGCCACCGGGGTGGTTGGGGGAACTACATCCACGGGACAGGGTCGGAGCATTGCGGTCATAACAGGGAGAGGCAGATACGGCGGGGACTTTAGGGCTGGCCATTACCGGGGAAGGAGGGCTCGCTATATCACAGAGATCCCTCCTTCCGGCCCTATGAGTCCCACTCCAAGGTCAGATGGCGCGAGTAGTCAGGACCCTGGTCTCAGGCTGCTGTCGCTAAATGCCAGGTCTGTTGTTCACAAGGCTCCCCTCGTCCGGGACTTGATAACAGACGAGGGCGCAGACCTGGCATGTATTACTGAGACATGGCTGGGCACAGAGGGAGGAGTCCCCCTCGTAGAGATGTGCCCAGACGGATTTCAGGTGCTTCATCAGCCGAGAGCCCAGGGAAGGGGTGGCGGTGTGGCTATTGTAATCCGGGAGTCTTTAGTACCTCGTAGAATCCCTGCTCCGGAGCTTGTCGGGTGTGAGTCCCTACTGGTGACGCTGGACCTCAAGGGTCAAGTGGGTTTGCTGCTTACGTACCTGCCTCCCAACTGCGTTGCAGCAGCCCTCCCCTCGCTCCTCGAGTCAGTAGCCGAGCTGGCAGTTGAGTTCCCTAGGCTTATGGTTCTGGGGGACTTCAATTTGCCTTCGCTCGGTGAACACTCTGATGGAGCGCAGGAGTTCATGGCTTCCATGACAGCCATGGGCTTGACCCAGGTAATTCGAGGCCCAACCCACTCAGCGGGTCACACGCTCGACCTCGTATTCCTCTCGGAGCAGTGGAGTTATGATCTTGGTCTGAGGGGAAATGAGACCATTCCCCTGTCATGGTCAGACCACTGCCTACTGAGGCTAGACTTCCGGAGGCCAAACCCCCACTGTAGGGAGGAGGAACCGACCAGGTGGTTCCGCCCCAGGCGACTTATGGACCCAGTAAGGTTCCAGACGGAGCTTGGGGTTATTCCAGATGCTCTCGCCCACAGTTCGGCGGAGACTCTTGCTGCGGCCTGGCACTCGGCAGCATCAGAGTCTCTGGACCGGATTGCGCCACTACGGCCCCTCCGGGTCAGTGGCCCACGGAGGCCTCCTTGGTTCACCGAGGAGCTCCGTGAGATAAAGCGCCGGAGGAGACGCCTAGAGCACCTGTGGAGGTCCGATAGGTCCGAGTCGAGCCGGGCACTGTTGACAGCTTGCACCAAGGAGTACATTCGGGCTCTAAGAACAGCCAAAAGATCACATATTGCCTCCTTGGTAGCGTCCGCCGAGTCCCGCCCAGCTGCCCTGTTTAGGATAACCTGCTCCCTGCTAAATAGGAGGGAGACGGAGAACCCCTTACAGGGTAAGGCTGAGGAGTATGTACAGTTCTTGGCGGACAAAGTTGCTCGGTTTCGATCGGACCTGGACTCCACTCCTGCAGATCCAGCCGAGACACAAGGGAATGATTTGGCAGACCATCTCTGGGTTGAGTTTCAGGATGTTGCCTCCGGGGATGTGGACAAGGCTATGCGAGCTGTGAGTGCCTCCACCTGTATACTGGACCCGTGTCCCTCCTGGCTGGCTGCCAACAGCAGTGAGGTGACACGAGGCTGGATCCAGGTGGTTGTTACCGCCTCTCTTCGGGAGGGGCATCTCCCCACCGCGCTGAAGGCGGCGGTGGTGAGACCCATCCTGAAGAAACCGTCCTTGGATCCAGCAGTTCTTAATAACTACCGTCCAGTCTCCAACCTCCCCTTTGTGGGGAAGATTGTTGAGAAGGTGGTGGCCCTCCAGCTTCAGCGTACCTTGGAGGAAGCTAACTATCTTGACCCCTTCCAGTCTGGCTTCAGGCCCGGTTACAGCACAGAAACCGCTTTGGTCGCATTGACCAATGATCTCTGGAGAGCCAGAGATGGAGGCCATGCGTCCATCCTGGTTCTCCTTGACCTCTCAGCGGCTTTCGATACCATCGACCATGGTATCCTTCTGCGATGACTGCGGGAGGTGGGGGTGGGCGGCACTGTTTTGCAGTGGTTCTCCTCCTACCTCTCGGACAGGTCGCAGTCGGTGTTGGTGGGGGGGCAGAGATCGTCCCCGAGGCCCCTTACTTATGGGGTGCTGCAGGGCTCGGTCTTATCCCCCCTACTATTTAACATATACATGAAACCGCTGGGCGAGATCATTCGGAGGCACGGGATAAAATACCATCAATATGCGGACGATACACAGTTGTATCTGTCCGCCCCGTGCCAACTCAATGAAGCGGTGGAAGTGATGAACCGGGGCCTTGAGGCTGTTAAAGACTGGATGAGAGCTAACAAACTGGTGCTCAACCCGGAAAAGACCGAGTGGCTGTTGTGTTTTCCTCCCAATAATTTGGCTAATGTTCCATCAATCAGGCTGGGGGGACAAAATTTATACCCCTCAGACAGGGTCCGCAACTTGGGAGTCCTCCTGGACCCACAGCTGAGTTTTGACCATCATTTGTCAGCTGTAACCAGGGGGGCATTTGCTCAGGTTCGCCTGATGCGCCAGTTGCGGCCCTACCTGAACCGGGAGGCCCTCACAACAGTCACTCGAGCCCTTGTGATCTCTAGGCTGGAATACTGCAATGTGCTCTACATGGGGCTGCCCTTGAAGAGCATCCGGCGACTTCAGCTAGTCCAGAATGCGGCCGCGCGAGTGATCGTGGGCGCACCACGGTTCGCCCACATAACACCGATCCTCCGTGAGCTGCGCTGGCTACCTGTTGATCTCCGGGTGCACTTCAAGGTCTTACTTACCACCCATAAAGCGCTCCATGGTAGTGGATCTGGCTATTTGAGAGACCGCCTTCTGCCAATTACCTCCCTGCGTCCCATCAGATCGCACAGGGTAGGCCTCCTCCGAATACCATCCGCCAGTCAGTGCCGACTGGCGACTACGCGGAGGAGAGCCTTCTCAGTCGCAGCTCCGACGCTATGGAACAATCTCCCCGTGGAGATTCGCACCCTCACCACCGCCCAGGCCTTCCGCACGGCCCTTAAGATCTGGCTATCCCATCAGGCCTGGGGATAAAAATCTTAGTTTGTCCCCTCCCGAATGATGAATGAATGTTGTGCTCTATTTTTATTATTATGTATTGTCTTATGTTTTTTGTCTTTGTACCCCCCTCCCCATGTTTTGTAAGCCGCCCTGAGTCCCCTCAGGGAAAAGGGCGGCCTATAAATTATAATAAGCACTCTAAACACTCTAAAGAGGAATTGACAAAGAAGGAATTCTCCTTATAGAAAAGAATCAAATAAAAGAGGAATCCTAAATAGCTTCAAAGTCCTCACAGAAAAAATAGGCTGTGAGCCTTCAGGAGAACAATAAGTAAAAGTAAAGAAGGTACTATACTCTTAAAGGCCAGGAGGATGTAGTAAAGTGAAAACTTGTGTAATTGTAATCCTCTATTATGTTGAATCAAAACAACTAGACATGTTGGTTATGAAATGTGTTCTCTTTCAGGTATAGAATCAAAGATATGAGAACTTCAAAGCTTATTAAATCTAATAATAATTATCCTTTCCCCTTAATTCATGTGTAGCAAATGATATTATTAGGAATAGCTATAATCATATCTCTACAGTCTTTCAAGATCTAGGAAAGAAGTTCAAAACTTTGGGAGCTTGGGTGTTTTGCTCTATATTTCCAGTTCATGGGGAAAAAAAAACCATGAAAGAGAGAGAATATACAAGGTCAAGAACTGGATTAACAAATGGCAGGATAAATTAGGTTTATGGAATTGCTACCAAGAACTTCACAAAGACTAGTAAATACTGTACATGTTTGACCAAAGACAGCACATGTGATCAGGAGAATTTTAACTTCAATCCTTTAGTACTTGGAGGTAGAAATTTTGAAATAAAAATTTCAGGTAAGAACTTGGGCATTGTAGAAGGAAATGAGAATGCTGAAATACAGCCTGTAAACTACTATATGAAAAATTAGGAAAAAATAAGTGTCAGCAATAAATTGGAACTTTGAGGAAAGCTCTGCCTAATTTTGGATGATATTTGGAACGCTGACATTAAGCTTCAAAGATTTGGCCTTCATTGTCTATCTATTAGTGCTCAGAATGTAAAACATCAATATTATGTTCTTTTGTAGCAAGTGGTCCCATAACAAACAACAAATTATTGTAGTTTGGGAGAAATAAGAAGAACAACAAAAAAATCCTTGCAGCACAAAAATGCATCCTTCTCCACAAGGATGATATTCTTTCCCAAACTGAGACTTCATTTGAGGAAACAAAACTGGTCCAGAGAGTTTTGATAGATCATCACTTTTTCTTTTATTCACTTCCTAATAAGAACAAGGGGGCAGTGATGTGGGGCGGGGGGGAGCTGGGGCTTGCACTTTGACTAAATGGAATCTTTCTTTTCACTCTTGGCAACCACAGAAGTATTCTTGTGCTGACACTCTCTGGGCAGTGCTATATTTATCTTGTAGCTGAACACACATTTCCAAGAGGTTTTTCAATAACAGAAAGGCAACCAGCCAAAGCAGTTTTAACCTAAGAAGTTTTGTTCCAGCATCATCAGCACTGTGTTGATTGCAGAGGCCAAATCGTGCGATGGCCAGGAAGAGTTAACTGCTGCCTTGAAACAAAGGACTCTCTCTCTTGCTGGTGGCTTTGTGAACGACTGAGGAATAGTTGATAAGATGGAGTTCAACAAGTTTCTGAATGCATCAGGGGGACATCAAAGAAGGCAAGAGGAGGCTTTTGCTGGTGCAGGCAGCAGTGAAGCCAGGGTGGACGATGATGTGGATTTTGTACAAATGTATCTTAGCTGTTTACCTGAGAGATATATGAAGGCAAAATTTACCCTGACAGCATATCTGGTGTGTTGGCTAATCTTGAAACTCTGTAAGGTAAGAGATCGATTTCAGTAATTCAGCTAGGGGGAAAGTCCACAGTAGCAAAGGCAACATGGAGAAGGTTGCTAGGTGAGGAAGGTAGCATCAGAGACTGTGTCAGCTTCTGGACTGGCATAGGCACAGGAAGACTGTGGATGGCCATGCTGTTAGCAATAGAGCATCCCTTTTCCTTGAATGTTTATTGCTAAACAATACCATTTGACATAAGATCACCAGAAGCAGGATATATTTTGTTCTTGGAAACATTATAGTGTAATGATTTCAAATATGATGCTACACATATGTAGAATATTTTTTCTTTGTTTTTGTTTTTCTGAGACCTGGCAGCCAAACATGTTTTTAAATTTGTTTTATTTGCTGGTTCTAACATGTCAGGAATGTAGAAACAGTCATAAAACATGCACTGAAGGAATGGGGATAAAATAAATATCATTTGGATTTTTTCCAGGGAAATAAGGCACGTGATAATTTAAAATGCTTCTCCTCAGCCTCCTGCAAAACCATTAAACCCAGAGTCTAAAAGTACCTGCTCCTTCTTTCAGTGACAGCTGGAGAAGCATTCAAATGCTAACACTGGGAGACAGCACTTCTGTTTCCTTAGATCTGCCTCTCACACTAATTTGTACTTTCTCCCCACCAACTTTCTTACCAGTTGATATTGAGAAAACTACTTGTGTAAGGAGTGAAAAATGTGCTTTTATTTATTTAAAGTAGTGAGGGAAATTATACAAAACACTAATAAAAGTGCAACATTTTTGGTTGTTCTGGAATATAACTTGACACTGACTTCTCAAAACATTTATAGTTTAAACCATGTTTCTCTAATCCTTAAATCTAATTGGAACAGAGGGATATAAAATATGAAAAGACAAAATGATTATGAAAATGATTATGAAATAGGGGCATTAGTTTGTCTTCCTATAACAACTGAGAGAAGGCTCTTTGGAATTTGGTGGGACATTTTTAAATATATGTGCTTAAGGTTACACACATTTATTTTTAAAAGACATTATTTCAAATTTTGATATTTGCATTCCTGGTAAAAAATCAAAATGCACTTACTGAAACTGAATTGAAACAGCAACATAATATAATGTAGCCACATTTTATAGAATATTTGAACAAATATCTATATAACTTTTATTTTTCCATTTTTGAGATGGGTGTTTGAGGTTGGTTGAAAGGCTTAAACTTAAAAAAGATGTCTACAATAATCTACGTTCCAAAGCTAATTTAGAAAACAGTTTAACATATCATCTCATTCCTTTGTAAAATTCTAGTAGTAGTTTCATTTCTTTGACATGTAGAAAAAGTGATGATAATGAGAAATATTACTTTTTCACAATCTGTGGGTCTCTTCTATCATTCTAAAGTAAGGATAAACACAATTATTTATTAAATGATATTTATAACTACCTCCGTCCACATGAATTTTATTCATATGATGAATAAACTCAGTGATGAGATATGTAGGCCAGCAAATTTAAAGTATATAAAATTATGTATTTGCTAAAAAAAATCAGTTTTGACTTTGCATGAAATTAGCTGCAGTTCCAAATGGTTACTAGAATTGGCATCTTTCATCCTGAAAGTCCAACTCAAGAACAATTGTTTAGTGTAATTACCCTTTATCCAAATGATGTGAAAATTATAGGCAGTACCACATTTTCAGGAATAACCAAATTAGAAACATACACACATACATGCAAGCACATATATACATACATACATACATACATACAACATATTACAGACCATTCCACTCATATTCCTTGTAACATTCAGATATGATTTATATTAGGACAAAATGGATTCTCTCTGGTAGGAGAGTGTGTTTAAGAGAGGGAGTAGAAATATTATTTCATTTTATAGCACACCTGATTGAATTCTCATTGTTCTCCCATCTTGAACTGGGAGAAATACTGCTGACTAGTGGACCTACGCTACATGCTTAAAAAAGATGACAAAATCTCATTAACAGTTACGCTCATAAAAAACAAGTACTGGTAAGTCTGGGCTGAGTGTTATGAATATATTCTATTAATGGCAAGAAATAAAGTACTTCCTAAATCATCTATCACACCTTCCTTGCATCCAATCACTACTTATAAGAACTAAAAATATTTTTTATTCTGTATTTGCTATTCAACAACCTTCCCCAATCTGAGAAACTACAATTCCCACCAGCCTCAGGCAGTTCACACAAGCACTGGTGTCTTGTTATTCGATTAATCCAAACCGCGTAAGGATGACAGAACCTGTTGTATGCTCTCTTCTTTCACTCAGTCAACTCCTACACCTCTCCAAAGATAATTCATTCAAATTCCCTCTCTCAATAGACTTGCCTCATATCTTTTGCTTGATCAGCTTTCCATAGCATTAATTTTTGAACCTAGAATACAGCACACTATATTCTCTGTCCATTAAGCCAGTGGTTCCCAAACTTTAACTTTATTTAACTTTATTTATATGCCGCCCTTTTCCCTGAGGGGACTCAGGGCGGCTCACAATCCAGGGGGAGGGAAAAACAAAACAAGATACACACTTAAAGACAATACATCATTAAAAAGCGCAACAGTCATATTATTCGGGTGGGGTTGAAGTCTTTAGCCCCAGGCCTGTCGGGACAGCCAGGTTTTTAAGGCTATGCGGAAGGTCTGGAGGGTGGTGAGGGTACAAATCTCCACGGGGAGTTCGTTCCATAGGGTCGGAGCAGCCACCGAGAAGGCTCTCCTCCGGGTAGTTGCCAGTCGACATTGACCGGCTGATGGAATTCGGAGGAGGCCTAATCTATGGGATCTTATTGGCCTAGTGGAGGTAATTGGCAGTAGGCGGTCTCTCAAGTACCCAGATCCAATACCATGAAGGGCTTTAAAGGTGACAACAAGCACCTTGAAGCGCATCCGGAGATCAACAGGTAGCCAGTGCAGCTCGCGGAGGATAGGTGTTACGTGGGTGAAACGAGGTGCACCCACGATCGCTCGCGCGGCTGCATTCTGGACCAACTGAAGTCGCCGAATGCTCTTCAAGGGCAGCCCCATGTAGAGCACATTGCAGTACTCTAGCCTAGAGGTCACAAGACTAATTCTGGGAGTTGAAGTCCACAAGTCTTAAAGTTGCCAAGTTTGGGAACCACTGCATTAAGCTAACATCCAGCATAAGTGGGAAGGGGGAGAGAAATAGGAGATATTCTATCAAAATTTTGTAACAGAGTTGAGGCTAAAATAGTTGTTAAAATATGCCACAGTGATGACACAAGTTCAGGAGTTCAGAGAATTAGAGGAGGAAGTCACACTTATACTGTGTCAGATATTCAGTCTTAGTTGCCCCTTTGCACTTTACCAATAACACATACAAAATGTTTTGCATTTCCCCATTATCAGCATCCCATGCCCTTTTAAAACTTTTGGGGCCCACTTCAGTAGAAAATGTAGGAGATTTATTTTTCTATCTGAAGCACCCGTAACTCTTCCATCTCTTTCTATTTTGTTAAAAAAAAAAACAAGTAGGCAGTGAGAAGGAACCTCTTGCAATGTGATTTCAAATATGTATGGTTACAAAGAACATGTAGCATAATTATTTTTCACACAATGAAGAATGCCTTTGTATAAAACCTCCATCCCTCAGCCTAGAATGCAGAAATTCTTTGAAAAAAAGAAATGCAAAACTAGCATGCTTTTAGGAATTTTCGTTGTTCTCATCTGGAGAACATACAGAGGGACAGGTTTATTCCATGGGTGATTCTACAGAATTCAGAAAAAATAGAGCACCAGAGATGAATGGGCTGGACATGAGTTGTTTGTGCTGGTTCCTTTCTCCCTTTCTAACATTTGGTATTTGTATCTTGACAGACAGCCTGGGAAAAAAGATATCCAGCCATTCAAAAGGTAGGATTTCACATCAATTACCAAATAACATCCAATAATTGTTCATTAACTATTAACCCATTTCAACATTATTCCTTAAGTATGACTAACAGACAATAACAATCTAAACACATACAGTAGTTTATTGAAAACATTTTTAGGTTACGTGGTTTTAACATGTGCTGCTTAACCAGAAATAGAAATCATTAATATACTTCGTAGTTCTTAAGGCACAGGGGACAGAGAAAGCTACTACAATACTAGTTGCAGCAGTAGATTGAATAGAATTTAGAAAGAAAAAGTCATTGGTGAAGCACATTACTCCTAAGTACACTCAGTGTACATAAGTACACATTACTTATTTGAGTAAACTCTATTAAATTCATTCAAATTGTTTCTGAAAAGATATGCATGGTTAAACATATTATTATTTAATCTCACAAAATTAACATTCTATGAAATCCATAGTAAAAAGTCAATTATTTTCCATTTGATATTGTATTTCCAAACAAAAAAAGTTTTGAGAGTGACAGTATAATTTTTTAAAAAGAAAAAGATAACAAATTGGCAAATATATTAGCAGTCAGTGTTCCAATTATATTTGCAACTTAGCATCCACACTTTTCTGTCTCATGTAACATGGGCCCCAAATGTCCTTCTCCAATTAGAAAAACAGAAACAATAAGTCAACAAGCATTCTGGAGTTTACATCTTTTCTCTGCTTTGCCTTTACACAAAGCAGCTGGCAGGAGTCCTGACCCCCCCCAAAGCAAGACCTTGCCAGAACTGACTAATCAATATTCAGCAGAGATAGTTGCTCATTATGCAGTCATTGAATGCTTCTAGAAGTTGCTCACTGTGCACTTCTCATTCTTTACTCTTCTCTTCTAATCACATGCATTACTGCGCATGTACCCACACAAATGTACCTCCCACGAGGCCTTTTCTGTTCAGCATGAAAACAAAACTTGTAGCAAACTCCATTCAGCTGTAGCTCACTGAAGCCAGAGATTGGTATGTTATTCCAGCAACAAAGGAAAGTTGGGGGTAAAGCTGCCCCTAATGCAAAATATAGCTTACTTTAATACCGCAGAAAGAGAGAGAATGAGAATGTGCATTAGATAGGAAACAAATATTCAACACTAACAAGAACCACCAGTACAATTCTGACTTTAAAAAAGAAGAATGATAAGAGAAGTAGACATTGCACACAACTTATCTGTTCTAGCAGATACATATTTGAGATACTACTGGGACCCAAATTATTCAACCCTAACCTGTTTTGTGCTGTCTCTGTATAGTTTCTGTAGAAGCCAGGCTCCTCTGCTCCTCACTGCCATAGATTAAATATAACAGGTACATGTGCCACAAGGAAAGGGTTGTTGATAACAATACTAGGAAACAATATTTTTGTCTTGTGAAATTTCATCTAGTCAATTCTGATCATAAAAATGTCAGGGCTGTTCCTATTATTGTTAGATTAATTTGGATTTGAAACAAATATGTTTTTATTTCAAAGAATGCAGCGGGTCATTGGACAATTCTCACTGGCAATAAATTGATTTATTGCTTTTTTTTCTGAGAAAGAGATAATATCTGAAACTCTGAAACTGCAGTGTTTAAAAGTCAGTGTGAACTCAAGCCCTAAGTAAATGAAAAGAGTTGAACAATAGAAGCTGCAATAAATTCCAAGTGTTTTTCAAATGTCAGTCTTCATGTCCCCGTACTAATATATTTTGAGTGAATCATGTGGCTGGCCTGAATCGCACAATTACTTTTCTTATCACCACTAGGGCATAGTTTGCATGCTAAAGAGGGAAAACAAGAGGCAGCTGATATGTCTGTTAAGGCAAGCTTTAGCAGGTTGCAGATACACAAATATTCTATTTCTGTGCTCCTGCTTTGATTCTCCACTAGCCCTGCAGTCTTCAGCTAAAGATTGGTCAGCATATTAAACAGTGGTACATAAATACCGGTATAGTATGTTATTTATTATGGCCTCCACCTTCCTTCCCATAGTGCTTTGCTAATTCAGTTTCAGAGAGCAGATTCCTACATTGTTCATAACTTGGTCAAGAGATTTTTGCACCTTGATAAAAATAACAAAAAAAACAACCCAACACCAAATTTCTTGTAAAAGCCCCATTCCTTTCAGCTTGTTTCTATAGTAAGTTACTGGTCTTTTCTTTGTGGTAGTATATACTGTGTACAAGCAAGATGTATTTATTTACAGCTCCTCTCCAATTTGTATAGGATTCTTAATTGTTGGAAGTAGAACTTTATTTAAGAAAGCTCTGGACATATTTTAGAAGGACATACATTTTACTAAGAGTCACCTCATTGTGAGATAGTAATTGAGGGCTAAGGATGTTATACATATAGATGGGACTAGGTCAGGGGTGGGTTCCTGCCAGTTCTAACCTCTTCTATAGAAGAGGTTCCACAAATCTACAGTGCCGTTTAGAACCGATTCCAGCTCTCTCCCCTGCCGCCCATCCGCACATCATCAAGATGAAGAGTGAGAGGAGGAATTCTGGGAGTTGAAGTCCACAAGTCTTAAAGCTGTGAACCCCTGGGTTTTTTCCCTAAAGGGTTAGGGGTGCAAGGGTCTTGTAACTTGATACCTTTAAGATTTGCACACAAATGTCAGAGTTCCTGAGCCAACATGACTGGAGGAGGAATTCTGGGAGTTGAAGTCCACAAGTCTTAAAGCTGTGAGGTTTGAACACCCCTGGGTTTTTTTTCCTAAATGGTTAGGGGTGTAAGTGTCTTGTAACTTGACAGCTTGAAGACTTGCGTGCTTCAAATGCCAGAGTTTCTGAGCCAACATTTTGGTTGCTAAGCAAGAGCATTGTTAAATGAGTTTCACCACATTTTACAAGTTGACCATGCTCACCCTGTCACATCGCTGGCAAGCCACTCCCACAAAGCAGGCCACACCTACAGAAGATATTCTAAAAATTTTGAAACCCACCACTGGACTAGTGTGTGTGTGTGTGTGTGTGTGTGTGTGTGTGTGTGTGTGTGTGTGAGAGAGAGAGAGAGAGAGAGAGAGAGAGCTTTGAGTTGTCTCTATGTTTTTTAAATTCTGATATATCTGTTTATAGTAACACTGTAATTTTCATGCATTTCCCATCTCAACATGCCAGTTAACAGTGCTGAAGTTTTCAATAATTATGGGAAGACGGGCTGTAGAAAATGGACTCAGGTCAATAGTTACTTGCTAGAATAAAAGCAGTTTCCCATGCTCTAGGGATGTCATATGTCTTTCATGCTAAAAGAAAAAGAATTTTGTTTCCTACCTTGTTGCTCAGATCCTTTTAGATGCTGCTGTTCCAGTTCTTTGAGAATTTTTCACTATATGGAATGGCTTTCCCCAATCCAAGAAAAAGACAGTATCCTGCAGATACAAAACAAAACAATTCACCAATTCTTAAATTAAATGTGGACATCAGTAATAGCAATTTAGCCCTATAGATTTCTGAAACACTAAAGTATATAATTATTGAGATTTACCAATATTATAAATAATCAGAACTGTGTTTGTAAAAAATATGACCACAATGCCCTCTACTGGCTGACAAAAATGCACCCCTTTAAAATCAATATTCCTAACGAAAGTTGTTGAGACCTTTAAAAATGTGACTGGAAACATCCTGGCTATCCTGTGTTGATTTCCACAATAGATAGTGACATTTTTGTAAAATGTAAGACAACTACACCAATCCTCAGAATTGTTTTAGCAAACATGATAATCAGAGTACCGAACAGTTAAGTTTAAACCTACTTTGGCAGAAAAAGGAGAGGGGGGGGGGGGATGACTAGCCTAGTGAAGATTAACTTGATATGGACATGTTCACATGGTTTCCCACATATTTACATGGTTTTCTTGGTAACAATATGCAGCACTTTATTATGCTGTCTTCTGGTATCTGTTTCATTGATTTCACTCAGACACACTGCTTAAGGAAAGATGGAATGTATATATTTTAAAATTGAAAAATAAAAAACTTTTATATAAAAAAGATTCCTTAGTGGCCTCCTGTCTAAATATTTGCCAGGGCCAACCCTAAGAGCTTTTTGAGATCAGCCAAGTTTGTCTAGGGTTGCCATTTCTTATGATGTTGATGGACCAAGGCTTGATTGTATCCTGCATTACAATCCTTTTGGAATCTATCATATTGAATTCAGAAATTATTCTTTTGAAAGAATGCTAAATCCATGTCCAAATATAGCCTGGCTGACAGATCATATAATCAGTGTAGAAGAGGGTTGTGGAGCTGTCTTGCTCAGTGCATTGAGGGAACTCCTTTCTTACCTCCCTTGTGCATCACTTTCTTTTTGAGTTATCCAATCATTGTGTGATGATGTAACAGTTATGATGAAAATAATATCACTGTGATAGCTAGGTGACACTAAAAGTTATATACAACAGGTCATAGATATGTGCCATTGATCTGTCCCTCAAGCAGCATGAAAAGTCCTAAATTCTTCATCCTAGCCTGCAATTGTTTCACTGTGCTCAAAACATTAAACACAACAACTGATGGGTTTTTTTTCTTCATTGGTGAGAGGGGAAACAAAAGCCAGGGAAATCTACCTTTCCTTAATTTGTCCTGTATTCAAATGATAAAGTCAGGAGCACTTACTACCTTCATACCTTCTTATGGTAGAGTAGCATTCTTTGATAGAAATGGGTAATGCAAACTATCCTGGCATGCTTCTCTGTCAACTGAAAGATAGAGGATAGCATTTTAATATGGTCTGTGTTCTCACTGAATCCTATTAAGTCACTGATGGATACATAGCTTTAAATACATATTACATATATAACAATTTTGCAGTTGTACATTTTAGTTTTTTAAAAGCTCTCAGGTAGCTGCCAAACAGTTGAAAAACCAGTTAATCTTTTTATTTGATTCAGTTCTACAAATTCCTTTGCTGAACAAATTTAGGTTTGAGTTCCATCTTCTATAATGAAGGCAAATGAAACTGTTTCAAATGCAACTATTACCAAATAATGTATTGTGTGATGTGCTGTATTTTAAAAATTGTTCATTAACAAAAAAGAATGCAAATCTTCATTAAAATTTCTTTTTATTGGACAAATCAGTTAGAAAGTAAATAATCCTCTCAAATGAAAAGATTATTATGCAAAATTTGGAGAATGTCTACAATATTATTGTTCCTGGAAGTATGGAAACCCATTGAATGAAATGGGAAGCTTTTCTCTGTCTGATGAGAAAGAGAAATTATAATCAAATATGAAATGTGGAATTTCAAGTAAAACTAGTTTAAACAATATTATGTGCAATTATTTCTAATTCTAGCGGTCAAAACCTGCAACTAAAATAAATTATTTTCTTCATGCAAACATTATCTATGCATCAGCTAGTTGGATAAATTAACAATCTCTTCAATTGTTACAGCAAGGAAGGTACCACCAACTACCAAGGAGTTGCATTTTTACCTAGCCTTTCTTATTAAAAATGACACATCTTGTTTTAAAATTAAAAAAAAACCAACGTAAATTCAATCAACCAAGATTGTTATGCTAAAATGCTTAAATATGAAGCTTTCCTATGGTATTTGATTTTTAATCTCTCATCATGAGTTTAACTAATCTGGTTTCTATGTTTATTTTTCAACAAAATTATATCCTTGAACCATCTGAAAAGAAACACTGGTATTGTCTCCCATTTTCTCTTCTTATTGATTGATGGTCATGTGCAACTGGCATGTATTTATGGCAGTTGCACTGTTCTGGGGTTATGTGATCAATATTTGTAACCTTCCCAGCTGACTTCTGACAAGCAAAATCAATGGGGGAAGCCAGATTCACTTGAAAACCATACGATTTACCTAACACCTGAAGTGATTCATTTAACAACTGTGCCAAAAAAAGTCATAGAATGGGACACAATTCACTTAAAAACTCTCTTGCTTAGCAATGGATATTTTGGGCTCAATTGTAGTTGTAAAAAAATACAAGACAAGACAAGAAACAATGATGGAAACTAACCAAGGAGAGAAACAACCTAGAACTAAGGAGAAAATTCCTAATGGTTAGAACAATCAACCAATGAAGTAACTTTCCTTCAAAGGTTGTGAGTATCCCATTTACTAGAGACTTTCAAAAAGAGAATGTACAACCTCTTGCCTGAAATGGTATAAGATCTTCTGCTTGAACAGGGGGTTGGACTACAAAAACGTCAATGTCACTTCCAAGTCTATTGTTTTATGTTCTATGACTACCTGAATGTAGAAAAATATTATTTATCTAACTGTAGTATATGCCTTTTGATATGAAGCTTTCAGGGAACTGTTTTATTTTTATACAATGATTCTTTCATTTACTTTTATCTTCTTTGTACTTAATCTTCATATGCGTCCTATGTTTGTTTATAGTATTTTGTTGCTATGTATGGATATATGTATGGATGTATAAATGTATGTATGTCTAAAATATTAAGACTATGCTTAGGTGTTATAGGCACAAATTTGTTTTACGTCTAATTTGATTAATATTTTATATTATTTCCATGATATTTTATAAAAGTTGCCTTCTTAAAGTTCAATGTTATGTTTCTTGTCTCTAGTTAAGTCTTGCACTTTTTCAATTTTCCATTATTACTAAATTTAGTATTTTATTTGTATTCATTCATTTTGCTATTTTATTTTTTATGCCTGATTTGATAGCTGTCATTTTTTCCTAAATCAACATCTTTACAGTATTCCATCTTGTCAGAGTCACTTAAAGTGGGCAATACAGAACTACAGATTTGTTCTCCAAAAGCAGAAAAAAATGTTGCTATCTTAGGTAGAAAGATTTTGAAACTACCAATGATAAACTGTGCCAGCATCTGCAAACTACAGGTATACTCTGATTTATAGCAGGATACTATAAATACTATACTATATTATAAACGCACATTGTACGTTTGTGTGTTTGTGAGGCACAGTATTTAGAACTTGGAGTGTTTCCCAAAAGGACTGAAACATTTCCAATTTAATATATTCTTTATCCCACTCATTTTCTTCCTAAACTGTGGTATTCATTGAGTTACAATAATACAGCCAAAGATTTGATTCTAACTGAATTTCAATCCTGTGATGAACAATAGAAAGAAATTTCATTCCTTGATACCTTCTTCTTTTACCAACAATCAAATAAGAAACAGCAAATTATATTGGTAATGCTATACCTGTAGAATACCTTAAAAAAGAGGAGGGGAAAAAAGAAAGCAAAGAAGAATGTATGCATAATATACTATTTTGAGCCATATGTCTAAAGTATATCACACAGAGTTGATCTGAATAGCTTATACAGATGGGCTTATAAAGCTTTGCCAGAATAGGTCTTTGTCACTTCTAGAATCTGATGCCCAGTCTATTAAATGCAGACTTGAAAGAAAGCAATGAATGATGAGCAGAAAGTGTGAGTTCAGCTGCCTGGCAATAAACAGTAGATGGCAGAGCTCCAATGAGAGAGAGCAGCAACTGACATTTCCACTGGCCAGCAATATAAAGTCGCATACAGGATTATATAGAAGGAGACAATCATCTTCTGACCCTGTTTCTGCTCTCTTCCAGAAAGCTAACATGTCGAAAACCAGATTGTGTATTTAGTCCACTTCAGTTTGTCTGTTGCCAAGAGGAACTTTTGCATTTATTATTATTATGAATAATTATTTGGCCTTTTCTTGGGAATGTTTGGCAGTGGAAAGTGCTTAACATCTTAGACAAAGAATTTTGTTTGGAACCTTTCATCACTGGGGACTAGCTGTTTGGTAAATAGTTCACAAATAATACTCTGATAGAACTTTCTGAATTCATTACAGTGCTGCTTGAAATGTATGAAATATTGTAGATAAATATGATTCCTAAAATGCAGAATTTGCCATTTTGTGAAGTTTCCCTTTATTGAGCCTGTAGCTCAGCAAAGAGAGCAATCATATAAAAATGGAAAGAAATTTATCTTCCAAATGCTTAGGAATTGATTAAATTTTGTTATTCATCTTTTGAAATATCTTTATATTTGAGAAAGATGAAGACGGGACAATATGTTTCAATATGGTCTTAATGTTAAAGTTAAAAATTGAATTGTGCCTGTGAACAACCTTGAAAAGGATAATCACACTTAGGCAAGGATTAGTGAAGCGTTGAAAAAAATGTAATAGAAAAGAGATTTATTTGCTGGAAATGCATTAAAAGTATAGGCAATACCTAGGATCTAGATAGTTCCATCCAGGAAAGTCAGACATAGTTTCTCTCTGTGTGTATGCATGGGAAGAAAAGCTAAATGAAGTGACCTTAATTAACAATATTTTAGACAAAGGGCAGGCAGAGCAGTGGACAGAGACAAAGTATATAATTAAATCTCTATCTCTATCACATTGCTCTTTATGATCAGTAAGTCATGAGTAAGTCATAAAGTTTCAATGCCACTGCATTTAGAGCTCTAACAGAGTCAACATTTAACTTCATTTCAGACAACAAAATTTTATGTTTATCACTAGAGGGATCTTTCCCACACTTTGCTCTCCATATCTTCCAATCTAAAAAGATGTGGTTACTTGGAATCCCCAAACTCATTTAAGAAATTCAGGTGTTTTTACTGATTAGATAGATTTGTTGTTATATACATTTCTAGTATATATTACTATGTAAAAGTTAAAAAGTTGAGGCTGTTTGTTATAACCTTATTCTACTGTGCTAAAAAGAGTAGGGAGTCAATGCTTTTTTTTTCTTTTTTCCTTTTCCCCTACAATTTTTTCTCTTCCCTTTTTACTCCCTTACTTTCCCATTATTTTCATTTTTCTCTGCATTTTATATTTTGATAAACTATAAAAAAGAAAAGAAATTCAGATGGAAGTATTTCTTAAACACCACAAATTAAATTGGATCATATTTGGTATTTTTGTTGAAAACATTTTTGATTACTGTTGAAACCACAATACAAAATTTTGTGGCAAGTTAATCTTAATTGAACTTTTGTTCACCAGGACCTGTAGGTTGATCTCAATGTAATTAAGAACAACCAATTTCCTAACAAAATCTGCATCAAACATCAATCAATAGTGAAGAGTAGTACCATATAGAAATGAATTTAGTAAATGATCCACAGCTTCAGATTTCTCTTACTTTTGAGGTTTATCAAAATCTGGATTGGAGTACGTTCGAAAGAAATGTTCATTTGAAATAAAATTTCATTCTTTTAGAGGCAAACAAATTATTAGTGGGCAAACAAATTATTTTTATTATTTTTAATACATTGTTGAATTCTAAAAAATTATAAAAGATGTATTTAGGACTGAAAATGGGGCAAAATTAAATAGATAAATGTTTATACTGCATTTTTCCTAATGCATTTTTTCCGCATGTACATTTTAAAGTTACACCCTCTCATTTGAGCTAAATTTCAAAATGGATTTCAGTTGTTCTCACTGAAATGTCAACTGGATAAATGCTTTAACAGTACAGCCCTGTAAAGTCTACTTAAAAGTGCATCCTCATCCTGAGTAAATAATTATAGGATTGGAGTCTCGGAGTTTTCATTAAAATGTCCTGGGTTTTATAGAAACCTAGGAAGTTTTTTTCTGTGTACTGCTAGGGCTACGTCATTAGAAAATTAATGAATGTGCAAACTGGAATGCATGCATGTGAAAGGGAAAATAAAAGGTCATCCTCATGCATCTCTCTCAAGAATGGAAATGGCTCCCGCCCTCCTTCATTCATTGTGCCCTTTCAGAATAGCTTTTAGTGCCAGAGTGAAGTTTCCCAGAACTTTGTCCTTCTATGAGTCTTTCTTTAGCATTATTACCCGCTGAAATTCACACAAGACCAGCACTAATCTTTAATATTCTTACTTTATTTTCTTACAGAACCAACCTACTTCAGTCTTAAAAGTTATGTCCCAAGAGTGACTCTCGTTTCATAGGCTATGGTAACCTTTTGGGTTGCTGTTTTCAAGCACTCTGCTGCTTAGAGTAGACAAGTACTGGCATCTGATTTATCTGTGAAATAAAATAATGGTTGCTTAATTATTCTCTGCTTAATGGTGTCCCCTTGGAAACAAGAGGTCTTGAACCTTTCAGAACCTTTTGAGAGTGATTTTTGTCACACTTGGCAACTGTCCCGTCTTTCCTTTACACTTGTGAATGCTCTCTCAGATCCGCTTATAGGCCCCTTAAAATGCATGTGAAAAAGAGGCATGTGCAGTGATCAGAGCTGTCCTTTCTGCTAAACAAAGCAGATCAGCCTGGGATTTTTAAAACAAGCCAGTTACTGACATCAGCACAATATTTGGGTTGCAGTTCTAAGGATTAAACTTTAATGATGGAATTGTATGAATGAAAATAAAAGACTTTTTCATCTTCTAATTCATATTTAAGGATCTGCTTATAGACAAGAAGAAGGGAACACAGTTCAGTAGAAAAGCCCCTGCTTTGGATGTAAAAAGTCCCCGTTTCAGTCTTTAGTATCCCCAGGAAAACTCTGCTGGAGAGTTTCTGCTAATCTGAGGAGGCAGTTCTTGGTAGATTAAACACCTGAGCTATATAAAACAATGTTCCTATATTTTTAGAGTCACCTTTTGAAAAGCTCTGGAAGTTATTTCCATTTTATTTAATTGTGCAAAGTGAGCCGATAATTGTGCTTAAAAATTCACCAATCTCTAGTCATATGAGCAGAATGGAAATGTCATCTTGTTAATGGCTCAAGTTGTTGAAGACACAGCCTTTAATGGCTTATCAGTTTATTAAAAGATAAATGTATTTCATCTGTAGTGTTTTAATATCTTAAATATTAAATAAATAAATAAACATTTACTCACAGCACATTGTGTGTGTGTGTGTGTGTGTGTGTGAGTGAGTGAGTGAGTGAGAGAGAGAGTGAGTGAGAGAGAGAGAGAGAGAGAGACAGAGAGACAGAGAGAGACAGAGAGAGATCCCACAGAAGTAATCTGCACAAGTTTGGATCTGCACGCGCGCACGCACACATACACACACACACACACACACACACACACACACACACACACCTACCTTTAGCAGGCATCTCTTCAACAGTGAGATAGCAGCATATATATTCAATAACTAAAATAAATAAAAAGTAAAGTGCTAAGTATGTCTGCATCAGGGGTGGGTTCCTGCCAGTTCTAACCGCTTCTATAGAAGAGGTTCCACAAACTACAGTGCTGTTTTGAACCGGTTTCAGCTCTCTCCCCCATCCGCACATCATCAAGATGAAGAGCGAGAGGAGGAATTCTGGGAGTTGAAGTCCACAAGTCTTAAGTCTTTAAAGCTGTCAAGTTTGAACACCCCTGGTTTTTTTTTCTAAAGGGTTAGGTGTGCAAGGGTCTTGTAAATTGACAGCTTTAAGACTTGCACAATTCAATGCCAGAGTTCCTGAACCAAAATTTTGGTTGCTAAGCAAGAGCGTTGTTAAGTGAGTTTCACCACATTTTACAAGTTGGCCACGCCCACCCGATCACATGGCCGGCAAGCCACTTCCACCTGGTTACATGGCTGGCAAGCCACTCCCACAAAGCAGGTCACACCTACAGAAGAGGTTCTAAAATTTTTGAAACCCACCACTGGTCTGCATACATGTATTCAAGTCACTCTCTCTCTCTCTCGTATTTCTAGACTGCCCATTTCCCACAATATACCAACATCCATCTAGTGATCAAGATATTTGCTATTTATACTAAGTTCTCAAGCTGCTTTAAATATCACTTCTAATGATTGTTGGGAATAATATTTTTCTTGGATTAGATGTGTATGCATGTGTTTGATTTAAGTTGCAAGAAAATTAAACCCTTAAGATATTGCTGTTTTCATTCAACAACATAGGCAGTGTGATCAAGCCACAGTTTGCTTATGCCCCACGTGCCACATCAGAATCAAGTTCCATATTTCCTACCACTAATGAATGATGGAAGAAAGCTCAACTGAGGGCCCCTTTTTTCTATTTGTACTTTAGAGTGTCAGGATCTTGATAGTAGTCAACTTTGACAGTGCCAACAGCCTGTTTAAAACAAGTGAGTCATAACATCTCTTCACTCATAAATCAAGCAATGAGCAATCAAATAATGAGGCTGGTGAATAAAGAACATGAATGGGAGGAAAAAAATCCAGTGGGCAACCACATGTGTTTTGCCTGATGTTGCATGAATTGACATCTCCCAAACAATATCTACTGCTTAAGGATTTATTCATTTATCAAATGTATATGCCATTCATCAGAACGCTGGTATAACAATTTTACTTTCCTTTGGTTTCAGCTTTTATTAAACTCCTTAAGTGAAAAACTGATTTAATACTGGAAAATCTCCTGCAGTGCAATATAGTTAACTAGATGTTTCTGGTTTATTCATTGTCCATGATGTATAAACAAATACAATTCCTAAATCTCAGGGGAGATAACGAGAGTATCATCAATCCTATGACTTCTGGGACCAAGTGGTCCCCAAAACAATATCAATGCAGAGCGGGTATAAATTTCTTTCCTCCCTCTTCAAAGATATACTCATATTTTTAATTGCTACCTTATTAGTTGTGGAACACAGAATTATTAAAATAAATGGAGGTTTTTTTTTTGAACTGCTACTTTCTTTTAGTGTTAGATGCTCTGCCCTTTTTTTAGAGCATGGTAAAGAAAATTATTTTAACTATCATTCCAGTTAAACATAAAGAAATGAGCAAAACCTGAAAAAAATACTCCACTATTAATTATACATATTTTTAAGAGCCTACTATTAAGAGAAACCCTTCCAGAGACCGATTTGGGTCCAGGAATAGGATAATATTTTCTAGTGGCTCCCTTTGATATGTTGAGAGGACTGCAGCAGGGATGAACTGGGGTGTCATTCACAAACATCACAAAAACCTGTCAAATCACTTTCAGGGTTTTCCACCCATCCACTGCCTCAAACTGGATTTTGAGGTGTCTGGGTGAGGCTATTTCCAGAGGTGAAAAAGTTTTGCCCAAGAAGGTAATTTTACTCCCACCCCTCACATACCAATCTCCACCCATATAACCCAACTAAATGCTTTTCCAGAAAAAATAAAATAACAAAATATCTATTTCACAATCAAAATCCACACAGCACACCTCACGCACAGCCCAAGAAGCCCCACCTGTTCTCAACCTTCCTCACCCAAAGGTTACCTTGCAATCTTATTCTGATATTAGGTCAACTTGTTTCCCATTTTGAAAACTAATGGACTCCTTCAAAAAACCTTTCATATTTAGCAGCAGTATGAGCCAGCAGTGCTCAAAGCGCCACATTGACTGAGTCTAAACCAACTCTTCATTTAGGATGGCTTCTCCCCCTCGCTCCACCAAATTCCACTACTTTCTACAGTTATTTCAACATATCACTTCCAACCATGGTGATAAAGAATGAGGTTGTCACTTTTCACCAACAGCCTTATCCTACTCACCCAAACATACTTCCTCTAATATCTGAATATTAGATGTGATGAAATTATTTAGCCATTGCACACTGGACTTGAATAACAGTAATGGTAAAATTATTGTAATGGACAAAACATTTTGGCAAGGAATTGCATCAAATTTCAATGGTCCTGTAACACTCGGATCAGTGTATTGGTTGCAAAACCACATTCAGATACTCTGTGCTGAACAAAGCAAGGATAGATAAGTTCAGTCTTACTCATAAAATTGTCCATTTCTTATTCTTCAGCTGTACAATTCTTTATAACTGTTTCCCTTGATGTTTTTATAATCTATTCATCTCTCTTCCCCAAGACCAACCATAATCATTCACAATACCTGCTCTTTTCCCCTCCACTCCCTTCCACTTACCAATCTGTTAGTGGCAGCAGCAATAGCAGCAAGGTATCATCACATCCAGGCCAGTAATGGGTTGCAAATATTTTTACTACTACTTCACTCCTGTGCATGCTTGTGCGTGCAACATTAAGCTACTAAATGTCCAGGTGGGGGCCTCCCCCTGCTGCTACTACCAATTCGGCCACACTGCGCTGAACTGGGAGCAACCCACTATTGATCCAGGCTGAGCAAGAATCTTTTGCATACTACCAGGTTATTTCATTTCTTGTTTCTAATGTTCTCATTCACATAGGACTTTTTCTTTCTTTTTCACTCCCACCTTTCCCCACAATGACTTTCAGCTCACCAGTGATGCTTCCTTGGCCTACTTAACTCCTATATTCTTTATCCCTGAACATGGAAATTGGTAATAGTAAGCAGTCCAGAGTTGGTCATATTCTTTATGTCACTTCAGTGTCTATACACTTTAGTTGTTGCCCAGGTAATATAGTATTCAACACTTAGTAGTAAGGATATTGGGTCACTATAATGACATTTGGAAGTTTTGGAACTTTACCCATTGATAGGATTTAAATTTCAGATTAGCCACGAAATTTTTGGATGTCTTTGGGGCAGACAATACAAGATAAGGCAAATAAAACGCAACATGTTTTGTGTGTTAACATAAAAATTGCTACCAGAACATGGTCTATAGTTATTATTATCACACCCTGTGCTAACTAAGCACATTGGGCTACAAGAGTATTCCACAGTTTTTGATCTGCAGCTACAGTCTCTGCATTCTTCCATTTAAGATTGATGGTTTTCAGATCTTCCTGAAATGTTTGGCACCAAGTTTTCTTTGGTCTTCCTCTTTCTCTCCGATCATCTGGTGGTATCCAATTGATAGCAGTCTTTGCTGGACATTGCTCACTTGTGTGGAGCACACGTTCAGTAAAGTGCTTTCTGGTAGATAATATTTCTGTTATATGCTGCATTGCTTACATTCTTCTGAGAGTATGCATCTAGTTCTGGCAGCCAAACTTTAAAAGGGACAGGGAAAAGTTAGGGCGAGTTCCAAGAACTAACAATATGAAAAAGGAACTGGAAACCAACCTCTGTGACAATGCTGAGGTGAGCATCAGAGAAGGAGGAAGTTAGATGTTTGACCTTGGACAGTTCTGGATGAAATATGAAATAAGAAATAAGGACCACAAGAGACTAATTGTACATACAATAGAAATTCAGGTCCAATGTTCAGAAAACCCTGGGAGAACACGAACAACTAAAATAAAATCAGCAGGGAAAATATATGCAGACACATAAAGGTCTTTTATTTTATTTTATTTTAAAATGCAATTTTAGGTAGCCTTACAACTGTTACATATGCTCTATCCTTTTATCTTTTTATTTGGTCACAGCTTCAGCTCTGAGACAATCCATTTTGCTTTTATAGAGAATGTATCCTCTGGGGGACTGGGAGATTGATTAAGGTTGCTCACTTCAAACATCTTATGGATTTTACTTCTTATAAATATAGAAGTTGCTATGATAGGAATTGAATTGAATTTATTATATTTCTATGCCGCCCTATTCCCAGAAGGGACTCAGGGCGGCTCACAAACCAAGTCAGCGGGGGGAGGGGATACAAATAGGAAAAAGACATGGACGAAGCAATACCACAATTCCAAAAACAATCAACAGCCACACCATTCGAGCAGGGACAGGAACTCATCAGCCCCAGGCCTGTCGGAACAGCCAGGTTTTAAGGGCTTTGCGGAAAGCCTGGAGGGTGGTGAGGGTCCGAATCTCCACGGGGAGCTCGTTCCAGAGGGCCGGAGCAGCCACAGAGAAGGCCCTCCTCCGGGTGATCGCCAGTCGGCATTGGCCAGTGGATGGAATTCGGAGGAGGCCTAATCTGTGGTATCTGATCGGTCTGTTGGAGGTAATTGGCAGCAGGCGGTCTCTCAAGTACCCAGGTCCAATACCATGAAGGGCTTTATAAGTGACGACTAGCACCTTGAAGCGTATCCGAAGACCAATAGGCAGCCAGTGCAGCTCGCGGAGGATAGGTGTAACGTGGGTGTACTGAGGTGCACCCACGATCGCTCGCGCGGCTGCATTCTGGACCAGCTGAAGTCTCCGAATGCTCTTCAAGGGCTGCCCCATGTAGAGCACATTGCAGTAGTCCAGTCTTGAGGTCACAAGGGCATGAGTGACTGTTGCGAGGGCCTCCCGGTTCAGGTAGGGACGCAATTGGTGCACCAGGCGAACCTGGGCAAATACCCCCCTGGTCACAGCCAACAAATGGTGTTCAAAAGTCAGCTGTGGGTCCAGGAGGACTCCCAAATTGTGAACCCTGTCTGAGGGGCATACTGTTTGACCCCCCAGCCTGAAAGATGGAAAACTTGGCCAATTATTGCATTCCAAGGATTGCATGCCCTTATTCCTTCTTTTGGACTAAAGATCCCAGGACAAGGGTTTCTTGCTTTTTAGGGGTGCTTTAGGAGATGAAACAGCGAAAAAGATACTCAAAAACATAGAGCAAATATCTTCAAGCTCAGATACTTGTTCATGCTCAGGCCTAAATTGTGATGATAAAGGCAGTGAAATGTCAATATGTATTTGGCATTATTGCATAGTGAATAATGGAATGCTATCCAACAGTCTTGTTTAAGAGATTTAATTGAGACAGGGCAGATCAGATAGGTTTGGAAAGATTTTACTGATAAAGTCATCTGTGTTTAGAATTAAACATTACATTAACAATACCGAATAAGGTAATTGGGATAAACATGGAATGTATCAGGAGTGGCCTTGAATGGCTGGAGAAAAATCTGTTACCAAGATAACAGTCAGATAAGTGGGACTTGAGCCTAGGCCATGAAGATAATTTGAAAAAATGTCTCAGACAAGTCCCTCCCTAGTTCACGTGAAGGTAGAGAGGAGCAGGGAAGCACATTCAGACCAACATTATTCTATTACTATACCTATTAAAAAGAAAATAAAAATAGTCCTGACTTATATGGTTTCTTAATATGGTCTACTGTAGTATGTGAGAATGCCTTGAGGAACGAGAAGAGACACTGAAAATAATAATAAGAGAAAAGACCTAGGAAATGATCAACAAGATATGGGGATCCCCAGTGACTTAACACTCAGATAAATTAATTTAGAACGAACCAGCTCTAATTGATCAAGGAGTTAATAATGAAGGTGGGAGATTTGACATTTCAACCAGTAGGATTTTGTTTTTGTGGCCTTATAAAAATTAGAGTTGGCAGTAATATACTATGACATTATCTGAGACTCAGAACATAAAAAGGGTTCTTGACAATTTGAGTTTTGCCATCTGAGGACTGGATCTATGCCTCTCCTAACTCATTCAGATAGATAAAGTGGAGGTAAAAAAGAATGGGATCAAGAGGTAGCAAATGTTTCTTTGAGACAGGAATTGCTTCTAGTTGAAGGATTGGTAGTATGCTCTCTCTTGAAACATCATGTCTTAGCCCAGTGGTGTTATGCAACTTTTGCATAGTCTTCAACCTTCCATCTTTAGAATAATCTTGGAGAAAATGGTTGGATTTTACTGTGGATGAATCCGATGATCTTGATTTGTTTAAAGTTGAAAGGAAGATTGAACTGACACGTCCCATATCTTAATTTACCCACATTAATCTCTGAGAGATACTTGCACAATTATTTTCCTATATTAAGAAGTTATCCTGGAGAAGGAAGGAAGGAAGGAAGGAAGGAAGGAAGGAAGGAAGGAAGGAAGGAAGGAAGGAAGGAAGGAAAGCTTCCTATGGTTCAGAGGCTGGGTAATACCTCAGAAATACTTCAAAGGCTGCATAATTTAAGTAAGCAGGGGAAAAGCTATTCCCAGAAAGCATGTCTACCAACATCACATGGCCTACAAAGAACCACAAGGAAAAGTGAGGGAGGATGGATGGTACCGCTAGAATGGCTATTTAAAGGAATTTCCAATATCTGGAAATGATAACCCTCAAAGCTTGTGTCTCATTTCACCTTTCCTGATGGAAAAGGTGAAGAACCTCAGTGCCCTAATAATGAATAGTCCAGGAATGCCTCAAAGTAATGTTATCTCTATCAAGTCAATTTTATTTGTTTTAGTACTTCCCCAGTGGTGGGTTCCTACCGGTTCGGCCTGGTTCAGCCAAACTGGCAATGGTTTGGCGGTGTGAATCACGGAACTGGCAGCAACCCAGGCCTGCCATGCCCATGAACTGGTTCTCCTTTGGAGCCTCCATCTTAATTTTTGGTTGCAGAAATTTAATTTTTATTTCATTTTTGAATTTTACATGCAAGCACAGACCTATTTATGACCAAATCAGAGGTGGGTTCCTACTGTTTCGGACTGGTTCAGCTGAGTAGGTAGTAACTCAGCCAGCCACACCCCTGAATCGGTTCTCTTAGCAGAGCCATAGGTGCTGCCATCTTATTTTTTGCTTCTGCACATGTGCAGAAGCATTTTTAAAGTACTGTGCATGCATGCATGCAGCATGTCCCTGAGCAAACCAGCAGTAGCAGCACCCCTGGAGAAAATTTTTGTGTGCACTGAACTGGCAGTAATGCTGGGAGCAACCCACCCCTGTTCTGCTCCCAAAATAGAGATTCCTCAACCTTAAAACCAATAGCAGGAAAGCAAGATTCTCTCTATACAATAGCAGATGCAGTATTCAGCATCCTCTCTAAACCCCTCCCTCAAAAGCCCTGCCTCTCAAGCACAAATGAAATGAATAGAAATCAAGCCTGGAAGAACATTTTGAAAGGTTAGTGCTGGAATTTAGAAGCATTTCTGCTCATCTTGGGTCAAGGAGGTAATACTTCAGCTGAGAAGTCACATAGCTGAGATGAGGACTTGAATCTGCTCCTATCTAAATACCAAAATAACTATATTATATTTTTCTTCAGCTTACCTCACTTTAGAAGAATAAGATTCTTCTGAAGGCAAAACCACCTGTAATTATTTGGAAAACGGGTAAAAGAACAATTAAATGCATAAAAGTACACTTTTGGAGAGGGTTCTTCGAGCTGTTTTTGTGGTTGGTTTCACTACAGTAAATATCATTTACAGTTATTATGTGCCCTGAGCTAAGGATTGAGATGATAAATGAAGCAAGGAGTTAAATATTTCCTAATTGAGGTAACTCTTGGCAAAAATAAAGTGTGGAGGGGGGAGGGGCAGAGGAAGATAGGATGTAAATAACCAACAATGTAGTTTCTCTTTGAGTCTCATTGACGATCAACTGGTTCCTTTGGATAAGTTTACAAATGGTCTTTCTTATTTTACATTTAGCAAGTACAATGGTAGGTATTCTGAGCATGCCCAGTAGAAGTACTCTGGGACAAGCAAACTGTGAACAAACCTGTTTGCACTATGCAGCTAGCTCAGATAAGCCCTAATTGTTATGCAACTCCTTAGCATAAGCTCCTGGCATGGCTCATATGATTCTCTTGTACTAAGTCTGTCCAAAATAGCAACAAGAAAGCATGTAACTAAAGACACAGCAGGGGTTGTAGGAATTCTCACAGGCCTTGGATGTTCCAAAGATTGAGCAGCTTCTTATTACTTATTCCAAAAATGCTTAGCATAATGTATTTTCTCCGGAGCTTCTTTAAGGTAAGAAGTTTTAAAACTTTTTTTTTCTAAATGGTTTCAAATCTTAATTGCTAGAGGTTAATATTATGAGGCTATAGATATGAATGACAGTCCAAATATAAACTCCCGGTTCTTAACATAAATATCACATGCTTTTTTGGGGTGTGTGTGTGTGTGTATCTTTTATGACATTTTTGATAAATATATATATATTAAATTTGTAGTTCTAGAGAGTAATTATGGAAAATAACTGTCGGAATATTTGGGATTAATTCAAGTTATTCAACATGCAAATGATTCATTTTGATACAATGTTTTACTTTTATATGTATCCTAAGCATCTTTCTTGGCTTTTAAGCAAGTATAACTAAACTTTGTTTTCAAGTTATGCATACATTTGTAAACACCTCTGAGATGCAATACATTTTGTGTTCAGGTGTTAGGGCATTGCTGAATTTCATGAACTGGGTCACAGATCTATCTTGCATATCATAATTACTTACAGGCTAACAGAACATTTCAACGTTAGCTCTGAAAGTGGTGTTGGTCAAGTATATCCTGTTTTACGGTTTATCCTGTGGTTTATGCTAGCTGTTGGCATATTCCATTGCCTTGTCCTATGCTGCTTGCTTCCAATTTTCAGCCTGATGCTAAAGAACAAATTCCAATAGATGCAAGAATTTACTTTACAGTTTACAAGGCAGTCTCAGTCATTTGTATGTAACTTCGTTTACACACCAAGAAATCTGCAGAAAACGTCCTGTCAACATGTTGAAAAATGCAGAAAATACAACTGGATAAAAACATGCAATTTCTGTTATGACTGGAACTAGAAATAACAGAAGAATCTGTACAAATTTTCTGGCACATTTCAAGGAAATTTAAGAGAATCAATCCCTGTAATATCCATCCACTTTTAAGTTAGAGTTTTGGCAAGTGCATCTTTCTCAATGCTTCTATTAAGATTTCATGGGTAAAAAAACATTAATCTTTAGCAGATACGTCCAGTTAGGAGACAGAACACATTTCAAACGTCTTTATATAGATTAGAATATTTGATTACTCTGTATCTAATACAACTCATTTCATGCACTTGCTTGAATTCATTGCAAGTGGTATGTTGTCATTTAAGCAAATTAGCAAATTAGAACAGAAAATTTAGGGTTTTTTAAAAAGGGAAATGGAATTATGTGTTCTGCAATATACATATTTTTAACATTGACATGGTTTTTATTACTTCCATTTAAAATGTCTTAGTTCTTTATACATTAGTATGTTGCATGAAACATCTTTTTTTTTGAAGTTTGTAAAGTATAGAAGTTTTATAATGTATTGATCTCTAATTTAAATAAAACAATTTTAGAGAAGAGGGGAAAATTGTCCTTGATGACAAATTATATATTCTATATTTCAGTGTTCCAGAGGTTCAGAGCAGTTGGATAAACATTTCTCTGAACAGTTGAGAGCCAGTTTGGTCTAGTGGTTAAGGCACCAGGCTAGAAAGCAAGAGGCTGTGAGTTCAAATTCTGCCTTAGTCATGAAAGCCATGACTTTGGATCAGTCACTCTTTCTCAGTCCACCCTACCTCACAGGGTTGTTGTTGTGAGGAAAATAGGAGGAGGAAGTTTCACTGCCTCGTAAAAGTAAAAAAATGTAAGATGTAAATAAGAAATTAATGAAAAAGCAAAACCATGGTAATTCTATTCATCTGTAGTTTCAGGTTATGAAATTATTATTTTGCAATACAGGCCACTCTTTTCATTATAGTTCTTTGACAGTAGTATGATAAACAGAAATGTATTCTGTACATTTTTCCCAATTACTTTATGTAATAGTGAAAATAATATTTTTCTTTCCCATTAAAGAGTGACAGTTTTATCCCCAAAGCATATAACCCGACATGCCTATTTTAAGGGAATTCAGTTAATCTAAAATAAATTATAATGTAATGTGCTGAAGTGTAAACTAAATTATAATGCAATCTGCCTATTATGCATTAGTGCCCAAAGTTTTGTTATCTTAATTCTTGAATGGAAAATGGTTTATGCATTGAATGACAGATCCAGTGCAAAGAATAATCAATATAAAAGTCAATTTATATTCTTATACAATACTTTGAATTGAAGGTATGCATTGGATTTCTCATTTATCACTTATTTTGTCACTTTACTTAGAGGATTTAAAAAAAATAGTTTAAGAAAATAGTTTATCAATTCACTTTCTTTTAGATAAATATGTTTATTAATTTATCCTAAAAAAAAGCAAGCAAACAAACAAACAATAAAAAAAGAAGTGGATTACTATTAACATAAAATTCTCATTACTTCTTGTTGATGGTCAATAAACTATAATGCTGTCTCTTGAGCCTTCTCCAAAACTGAACTATCATTATTTTTACAGGCAAAATTTCCATATTAGTTGTGGTCGCATGTCATCTGAATGCAAATTACCGTATATACTCGAGTATAGGCCGACCCGAATATAAGCCGAGGCACCTAATTTTACCACAAAAAACTGGAAAAGTTATTGACTCGAGTATAAGCCTAGGGTGGGAAATGCAGCAGCTACCGATAAATTTCAAAAATAAAAATAGATACCAATAATGTTTTTGAATATTTATTTCAAAGAAAAACAGTAAACTAGCGGTGTATTCAATGAAATACTTCACTCACCTCATGATGCTGATGTCCCGCTGTGATGATGATGTCCCGTGCAGCCGCGGGAGCGATGTCCCGCCTCCTATGACACACGGCACAGTGATTCCTATCATTGGATCACTGTACCAGAGGAGGTGGGACATCGCTATGTGGCTGCTTGCCATAACAAGGAGGAGGTGGGACATTGTTGCAGAGCGGCAGGAGGGGGAGGAAGGGGAATCGTAAGACAGCCCTGCATTACATTAGAACGTGAGTAGGGGGGATGGTGCAGTGCGCGCTGCGCGGCAAACTGACACAGAGGGAGGGGAAACTCACAGGGACACTGGGCCATTCACGAGTGTCACCCAGCGGCATGGCCCTGCCCCTTTTTCTCCTCCATTTCGGGCAAATTTTTCACTGACTCGAGTATAAGCCGAGGCGGCTTTTTTCAGCCCAAAAAGTGGGCTGAAAAACTAGGCTTATACTTGAGTATATACAGTACTCCCAGTTTTGACCTGTCATGTATGATTTTCATTTTATTAGGAGAATGACACTAGAAATGTCTTTATATCTCTCTGTCCCTTCTCACACTAGTGAGGACGTATCAATTTTAATAAGGCACAATTATATACATCGGTATTATGATAGGTTTCTTGCAGCTTTATTATAGGAGTGATTTTTTTCCCTTCTGCAGGGCTAACAAATCACTGCCATTGGTAAAAAAAATATTCACTTTGAAACTGTTGTGATTGTATCTGCAGTGTGGGGGGATGAGTTGTATAAATGTATGAATAGGCTTTAGAAAATGCTTTTCACTCCTGCTAGTCTTCTGAAAAATGTTCTTAGTTAAATCTGTTAGGTCTGGTTACCATAGTAATGTTGCTCTGGATACCCATATAGAGTAGTTTTATCCCATGGAAGGGGGGGCAGAGTAATTATTGTTGGGTTGGCTTCTTTTCAGTCAGTTTAAGAGAAAAGCCGAGGCTCTGTTCTGCCTTCACTGTGTACAAAGAAATGATTTGTGCTACAATATTTGCTTACGTCTCTCTGCTCTGAATAAAATGGGAACTTTAAAACTCTGTCACTCTAAAACAACTTCTTCAATAATTCACCCAAAGTATCAATGTATGCTTGCAAGTTTGGAATACTTCTACCACCAAAATGATAAAGATTAAAAATTAAATATGTTCTGCATAACAAAATTTAAACAGGTAGAAGAAATTAAATCTTTAAAATAATTGTGGGTTAATGTTGAATAAATACAGGAGGATTTTGATTTTTGATTGCTTGTTAACATAACAGCTAGAATTGTAAAACTTGTCTAAAGCAAATTATTGATTTGGCATTATAAATCAATCATCAAACTTTCAGTACATAAATCTTTGTGCACATTAGATTGTGAATAAGGAACTTAAGCTTGGGATTCATTTCTCCTTAACTGCCATATATAAACTATAATGCCATCTCTTTATCCTTCTTCTTAGCCAAGATATAATTATTTTTACAAGCAAAACTCCATGTTATTTATACAGTCTTACGTCATCTGAATGCAGATTACTACCAGTAGATGAACTGTCATGCATGATTTTCACTATGTTGGGGGAATATCACTAGAAATGCCATACCTCCCTTCTCACACTAGTGAGGTCTTACTAAAATTGGGGTGTTTGCCTGATGTATTTAGATATTTTCCAGACTTCAGAAGCATTTTAAGTCAATTGCAGTAGTTATGGAGCTGGCCCAGGGTTGGGAGACTTAAGTTCTAGTCTAGCTTTAGCATAGAAGGTCACTAGGTGACTTTGGGCCAATCATTCTCTTCCAGAGCAACCTTCTGATAGATTTGTTGTAGGAGAACCAGAAGAGAGAAGTACAATGTATATAGTGTTGAGCTCTTGTAGCATCTTGAAAGATAGTATATTTATATTTCAAAAATGTCCAGATGCAACTATGGCAGATCTTGGCATTGATCATGCTGCCTGGATCTGAGGGCATCAAATTAACTTTATTTGAACTGAAAGGATCACCAGCCTGAAACATTAGGCTGGTGTAGAAGTCTGGCTTATTACAAACCAGATATTAGAACATATAAAAAGAGTCTCTATTGAAACATCTTCAAAGAAAAATGAGAAAGTCTAGTTGCCTCTTGAAAAAGCATTTTTGGGACAACCATGACTGAGAATCTCCATAGACATTTAGCTATGCAGAGCTGAAGAAGCTTCTTGGATGAGAAGTGAAACATCTTCAAAGAAAAACCAGAAAGTCCAGTTGCCCCTTGAAAAAGCACCTTTGGAATACAGAAAGAATGTTCTTCACATGCTAGATTGTCCCTGCCACTGATTGATTGATTGGCTATATGGTGGTAGACCTTTTCTTCTTAGTTCTAAGCATACCTTCTGCTAATCCCAACCAAAAACCTCCTGGTGTTTTAATAGGCTGAACCCCTGGCAGAAATAGCTTCTGATGCTGGTGTCTGCATGTTTGATTTCCATTTCCGCCAGCTATTAATATGTTGTAAATTTATTATGACAGGACAGATTATATTTTTGAGAGCAATTTAACAGGAATTGTCTCTAGCTATATCATTTTAACAAACTAAAACAGATGTTGAGGAACAACATTATTCTCAATCTACTGGAAATGCTTTGAGCTACATTCCTCAAAGTCTGTGTTTTGGAGTAAATAGTTGAACATGAATGGAATATCCACAAACCAGCCATAATGTTTGCTTAAAGCAGAATTATTATTATGTGCCAGCTACTTCAGAGAATCTATAGAGGTCCACATTTTAACATGCTTGTTCCTCTTCTGAGCCTATAGAATCTTAGTTTTCAAATTGTTTGGACAAGACTATACATCTAAAGTAGTGGCATGTACCAGATGTTCATTTTTTTAAATAATTGAAATTACAGTTGTGTACTATCTTAGCTGTTCAACAGCTGCTGTCTTATCTAAAAATGGTATGTGTAGTTGAGGCTGATATTTAGACTTGGGCAAGCATAACCATGTCTCATCCTGCACAAAACTTTGAAGACTGAAAAGCTTTCCAAAATGATTCTGACATTTGGCCCTGCTTTGTTTACATCAACATCTTTCAGTCAGCAGCTTATTCTGCCTACAGACATCTTAAAAAACTGACCTTTCCCAGTGGGACTGGGTGTGGATGGAATATGCTGGGCCAAGCATGTGTGCTTCTTGCAACAGACTCATATCTCAGAAAAATGGATGTGTTATTTATCATAGCATTCTAAATCTTGAAAAGAATTAGCCCTAAAACAAGAATGAAAAATTTATGGTCCTCGTAATAAACTAGATCAGTGGTTCCCAAACTTGGCAACTTTTAAGGCTGGAGAATTCTGGGAGTTGAAGTCCACAAGTCTTAAAGTTGCCAAGTTTGGGAACCACTGAACTAGATGAACATGGACAAAAGAGAAGGATGAGTGATTAAACAGAGGATCTTGTGGACCTGTGGATGAAGCCGGGCCAGAAATAGTGCGAACTGTAAGTGTTGCTAACTGTCAAGTGCAGTGCAGAGGAAACTAACACCTCCAATGTATGAATGGCTCTTTAGCAGTTTAATCTCATTAAATGCCAGATGAATATTAATCTTCCCCTTTTGTGGAAATACATTATGTAGCTATGTAACCAGTGGTTGCATGTGACCTATCAGGCCGTGAGAATTTAGGGAATTTGATCTTCTGACAATATTAAATGGCTGGTGTGGGGTTTTGATGTGAATACAGTAGTTGCTTTTGTAAATGAGTCAGATCTCCTTTGTGGCAAAGGCTGTGCATTGGGTGCAGAGAAGAGAACTGCTTTAAGGATAATTTCTGGGCTTGTGAGTCTTGAGGCCTTACTTTCCCTGTATTATGAAGATGAAACTGAAGGGTGGAGAGGTTTTCAGAAAACTGGTTTGACATGGGTGTGTCTGATAGGATACCGTATCAAACGTAAACTGTAAGAATTTGTTTGGACTGGCCCTCAAAAAAAAGTGCTACCTGTAATTAGGCATTTCTGAGAAGAAATGCCATGATTTGCCCTTTTCACTAACAATATCATAGCACAAGTGTTTCCAATTATGACTTTCAGTGCTTATTACTTTCCTAGTATTCATTCTGGATCTGAGTACAAATGCAGCATTTCTTAACAATCCCCTTTCCTTCTCTCTTAACTTCCTGACTTCCATATGTTAAATATGTAGAGATTCATCAGACCAGCTGAAAGGGTGGTGCTAAGAGGAACTTGGAGACAAGGGATAAGTGTCTTGCCTCTAGACGTCTTCGACTGGCCAGATTTAAAATATGTCTGAGTTTCTTTTGACAGACTCAACTTCAGTACAAACATCAGCTGCTTTGCAAAAGTAATCTCTGCATAGTTCTTGCATATTCAGAGTATGCTTGGAGTACTTATCTTCTTTGAACAATGACTTCCCATCCAAAACATGAGACTCAAATTCATAACAACAACAACCTGTTATTTGTATATTTGTATATGTACACATGTACCCATTGTCATCGGGGCACTTGGCACCATGTCCAAGAATTTTATAAAAGATATCAATAAACTGCAGCTTCCTGCAATAACACCAGTAGAACTTCAAAAAAACTGCGCTGCTTGGAACATCATATATTTTAAGAAGATACTTGGTTGATACCTAGGACACTAGCAGCAACCATATCAACCATTAGCACCAGTCAATGGTATTTGTGACACAATCTTAAATGTTCAGTTGTCTGAGTTTCATATTTAATGAATACATATTTAATGCCCTGCCTATAAATCAATTACATATATTTGTTTTATTTATTGATTAGATTCTGTAACACTTTAGTCACAAATGACTCTAAGTAGGTTGGTCTTTATTTACTTATTTATTCAATTTATATGGCCACCCATCTGACAGAAGCAACTCTTACGGTATTATATATAATAAAATATAAAAATACTGTAACAGTACAAAATGAATAATAAATAATGCATAATACTGCAGTCATCCAACATCATTGAGATATATCAGTTAAGAATCCCTAAAACTGGTCTCCTATTACCCGTGAGATGAACTTCCTCTGATATAGATGGTCTGATTTGTATGAGGTCTTATCTACTACTACTATTACTATTTATTAATCTGTTTCAAGTATTTTTATGAATTGATTGATAAACTGAAATCTGACAAATGATGGAATTTTCCCACTAATCCATGCCACCTTTTTGAAACTTTAAGAGTGGTTATACCTAAAGTTATCGAAAACTTTGTTAGAAGATCTAGAGCAGGCTGATATAATTGAACAGACTTGGATTATTTTTTTTCAGTTTCTCACTTTTTCTTATTTTAAATTCCATTCCAGTGGCCATAACTTTTAACTTTGCATAAAAGTTTATATGCATTTGTGTGCATATTTTCACAAGACAAACATTGGTGCAGAATTTGCCTAATTGGTGCATTTTGTAATATCAGGTAGCTTGTCTGACCTTGTCAGCTCAGATGCTAGACCTGATTAGTAGCTGAATGTGAGATCTCCAGGCAATCCTGAGGCTATAGGCTAGACTGGGAAGTATCAGAAATATCAGAAGATAAAGATAGACTTCTTTGATGACTCAGATTATAAGCCTCACAGACATGTTTGACAGCCAAATGGGTGTCAGTGGTGCATACATTTAATAAAAAAATAAAAAAATAAACATTTTGCTAGGAAAACTGCATATGAACATGTCAATGGGTCATCAGTTCAGCTGTTCTTGAAGAGTTCCCGATGCATTTTTCAAGCAATTTTATTTAATATGTTTTATTTTTAAAAAAATAAAGTATGCCCTTTGTGCATACTTTCCCTTAATAGACATGTTATTACTATGACTATTAAGTTGAAAAAACCCCACAAAATACCAGATGAAAGTGTCGTTATTTCATTGATTGTGGAAATTTATTTATTTTTATTTATCAAAATGCAAATGAAACCAAATATTTCCATTATTCCTACATTTGATTTTTTTTCCTGTTAAAAGATGACTGAACATAGCTCATATTTACTAAATTAATTTCCTGAGTTGAAAGAGGTTGAAATGAATGATAATACTCTGAACGTACAAGAAGTAAATCAAGTATATGCTAAAGAGTCTTTTGATCAAAGGGCATGAGTAAACAAAACCTTTTGGGCCACCCATGTAGTTGCAGGCATGATCATTTCTGGAAAGCAGCTGATTTACCAGATGAAGTTGAACAAACTTAGTGAGCACTGATATTGTAATACTGTATTGATGTTATTGAGAACAGGAAGATTTCATTAGTGGTGTTTTAATAATTTTTTCCTAGCTAGACAGAACACAACTGGGACAAAAAAGATACGTACAGGAAAATCTAGACAAATGTATATCTGCCAACAGAAGATAAACATTAGTGTATTTAATGAAATGAATTTTTATTTCCAGGTTTTGTATCATAATAAATATGTTAGTCTTTAAAGGCTACAGAAGTCTTGATTATTTTTGTAGCAATAGCTATTTGATATGTTCATTTATTCATTTACAGCTTCATTGCACTTCTTCATGAAGAAGTGTTAGTAAGCACTTCATGAAGAAGTGTTAGTAAGTGTCCAGACGATGCCTTTTAAAAAGATCATAATGCTTCCTATATTATTTAGAATTTTGCTTATCTAACAGTAATTCTGTGGCTGATTATTAAATTATTGCAGTTTAGGGATTTTCCTCAATGAGGGTGCAATTGCAAGGTACCAGGGTGACGGCTGGAATGATAAGATGATGCTGTAGCTGGGTACCATTACAATATTTCTTGTCCTATGAGAGTGAGGAAATCCCAGTCCAAGCAGTAAATGCTATTGTATACATGGCGTTCGTTGGTATCTATTCTTTTACTGAAAAGAGCTAGGTAGGTATCTGTCCAATAACTGAGCTCTGGTTGCTTGTCAATTTGTATATTCTGCTGTTAACCAAGAGAAACAAATTTTAATTGGTTATTAGTTTGCAAGAAAGAGACTTGCAAAAATATGGCAATTTTCTATGCACAGTGTCCCAACACACTTAATCAATTATAAATGGATTTAAAAACCAATCAGAAATTCAGCAATAAATTACCTGTCTGAAAGTATCTTTATGCAGATCAAATAGTATTTATTAGTGTAGTCATTATATATAGAAAATTATAGTTTTCTAAAAATATATACTGCTTAAGGTTTCAAAATTACTACCCATGGTGTGTCCACCATCAGCCTTTATTTTGGACAACTATAGATGTTCAATATTTCTGGTTTCTATAACCTCATAATAATTCAACTAGACTTTTAAATATAATCTCAAATCTTTCTCCAGGTTTTAAATAATGTATATTGAAAAAACAGATCTAAATTTTGCCTCAAGGGAAAATAATGGCATGCAGGCTTATCCTGCTGTTTCAGAGATCAGAAAATGAATGCTAATGCTAGTATCATGTCAGGAAACATTTCACTTTCCAGCTAAGTAGCAAGCACAAGACATAGTAAATAACTAATTGATTACAATTTCCCCAGAATCTATGGCAACGGCACTATCCATCACACACTAATTTGAATGCCATGTACCAGTGTTGGCCAGTGTTAGTTATCAAAGACACTAAACAATATGCAGGTATGATATATTTCCTGGTTCATTTCAATATACATTGCCTTCACAACATCTTCTATCAAAAGTTTGTGTGCTCCAGCATGTAGAATGGCAGCAACACATATAATTTGCATATCATTCTTTTGCTACTGCCAGATATGGCAATGATGGCTATTTCATCAGCAGCAAAAGTTAAAAACTAACAAAGATGAGGAACCAGTAGCTCTAGGATATTTTTAGACTACAGCTTTCTAAACATTACGGTATTGGCAGGGGCTGATAGATTCTGCAATCCAACAGCATCTAGAAAGCCAAGGATTACCCATCCCAAGCCTAGAAGGTGAATGTCGAGCTTGGCTCAAGCAGAAGAACATAGTGTGCACAGTGATCCCATATTGACAGTGGTCTGAATGCTACACAAATAGAATGTGCTTGGTTTGTGTCTATATGATCGCGTGTCAATATGCATCATACCTGCATATTGTTTAGTGTCTTTGATAACTAACACTGGCCAACACTGGTATATGTCATTAAAATTAGTGTGTGATGGATAGTGCAGTTGCCATAGATGCTGGGGAAATTATAATCAATTTTATCAATAAGAACAAAAAACACCAACAAGAACAAAGAGGAAAACAAACTACAACAAGAAAAGTGCAGGGAATCATTAATGATATTGATATAAATGGTATGCAGCTTCTAAGATTTTATTTTATTTATTTATTTTTATTTAGCAATAGCAGTGGACTTATATACCGCTTCATAGGCCTTTCAGGCCTCTCTAAGCGGTTTACAGAGAGTCAGCATATTGCCCCCAACAATCTGGGTCCTCATTTTACCCACCTCGGAAGGATGGAAGGCTGAGTCAACCCTGAGCCGGTGAGATTTGAACCGCTGACCTGCTGATCTAGCAGTAGCCTGCAGTGCTGCATTTAACCACTGCGCCACCTTGGCTCCTGAAATTTTGAGATTTGTGGAAAAGCTCAATACAGACAGCCCTTGACTTACAACAGTTTGTTTAATGGTCATTTAAAGTTACAACAGCACTGACAAAAAATGGTTTATAGCCATTTTTCACACTTATGGCGATTGCAGCATCCTCATGATCATGTGATCAAAATTTGTACATTGGTAACTGGCATGTATTTATGACAGTTGCAGTTTCCCAAGGGTATGAAGCCAGATTCACATAATAACTGTATTACTAACTTAACAACTATTGTGATTCACTTAAGAACTGTGGAAAAAAAGATCATAAAGTGGGACAAAACTCCCTTGATAATGTCTGGCTTGACAACAGAAATGTTGGGCTCAGTTGCGGGGTTAAGTCGAGGACTACCAGTATAGTAGAAATATGTTGTAAGAGTCTGGAAAATAGTAATATATTTCAGGGATAATAGATAACTCAGTGGTGTCCTGTCAACAATAGGGCTGTAGAGAAAAGGGATAGTAAGCAAAATTGGAATATGGAACTTTTCCAAATGAAGTTCATCCATATGATGTAATTGAGTAACAGGTTTCTTTTTATTTATCTACAAATAAATGTGCAGAATAGATACTACTGCCCTGCTAATGCACAGCGGCTCTAATATTAACTGATTAGAAATCAATGGACTGGGTTCATGCCAAAATGCCTGCAGTCATCTCTTTTATTCTCATTTAAACTATACATTGAAATTAATAATAGTTCATAAAGGAAAATGGATTTGAAGCTTATTCTCTTTGGCCACAATTTATTCATTAATAGCGAATGTTAGAGGAAAGGTAGATGGCTGGAGCCATCTCTAAAGACTAGCCTCTATTAGTTTGGCTATGATATCTGATACCAATTACATTTCCTTAACATGTGTGTAAACATGTTTTGAATCTGACTGACTTGTCAGAAACATACAGTTGATTTGCTCTGATACAAGCAGTGGTGGGTTGCAGGTGGTACGCCCCGGTACGCGCATCTCAGTGCCTGCCAGAAGCAGCAGCCACCATACCGGAAGAGTGCTTTGGAAGGCCCTCCCTCCCTTGTTCCTTACCTGTATTTGAAGGAAACAGGCCATCTGTGTATGCACGCACACGCAGCGTATGGTGCCTACGCGATGCTCCGCCGAGCAGTTTGAGTGTCGCAGGCAGTGGGTGCGCAAGCGTTAACAGCGCACGTGCCCGTGGTGCACTCCCGGCTCCCATTGCAGTGTACCGGTTGCAACGGGAGCCAAAACCCATTACTGGATACAAGTAATAAAATGTATATCAGGGCATAACTTGGCTGTTTGGGAGTTACTTGTAGAAAAAAAATCTTGGTGTGGTTTAAAAATATCAAACATGGGGAAGTTTTTTAGAAGTGTTTATGCTCATTTCTGGATTTTCTTCTTTTCATACAACATAACACATCCTATATGAATCAATTATTTCACAGTCATTCCAAAATATATCATTCTATGCTTCCTTTTGGATAAAAATAGAGAAAAAGAAGTGAGGTTTTCAAATCTTATTTGGATAAGTTCCAATCAGATATAGAAATAATTTCATTACTAAGTCATAAGACTTACCAAGGGATTTGGAATATCCTGAAGTACTATGCAATACAACTATGAGAGCAGAAATACAAATTTTAAAATGTGAACAAAACACAAACGGAAAGCAGAAAAAATATGGTTACACTTTGTCTTCAGATTGATTAACCTAAAGATTTATAAACAAGTCCATTTCTCTTCCTAGTTTTTATTTTTATTTTTCGAGCCATTTGGACCAAAACCTTCCACTTATAGAACAAGGTGATCCCTTGGCCCATGAAGTTGTCACTAACACAACAGAATTGTGACATAATATTAAATAATGCTTTTAAAACTTGGCCACTTTTTGATGTGTGGACTTTATACTGGCTGGAAAATTCTGGGAATTGAAATTTGCACATTTTAAAATTGACAAGTTTGAAAATCACTGATGCAGAATTAGCATTGCTTTTCCTGCAGCAGTGTATTTCTCCATAGAATCCTTACTTATTGACATGCTCACTTGAAAAAGCCCAAATTGGGATTCAGGGCATAGTTGAATGGCATCCTCTGAGCTTTCCCTCCCAAAAATCTTATGAATGAAGCAGGTGACCACATAATAAGAGGCTTATTGAGATCTTGCATCTCAAAGGCAAAGCTACTATCAGTTAAATATGCATTTCATACATATGCCTGTTGGTGTCACACTAATCTTTATTAATATTTTCAAATATGAGAAATCAAATAAATATAGGTTCATAATTCATGAATATTAAAACTCATTTGAAATATGACAGAAATATGAATGTTTGAATTAATTTGGCATTTTAAAGATAGAATGAAAAATGCAGTTTTGTTTATTGTTTAAAGCAAATTATTTTTATAGCTGTCTTGCCTCTCCCCCAAAATATTCTGTTTTTCATGCATACATATAACTCAGTTGTGTTTAAATATCTGATTAAAGGTCTAATATATTTGCATGTATTTTTGCAGTTTGCTACTTCTTAAAGTGACTAAGAGTTCTCTGAACTCTGGTTAGTCTTTTTCTAGCCATACTATTCTTCCTGGGAAAATGGGATATACCCTTTCTATGATTCTTAATATCCAGGCCACGTCAGAAAAGCTGCATAGTGTATAGTGAAATCTTGTTTTAACGAATTAATTGAGAGACAGACATTCATGTATATCTTATAAATTGGAGAATATCACTTCTGATTTGCATAATTTGCCTAATGATATAAGTATGCAAACAATACACATATCAGTTGCATAAATTTACATCATATGTACAATGAAATCATCACACAAATGATATTAATCTCTACATAAAAGTGGTTAATTCCATGCAAACTCTGATACATTAACATCCAGTAAATCAAGGTTTGCAGTCAAGCTTAGCCATATTTCTATGTTAAAGATATTCTCTTTTGTACCTTCTCTAAAATGTACTAAAATAAGATGCCAGACATTTCCTTGTGTAATGTCTGACAGAAGCTTTTTAAAGTACTTGCCAGATCTTACATATGGTCCTTATATACCTGCGTTTAATGCAGTTTTGGATCTGCACCAGTGGTGGGTGCAGCTGCACCAGTGGTGGGTCTAGCTGCTCAGCAGATCATCGCGCAGGTGCTGTCTGCGCCATGCATGTGGGTGGAAGTACCAAAGGCTTAAAGGACAGGTAAGGAGCTCAGGTGGGCGAGAGGGCCCTCTGGAGCACTGAACTGGAACGGTACCTAGAGCTCCAGGCAGGCTCCGGTATGCCCGTACCTGGGCGTACCGCCTGCAACCCACCACTGATCTGCACTACGCCTGTGCTTAAAAAGCAGGACAAGCATTGTCTTAATAAAATGAGTCTTGTGATGCCCAAAATTTGATCTGATAAGGGAAAGAAATCTGGTTATCCCCAGCTATGTGTTACTGGCTTCTGCCTGGTTTTCAGCTGCTTATGCTGATATGGGTTTTGCCTGACTATATAATTGTTTTTATTGGTTTAGGGGAACTATACCATTTTCCTACTTTCATTTGCTGCTGCCAATACCAGCACTTGTAGTCTGAGGAGACAAAGTGGCATACCCTCTATTGATTGCTCTACTCTATTTCATCCTATGCCCTCACTCAACACCTGTTAGCGCAAGTAACAAGCTGCAGGCTGAAAGGAGGACCATAGGATAATGTAGCAGACAGTTGCCCTGAGCTCCCCGCAACCTCTTTCTTGTGCCAACAACCTGTCAGGCAATTTCTGTGGTGGCAATAACACTTAAAGCCTAGATGGGATTTGGGATATTGTACTCTAACTGGAATAAAAAAAGCTTCCTAATTTGATGAGCAAGGGAAATCACAGCTGATGATCTCGACCCTGGTTGGACATTATTATATGAATATATAAGATGGTGAGGATCTATAGAGGTGAATTATTTGCCACCTTCCAAATGAATGTGGTCTGATAGTACCCAGTTCTGCTTGTCAGTTATGTACTGTAACCCATTTAGAAAGTGTTCTTACTTTGTGTATTACCTATATTCTAGGTCCGTGATGGCAAACCTATGGCATGTGTCCCAGAGGTGGCACACAACACCCTTCCTTTTTTTTGAAAAGTTTTTTTATTTTAATTGAACAAAAACACAAAAAAAGAATCATCCTTCATTACCTCTTGTATAAAGTGTGTCGATTGGTTACAGATAACTTTCGTGCATTTCTTCCACTGTCATTACTTATAGTTCATATTAGATTATATACTTTAAATAAAAAAATCTTTGTATATTTTACTATCAATGTACCACAATTCTCATTTGACTACAGTTATTTGAACATGCTTTTACCTCAAATCATTCATACTTAAAGACACAACCACATAATGGCATTCATTAGCTATTTCAAAAAAATCCTCCAGTAACACTACACCTTTATGACATCTTTTAAGTAAAAGTCAATTAATAGTTTCTAAACTTTATTAATTGAGCCAAGGTGGCGCAGTGGTTAAATGCAGCACTGCAAGCTACTGCTAGATCAGCAGGTCAGCGGTTCAAATCTCACCGGCTCAGGGTTGACTCAGCCTTCCATCCTTCCGAGGTGGGTAAAATGAGGACCCAGATTGTTGGGGGCAATATGCTGACTCTCTGTAAACCGCTTAGAGAGGCCTGAAAGGCCTATGAAGCGGTATATAAGTCTACTGCTATTGCTATTGCTATTGCTATAAACCTCCCCCCATTTCCCCCCAACTCACTGTTTAGAATTTATATCCAAGTTACTTTGCCAATACCATAGCATGTATATATTGTTAAACAATGTCCATTGACATTTCCTTGTTGTTGTTATAATTGGCTAAAAATCATTTACTATTTATGTCCCATCTCCTCTCGTCAGATGCCCCCTCCAAAAAAACCTTACATCTTTATAATAAGATCTAAATACAAATTTGTTAATAAAATTTATAGGTCTTTTTCCCCAGTCACAATTTTCAATTTATATCCAAATTTCTTTTATTAGTTTGCCAGTACATGTATATATCATTAAGCTGTATCCATTATCATTTCATTATTGTTGTTATAGTTAATTATTAGTTAACAAATAAACATTTAATAACAATCTAAAACAATCTAAGAGTTACTAAATTCCTACTTACTAATCACCAAAATCAACTAATTTTTTATTATCAACTTTCATTATCAACCTGTATCTTTCCAGTAACAAAACAGTCTTATCTCTCTTGCCAATTGTGGTGTCAGTCTTCTTTTTATCTCCTTTATAAGGTTTTTATAGACTTCTCTCCGCACTTTGTTGCTTGAATGATCTCTCAGGTAATCTAGTTGCCCACCAGCTGCTACTAAAATTAGCTTGTCTTTGGTTGTCAATCTTGCTTCTGAAAAAATTCCTCTTCTTAAGTCCATCACCATTACCATATTTTTTACTTCTGTATCCTGGAATCTGGGTTAGAGCTCCAATTCGTCGAATTCCCTTTTCCATATTCCCTTCTTTCCACTTTCACCCACATTTGCTCCATTAATAAATTCATCTATTGTCTTATCTTTATCTTCTATATCTTCATTCTCCCCTTTAATTTTTGGGGCTCCAACCCCATCATCTTTTGCTGTGAGGAAGACTAGTCTTTCCAACTTCTTCTCAATTCTCCCATATCCTTCCAATAGATTTTGAATTCCAGCCAACATATTTTGGAATTTTAAGGTTTCCTCATCTGAATATTGATCCATGTTTCCAAAACAGAAGAAAGAAGGGAAAAAAACTAATAGCCACTGCCACTCTAACCTTCCAGGCCTCTTTTATTTTTTATTTTAGATTGACTTGAACACAAGTTCTTTTATGCTCTTCAAAGGAGAAGGGTTCTGTTTTTCCCCCTTTCTTTCCCCTGCCAAAATAGTTCTCAAAGGCACCTTTGAAAACAATTCATGCCCTTGGCTCTTTATCAGTTTCTGTAAACAAGTTACAAACCCTTCAGCTACAAAGTCAGTGAAATCAAAGAAGGAAAGAGAAGAGATACGTTGTTTCAAAAACCCCAGCTTCTGACCTCCGAGTGGCAGTATGCTACTTTTCACTTTCTAATATTTATCTCTGGTTTATAGGAAACAAGATTAGATTTCTTTTAGTGAAATTTAATAACAAGTAATAGGAAGAATTGTTAAAATAAGAAGGAAGGTTTTAATCCAGAAGTCAAAAAATGAAGCAACAAAAAGCAGAAGAAAAAAAATCAATCCGTTCACTTTAAGAGGAGAAATGAGAAACGTTGCGAACACTTCAATCCACAAAGAATAGTTACAAAGAAAAAAAAAAGCTTTCCAAAGCAATCCAATTAGGGTTAATTTCGCCGCTCAATTCTTTTGCTTAAGGATCTAATTTGGCTTTAAAGAAAAATTTCTTTGGGCAGTCTTTCGCAAAATAGAAAAAATACCTCACCAGATGGACTCACTTTCTCTTTTCACTTCCTTCCTTCCGGAGCTGTCCTGACTTCATCAGCCTGGGGGGCCGCCTGTTTACTGCCGGCTTGAAGTGCTTCCCTTGGGTCGATCAGGGACTTTGTGATGTCCCTGAGACCAGCAAGGCTTCGTCTTCCTGATCACCATCTCTATGGGACAGTTTAGGTCTCAATGGACCGTCCAGCGGCAAAAGTGTCAATGGCGGTCTCGGAGTATCAAGACCAAACATTGTGACATCATGATGTGGCTCCTCCTTCTTCACACAGCACCCTTTCTATGGGCACGTGAGCTGTCGCCCCAGTTCAGCTCTGCCATGCATGCGTGCACACCTCCTGCCGGCTAGCTGATCTTTGGCTCTCTGCCATGCATGCATGAGGGCTGGGGTGCATGCGGGGCTGAGGGTGTGCAGGGCATGCATGGGGGGGCAGGGTGCATGTAAGGGGTAGGTCACATGTGGGGGGCAGGGTGCATGTGGAGGGCTGCATGCACATTGCATTTTGAGGGGGGGTCGTGTGCACGCACACGCATTCGTGTATGCAACAGCATGCTTTGGGCACTCGGTTTGGAAAAGGTTAGCCATCACTGTTCTAGGTTGAAAACAAAATAAAAATGAAATATTTTTATATAGGCTTTTGCAGTTAATGTCTGCAAATGTTTCTGTATAGGAACATGCACTTCGGAACTTGTCCTGGAGTCTTACCATAATTTACCTTGTTTGTTTATTCATTAAAGATCTGTGACAACCTCTTTCTAAAGGTTCCTACACCATTGGCTGTGACACAGATTTTTCAGACCCATGTGGGCGGCACCTTTTGACATTAATTTTTCCAATTTGGGGCTCCGCCCCCATAAAATAATTACTATGGAGAAATAGATATCCAGTGAAAATCACAATGATGGAAAGTTGTGATAATGTAAACATTGTCCTTTTCTGCTTTGTTCTTGTATTAGACACAAATGTCTACATGTCGTATACTTGCATTACCAATCACGACACATCTTTCATCATTTGTCCCCATTGCAATTCTGGAAAATGCCTCTAAATAGAAAGTAGATCCTTTGCAGTTCATGTTTAGGGATAGTGACTTTTCTTCTGACTTCCTGATTTTACACCTGAATTCTTAAAACCAGCTGCACGCAGTTTAAGGGAACCAACAAGATATGTCACATTGTAAAATTTTTACAATTTTAAGAACTTTGGGAACAATTTACAGCTCAAACAAGGTTGGCTTTAGTTGCCAAATCCACCAATCCTTTGGATAGCAAATGAGGAAATGACAATTTTTATGAGATTTCAAACTTAGAAAGAGTGCTCAGTGAACTGGCTGTTAAACCGGTAGGGTCCCACCGTCCAAAACTGGAGAAGCCTCCTATTCACACTATCACAGCTGCATGGCAATGTATCCTTGACTCTCTAAGAAAAGAATGTTATTTAGACTACATATCACCCATACTCCATACAACCCCTCCTCCCATTTTCACACAGCAGAAAATGTGGCAGGCCTGAAGGCCCAATGTAAAAGATGGCTTCCAGGTCTGAGACTCAAATTCACTGCAGATCATATGAGTTCAATGCAGTGCATTGTTTCCATACAAAAATACATAATACATTAATATCTGTGAAAAACACATTCCTAAGATTACAACAAGCTATTTATACATGTATCCATAATACATTAAATGACCAAGAGAATATAATACAAGGCCTCTAACCTGCTCAGAAACTGGTTGTACCTAATTTAGGTAACCTAATTGAATCACTCTTATATGCATTTCTCCTCATTCATAGCTTTTTTCATTTCATCGTTTCAAGCATCCTATTTCATATTTTCTATTAGTATTGCTCTATAAATATCTGTGGCAGTTTGTAGCAAAATCCTGTTTATTCTGTCTCAATAGCTTCTATCTTTTCTTTTCATTCATTCTCCTGAAGGATTAATTCTTCTATTTTTGTGCAGCACTGTGTTTCATGGAATCAATGTACATTATATTCTTTATTCCCATCAAATAAAGACATCACCATATAATAATTTGCCCTACATTTATAATCTTTTATCACTCTTCTTTCCTTTTGTAACTCTGTCAATGTTTCACTAAATCTTTTGTTAAAATCAATAATGTTTTTAGATTAATTTATTTACTTTGTGCTTTAAACAATATTATGTTTAAAGCATGTATTTGAAGCAAACATACACTTAACATTCATCATACTTATTCATTTTTGGGTCTCTAAATGGTCCAGTTACTATTTCTGTACTTCCTTATCTCATTCTTACTTATTCACGTTACCTAACAAGATAACGTCTCCCACATACCTCATTACTTCAAATTGCTTCACATTTTTCCCAAAATGCACTTCTAATTCTTTCATTATTATTATTTACTGGAGTGTAACAGACAACTTTACCAAATTCTCATTTTATTATGCACCCACAACAGTGCATAGTACACGATACCACTTCAAATTTTGTATGTATATTTTCTAAGTTTTATATTGTAACTAAAACTGAAGTTTCATTTCCACTCATGATTTATCAATACCAGTCGACAGGTTCAGACTCTCTTTATTCAGATCTATTTTATCCCTTGCATTTCTTTTATTTATATAAACACATGTACCTATTTTTCTTTCTTTTTTCATATAAAACTGTATGATAAATTATTTTATATTCCAATACTGGGTATGTAATAACAATATAAAATATACAATAGAAAAAGAAAAGAAGAGAAAAACAATGTCCATGGTTCCCTAAAAGATATTGAGTTACTCTAAACAAAAGCCACCAGGTAAAGTCTGCAGATGCAATAAGTATAGAAAGGAATTTATGCTTATCGCTTTAATCATCACTGTGTAAGCACAGATGTGCATTCTTAACAATGTTTGGTCGCACCCGTTCCAGATTTGTTTTTGTCACCGTCGGTTCTAGTATCTTTTCAGTCATTTCAGTTTCCTTAACTTCTTTAAAAAATAAGATTTTGCTAGAGTGGAAGATAAAACAAACTAAAGTCAGAAATAAAGAGAAAAATATTAAAGAAAGGAAATACATGTGAAGAAAAAAGAAAATAATCAAAAGACAAAAGGAATAGAAAAAAAAAGAATATTTAAAGAAGTCACTTCCAATCTTCTTTTAACAATTCTTCAAAGATCTTTTAAAATACCACTTCTGTATTCAAAAAAACCTCAAACTTCTTTATTTTCAACTTTTCACCAACAATCTCTTTCCTTGCAGTCTAAACAATTCATATTCTTACAAAAATATTATTTTACTCAATTTTTTTAAAGTCTGAAAATTACAAATTTGTCTGGTTCCTTTATCCATTTGAAACAAGCTGAATTATTATTTTGCTTTTTGCCATCTATCTATACTGTTAACTTCTTTAAATTAAATTTTTTTCCACTTCAGGATGAAGTTTTACTTACCAAACTTTCTGATATTCAGGCTTGTTGTTTGGAAAAAACTCTTTTTAAGTTTAAAATAATAATGCATACAAATGTGATTAGAAAGTGAGGTTAGATGAATTTAGTGTCTTTAAAAGCACTGCTGTGGTTGAGTTTGATAGCTTCTGCTGCCCTGCAATCTCCTTGGGAGAAGCAATTATAGGTGGGTGATCTCTTATCCACTTATTCAGAGAAAATCTATTGGGCCAAGCTTGCTGTGTCATTGTCTCTACTCATTTGGAGATGTATGAATCACCATTTTCCTCAACTAGAATTCTCTATATCCCTTATTAAGTCCTCAGTAAACTCAGCGGCCATATGGGATTGGCAACTGGGTAAAAACCTCTATGGTGCCATCTTGTTCAAGACTTAGCCAAGCTCTGTGTTCCATAGCTCATCCAGATGAGTGGTATAATTGCGATCCAAATTGTTGGGAAAATTGCTAAGTCCCTTCTGGAAACCATTTGGATCCATTAAATTAGAGACCAATCTAATCCTTGGAAGCTCCAGGGTTCCTGTGATCTGCTGATATACTGACATCATTCAGCACAAGCTATGATCTCTAATTTAAATAGCACTTTGAAACCATGGGTGGGTTCCTGCCAGTTCTTATCTCTTCTATAGAAGAGGTTCCACAAATCTACAGTGCCGTTTAGAACCAGCTCCAGCTCCCTCCCCCCGCCCATCTGCACACCATCAAGATGAAGAGCGAGAGGAGGAATTCTGGGAGTTGAAGTCCACAAGTCTTAAAGCTGTCAAATTTGAACACCCCTGGGTTTTTTCCCTAAAGGATTAGGGGTGCAAGGGTCTTGTAACTTGGCAGCTTTAAGACTTGTGTGCTTCAATGTAAGAGTTCCTGAGCCAACATGATCAGAGGAGGAATTTTGGGAGTTGAAGTTCACAAGTCTTAAAACTGTGAGGTTTGAACACTCCTGGTTTTTTTTTTCTAAATGGTTAGGGGTGTAAGGGTCTTGTAACTTGACAGCTTTAAGACTTCAAATGCCAGAGTTTCTGAGCCAACATTTTGGTTGCTAAGCAAGAGCGTTGTTAAGTGAGTTTCACCGCATTTTACAAGTTGGCCATGCCCACCCAGTCACATGGCTGGTAAGTCACTCCCACCCAGTCACATGGCTGGCAGGCCACTCCCACAAAGCAGGCCGCACCTACAGAAGAGGTTCTAAAAATTTTTGAAACCCACCACTGTTTGAAACCCAACAGTTTGCATTTTACATATTAGAAGATAAAAGTGTTTCTGACACAGGATATTTTATTTATTTATTTATATGAATCCATTCCCAAATGCCCTGCAGTTTTAAAATATTTAAACTTTTAAACTACTCTTGGAAGAACTATTTTAAAGAAAGAACATGCACAACAAGCAAACAAATGCATTCTCTTTGCACAGATGAACCAACGTATTCCATTTACATCCTGATTCTTTTTTCCTTCAAAAATAATAATTAAAAATAATAATTAAATTATTCAGACACAAGGAAACTGATTCATAGGAATGCAGAGCAATTAATGTGGGCAGAAAAAATGATTAGAAATCTTAACTCCTACAGACAGATATTTGTGTTCCTTAAATCTTTTCCAGTTCTTCAGGTATGGCTGAATGCGGGAGACTGTTTTCTTTCTTTATTCAGGGAAACAGACATCTTGCAGCCTTTAATTTGCAAAGAAATTATTGGGATGTGACAGGTGTTTTTGAAAGAAGCTGCATGCATTTTCAAATCTTAAAACAGGTAGGAAGGCAGGGATGTGTGTGCCAACTTACCTTCTCCGCCCCGACTTCTCTGCATTAACAGGAATACTCTGAAACAGAGCAATAATTAAGGGAAGCCAGTTAGTGTGCTACAAGTGATCCAGAATTCTATATAGACAATGCAAACAACTGCAGTACATCAATGGTTAGCAATCCTTTTGGAGTTTTTGAAGAGTATGTTGTGGGTGTCCTCATGGTATATAGGATCACTTATAGAAGACCTCTTTATGAGAAGTTAAGCTTGTGACGATACTCCCTAAATGGATCTGGTAGTCCACTTTCTCTTTCCTCTTTCAGCTGATGGGAGCCAGTTTGCAAGAAAACACTGCAGCTCCCCTCACCTGTATCTTTATTTATTGACAATTCCATTTCCGTAGCCAGGGTAATCCTAGTAAGAAGGGTCGATCCATCCCAGGTGCAAGGATGAAACTTAAGGCTTCTTGGTGATCTCCCATCCACATATCTACTGGTTCAGTCACAAAATGGGCAGGAGCCTCCCCAGCTACTGATCCATCCAACTGGCAAAAGGCAATGGGCACTTTCAAAGTTCTCAGTTTTAAGCCCATTTTTTCCACCACTTGTGGGCTAATTATGCAATGTGTTTATCCAGAGTCTAAAAGGGCCAGCATTTTTGCTTGGGCTCCAGTAGAAGGCACTTTAAGTTCTACTGAAATAGTCATGGGGCTCGATTGGGGACTTACCAGTTGGTTGTCATCAGAGTCGGTTTCACTTTCCCCCGAGAGAAAGGAGGGTTCCTCTTCTTCCCCTAGGTTGGGAGGGAATTCTTTAAGAGGATCCACCCCTTCCATGCGGTGTCCTTTTATTTCCCAGGTTGTTTGTCTGGCTTCCTTTCCCCAGCGGCAGGGGGATTTGGGCCAATTTTTGAGCGGGATTTGGGCCAATTTTTGAGCGACAGTTCGCTGCTCGGTGCCCCTCCTTCCCACAGAAGAAACAAGCAGTAGACCGGAGCTTGCTTGCAGACCAACTTTTCTCTCCCTTCTGGGGGTGGGTGGGAAGGGGATTTTTACCTTTCTCACTGTCTTCCTGGTATTTATCCCTGGCTAGGTCGATCTCCACATCTGTTACCTTGGCTATGGAAATGGAACCCATACGTGAACTGGAGGAAAGGGTGGTTGCACATCAATTCCACAAAACCTCCGGAGGGCAAGGGGAGGGACTCCCACATAGCCAATGCTGAACCTAACCTAGTGGCTACAGAGCAGGAGAAAATTAAGGGGGAAGAAAAAATCCCTGAAGAATACTGGGACCTGAAGGACGTTTTCAGTGAAAAAGCTCCCCCCCCCACGCTACTGATTGCAGGATTGAGATCCTCCCAGGGGTAAAACTCCCCAAACCCCAAATTTATTCAATGACCCCATGTGAAATGGAGGAATTGCAAAAATTTATTGACAAAAACTTGAAACGGGGTTCATAGAGCTGGCTAGGCCAAGAGGGGCTGCACCTGTATTGTTTAGAGAAAAGAAAGATGGCTCCTTTCATTTATGTGTGAACTACAAAAACCTTAACGGTATTTGTGTGGAAAATGTATACCCACTTCCACTCATGAAAGATATGTTGGCCCAGTTGGGTAAAGGAAATTTTTTCACAAAGTTGGACTTCAGGGAGGCCTACTACAGGGTCAGAATCAAAGATGGAGATGAGTGGAAAACTGCTTTCAAATGTCCTTTGGGATGTTTTCAATTCAAAGTACTCCCGTTTCGTCTGCATGAGGCGCCAGCAATTTTCATGCAATTAATAAATGAAGTTCTGCATGAGCACCTACAAGGGCATGTTGGTCTATCTTGATGACATCCTTATCTATACAGAAACACATGATGAACACGTGACTTTAGTGTGGTCAGTCCTCAAAAAACTCCGGGCCGCTGAACTTTATGCCAAGTTGTCTAAATGTGAATTTCTTCAAAAGAAGATAGATTACCTAGATTACTGCATCTCCCACAATGGCATCGAGATGGACCCGGCAAAAGTCCAGGTTACTTTATGGAGAGTGATCAGTGATTGTTTTCCTAATAGATGAAGATGTTGAGCACAGCAGAAAGAAACAAAGCCAAAGGAAATAATACATTCCTGTCTTTAACATGCCCTATAGATTGTAATTAAGGATTTCACTATTTGCCAGCATTTGTGCCTATGCCAGGATAAAAAGTTGCTGGTAGGAGGAGAAAGAGCTCTAAGTCAGCAGCATCTGAGTCATTCCTTTACCTGCTCACACTCTATTTAAAATTATATTTTATTCAAACATAATATATGTTGTTTATATTAGTGCGATGATATCTGGGATGCAAAAAACTTAAGTCGGAGGCAAAGAGGTACATAAACTCTTAACTTTTTGCTGCCCTCTAGTAAGCGGCCTTTTTCTCATCTCTACTTCAACATCCATAACTCAATTCAATTGTTACATCTTGCAGATAAATCCAGCAGATGCATATTTAGAAGGGACTCACCCATGCTCAGCTGCATGCAGTACAAGTGGGTGGTCATAATAAACATGGGTTTCTTGCAGCTTTTAAATTCCAATTATATGGAAATGATGGGTGTATCGTATGTATAATACAAAAGTGTGTTTGTAATGAAGTAGATCAAAGACTTAAATGTTGTTCTGTATTTGGAATGGCAATGTATTTGGAATGGCACTACTACATGGAGAAGAAAGATCCATAATGAAACTGTTCCCTGAATTTTCAGAAAGCTTGATAAATATTGCCAGAAAATATTAAGATCCAGCTTTACAAGTATACTGTGCCAGAAGCTTCATAAAGAAAGGATTGCTTTTATCACTGGGACAGCTATTTAGAGAAAGGATTCCCAAATTAGAGGAGCTAACATTATTGGAATCAATGAGACTTTGAACTACTGTAAATCTTTCCATTATCCTAATCGGGAAAGCAGATGAAACTATCTTTTATACAGTTAGTCCTGGTTTAGCAACTGCCTCATTTAATGACCATCTGTGGTTACTATAGCAATTAGAAAGTTACTTTGTGACCCCTCATTGCATTTATGACCTTTGCAGCTTGGTAAAGCAAAGGAAAGCTGAAGTAAGATCATAACTACAGTTATAGTTTCACTTAGCAACTGCTTTTTCTAATGACCAAGTTGCTGGTCCCAATTGTGATTACCAACAAGGATGACCTATATATGTTGGTGTATTCTTTTACCTGACAAATGGATTGCTATTTATTTTCTTTGATCGTTATTTTATTCTCACTAAACTAGATAATTATTATATTATTTTTCATTATATTGCCTTTGCTCTAAAATCTGGATGAGAAAGAGCACAAAGGCATGCGTAGGTAATTTTCAACTTAGAACAGTTCATTTAGTGACCATTTGAAATTACAATGGCACTGAAAATGGTGACTTACGACTGTTTTTCAAGCTTATGGCTGTTGCAGCATCCCCATGGTCAAATATTCTAAATTCAGACGCTTGGCAACTGATACATATTTATAATGATTGTAATGTCCTAGGACAGTGATGGTGAACCTATGGCACGCATGGAGTCATTTATCAGGGCACGTGAGGCGCTGCCCTGTCAGCTGTCCAGCGCGCATGCACGTGCTGGCCAGCTGAGTTCACCCTTTTTAAAAGTCATTTTTTGCCCTCCCCAGGCTCTAGAGGCTTTATAGGAGCCTGGGGAGGGCGAAAAGTGCCCCCCCCGGTGGCCCTTGAGAGGCTTCATGAGCTTCCCTGAAGCCTCTGGAGCGCAAAAAAACAGCCCTACGGGCAAGAAGTTCGGAAATGGACTTCCGGTTTGCTTGGAGGGTCGTTTTGACTGCTCCAAAGGCTTCAGGGAAGCCTCCTGAAGGTCCCTGAAGCCTCCAGAGTGCTTAAAATGACCCTCCGAGCAAATCAGAAGTGACTTTCTCTTTGATCAGAGAGTCATTTTGACTGCTCCGGAGGCTTCAGGGAAGCCTCCTGAAGGTCCCTGAAGGCTTCTGGGGGGGGGGGGGGGAGAGGCTGTTTTTGTCCTCCCCAGGCTCCTATAAAGTGTCTGGAGCCTGGGGAGGGTGAAAAAAGCATGCAAAAAACGGGGGAGCACCTGTAGTGCATGCATGCACACTGGGGGGTGTCGCACATTGCATTATGGGTGTGGCACACCTGCACATGAACCCCCCTATGCTCCCCCCACTTATGGCACGCGAGCCAAAAAAGGTTCACCATCGCTGTCCTAGGATCATGTGATCACCTTTTGCAAACCTCTGAAAAGCAAAATCAATGGATTGTTAAGATTCCCTTAACAATCATGTTACTAAGTACAGTGATTCATTTAACAACTGTGGCAAGAAAGGTTGTAAATGGGGAAAAACTTACTTAAGAAATGTCTTACTTAGCATCAGAAACATTGGGCTCAATTGTGATAGTAAATCAAGGACTTTTTATATTATTATCTATTATTTTGGATTGTACATACTGTTCTCCAGTTACATCATAAAAACCTGGATATACCTGCTATTTTCTGTAGGCAGGAATCACTATGGAAGAAAAAAAGAGAGAAACTTTAGAATGAACTGAGAAATCACTTCTCCAGACTATCTGTGTGATATACTTTTTAAAAATAATATCTCTAGTTTTGCCTCTTCAAATGTCAGTCATAGTTATCGCCTTAGACATTAGCTAAAACACTGAAAGACTTTGCACACAAAATGGGCAAATTTGCTTTGATAAAATGCAATAGAAATTTTCTGTGAGAAAGTGTAATCTGATGGCAAAATACTTTAAAATATTAGATGTGGCTTGTTCTTTGGATATGTACAAAATAAGAAGTTGAGAATTGCACAGCTCAGTACTGAAACTGCCAGAGTTTATACCAAGCAAATAGAAAGAAAAAGAAAAAGAAGAAAAAGGTGTTGATTGTCTTCTGTTACAAAGTGATCCACAATATCAAGATTTCTGGCATTTCCACTTTCCAAAATTCATTTGAGTCACTTGAATATATAGTACCTTCCTGACATTATATATTTTTCTGAGACCTATGTTCTGTCCAAACTCTATTATAATCAGGGTTGAACAGGCTGCATTATTATTTTGTGTAATTATTTTTCAGATACTTTAGAGAACTCTTCCCTTTTCCCCAAGAATACTAGGGAACTCTCAGAAACAAAAGGGTTTGTTTTGTTGTTTTTGGATAAAGTTGTAATGGTATGAAATGATAATGGTAGTATTAGATGGATATTTTACTGACATGTAATGCATGTTTTAATGTGGAATCCTGAGCGCTAGTGGTCATTGACAATGATCACTTTGTATCTCAGTAGTACTAAGGATCTGCTGTCATGTTGATGGAAGCGGAAGTTCCTTTTGAATGTGGTCACTCTTGCTGTACAGTAATTGCAAAAGACATGCAGCCCTGAATTCTGAACAGGGTATTAGCATTCATGGAGAGAGGTGATACTGAAGTCATAGCTGAAAGCTGGCCCAGAGTCCGAAGCATGAAACACCAACACTGATTTGTGAGAATCAGGAATGACAGACCTGAATTTTAAATGTTCACATTTTTTTAAAAAAAGGACTGCTGATGAAAAGATGTGGGGATTGTACTGAGGGAGAATTGGGAGACAATAATATACATCTAAAGAGGTTTTGAATAGAAAAGAATCACAAGCTCTTTTTAAGGGACATTGGGATGATTTGATAAGGAAGTTGTAACTGGGCAAAATTAATTGAATCTGTTAAGTCTGTCTATGGAAAGTTCTGAATTCCATTCAAGAGATTGACAAGAAAGCTCAACTAACTTTGATGGAAAATTGAAGAATGTTTGCATACTATAGAGCCGTGGCTGTGCAGTGGTTAGAATGCAGCACTGCAGGCTAACTCTACATTCCCACAACCAGGACTTTGATCCTGACCGGTTCAAGGTTGACTCAGTCTTTCATGTTTCTGAGGTCGGTAAAGTGAGGACCCAGATTGTTGGGGGAAATATGCTGGCTTTGTAAACTGTTAAGAGAGAGCTGTAAAGCACTATGAAGCAGTATATACATCTAAATGCTTTGCTATTTCTATATCCTTCAAGATATTTTTTTGCCCTGTTGACTTCTGATACATGAAATCTATAACATACGGCAGTACATTTTGCTGCCTGGCAGAAGTATTTATCTTTTTGAGCTAATGTTAACTTGAACCACATTTCTCTGAGGGAATTACTATACATATTAAAGAATATAAATGAAAATACTAAAAGAGTTTTGTTGTTATAACATTGTCTTTTTTATTTGCTCCCCTTTTAACTTTGCCGTGCGGTCACTTCTGAATTTAGGAATTACTGACCACCAAGGTGCCCATTGACTATAATGGATCAGGATCCAAATTATATTAGTTATCTGAAGCTTTTTAGTATTTTTTTCCCATTACAGTCGTACCTTGTTACTCAACTGCTTTGAAAGTCATCAAATTTGATTCTCAATGCATTTTGATAGCTTAACATACTCAACATACTCTTCTGATGGCTGGAGTAAACTTCCATGTATGTTTCTCATCCAATCTCATCCAGAATATATGTTATTAATATTTTGAGTAATAATATCTTCAGAAATTAGTGCAAATGATTTTCTTTTGTAGCAAAAAGTTCCAGTAAGAATGTCAGTCCTCACTAAAGAATTAGAAAGAAAAGAAAAGGTTAATATCTATGGTGCAGGTTCCCTCATGGATAACCATTATGTCAGTTTTTCACAGATCTTTTGGTTTTTGAATCCTAAGTTTTACACTCATTTCCATTTTTGCCTTTTTCTACTAAGCTTTAGATATTTTGTAGCCAAATATCTGCTTATATATAGTGAATACTCACTATATATATGCAGATATGGAAGTGGTACTTACCTGCTAAGTTTCAGGTAAAATATAGTATAACATAGTAGAGGGATTATGATATCAGTAAAGTCATACCCAATACTGTAGGAAATAGATCCCTTTAGACAGGTTACCGGCATGTCTTCAAATTGCTTTTTAAAAATCATGGTTGATAAGGTAGCTTCCCCCAAACTCTTTGCACAATGTTGTTAATATTGGGTGGGAACAAGGGTGAAGAAATTGCTTTGGGTAACCTTCATGATTAAGATGATTTAAAATGTGATGTTTGGTCTGGGTTTAACAAAAAATTGGATTCTTTGCCATATGCTTTCTGTGGATGTTACTGTATCCAGAGTGGTCTTAGAATATGACAATCAATTTATTATACAATTTATTTTTATTTTGTTGCGATTTACTACGCCTCTACCCAAAAGTGGTTGGGATATACAGTTTAAACTATTTGGGATTCATGAAAACAGGCTTCTGTAAAATTTTATTTCTTTTAATGTAAAAAAATGGAGGAAGGGTTTGATTGCATTGTGATATATACATTCTATTTTTTCCTCCCTGGCTATTTCATACAGTGGGGATTGACATCCTTCCCCTCTGCTTTTTGTTTAAAGAATTTTAATTTCTTCTAGCTCTGACATTCTGGATGCTGTGCCATGTTTCAGGAATAAATGCATTAAAGGGTGGAGATGCTCAAGTGACAAATTACAGGTCAGGTGTTTCAATGGAGAAATGTCTCGATTTAAATTTGCTGACTAAACCTGCTCTGTTCATTGGGAAAGTAAGGTGTTTACTGCCACTTATGCTACATTGTGGCTCTGGAGGACAGTGGATTCATATGCCTTCCTGCTTCAATTGGTTTTTTCCTCCAGAAATGAAAGCAACTGAACTTTAGGATTGGAGAAAATGGAGAATTATCATCCCCACCAGCTTGGTTGGGGAAATCAGAAGATGGTTACAAAGCTGGGATCAATGACATGTTTTGACCCTATCAATGAGTTTCAGAAAAGTTTTGAATTCAGGCAAAATGTTTTCAGGAGGATCCAGAGGCTCTGCTTTTGTCAACGGGCACAGCTCCCTGGGGAAACCTTTGTGAGTTTTGCTTCTGCTTTGTGGGAGTTGGCACTACACTGCGATTTTGGACCTCGGCAGGATGAGCTTGTGCTTGACCAGCTAATTGAGAAAGCAAGAGATTGGAGAATTAGGGAGACTCTCTTTACCCAAATAAATTCACTGACTCTGTCTGGAGCCATAGAGCTTGGCTCACAAATGGAAACAGCTTTCAAAGCAGCACCAACTAGAATATCATCAGCAGTAGATCAATGGAAACATCAGATTATCAGCAGTAGAAACTGGAGAATGAAATACTTTCAACATTATGGAATGCTGCAGCAAAGGACAGGAAAAGGAGTGCTGTCACGATGGTCAAATGGAACTAAATGCTGTTTGGTCAAAAACACTTTCCACAATTGCCACAGCGTAATGCAGCTTAGGGCATCAAGCAAATTGGTATGTTTTTAACAGCACTGATGATGCACATTTGACACGCTGATATTAATTATGTTGCATGTTATTTCATTTTTTTATGTTTGATAAGTTGAAGGAATGCTTATCAAACTTATGAATGACTAAAAACTAGAGGCAGCTAATACAGAAACAAAATTCAAAACTGTCACGAGACATTAGAAGTTAGGCTTAAAACCATGTAGTATTTGCGTAAGAGAAAGGAATCGATGTTTTTATTTAAGAAGAGGTATTCTGTTAAAAATATAAATGTACCTGTGTTGGAGGATACTTGCATTGGTAACAGTACTTGTGAAAAAGATTAATATGAATGAACAGTGTGACATGGCTCGTAAAAAGGGAAATGCAATTTTAGGCATTTGCCAATTCATGGGAAAAAGTACAAGGAGTACTTAGTCAAAGTCCATTCTGAGTAGTGTGCTTTCTGGTTGTTTTTCATTGCCCCAGAAAGAATATGGATAATGTTTTTAAGCTGAATGGAAGAAAAGCTCCCTAAGAATAAGAACAATTTGATGATAGATCCCATTGCAGAGAGACTTCCCTTTCCTAGAGCTGTTGGGGGAGAATTGATAGAACTGTCTGCCTGTGATGCTTTAATTTGAAAAGTAGACCCAATGGCCTAAATGACTTATTCTAACTCTCTGATTCCATAATGCAAGTAACATAAAAATGATAAATGCATATATTATATGTAAGGAGCTAACATATTGGTTATCATTCTAAATAGTTTAATAGCATAGTCTAAGCTTAAAATTTCAAATTAACTGCTTTTTGCATCCTTTTTAAAATCAATCTATTAATTTCTGATTTCCAGTGCACCATCAACTTTTGATTGATAATGATGTATTCATTTATTTCTGTTTATTTGCTATGAACAATTTAGATGAGGATTTCAGCCAAATGATTTTCTCTTGTTTTTAAAAATATTCAGATACATAAATAAATAAAATATCTAGATAAGACAATAGCATACTTTTTAAGAGAAATATATAGTATTGTCAGGCTTTCAAGACTAAGAAACCAAACTCACAAATGCCAGTACTACTTTTATCTTGCCATTATTTGGTAGCAACTCTTCCTCCTGTTCCTTAAGATTTTTCTTATTGTTCATTGCAGTCATACGTTCACTATAGAATTTACCTCCACCATTTTGAAGTGTTTTATTTTATTTACTAAAATTAGTATGCACCTCAATCAAAGAGTCTGGATGGCCTAGAACTGCTTAAACCCAAGATTCACAAAAAACAAGACATCATAAACAAATGAACAGGGGCAATATGATTAATATCATTGAAAATTGTGATTCTAACTAACCCCTAAACATTTAATGCTTACAATTTTTATGAAGTTTACCAGATCAGGAATGATCATAAGAAAGGAAATCTCTGTTTGCATCTTTCTGTGCTTTGTTTATTGTTAGGCAGAATAATTAAATAGAAACAATGTACTTGTATTTTGGCCAATGTCTGTCTTGTGGTTGTCATATGGTCATAGGATTGCAATGGTATAAATTTTCATTAGTACAATGGTATTATTAGGGTGTATTAATTATTTTATATTGTGTTGCTATTCTAGAATCATTATTTCTTGCAATTTGTAGTGTCAGATATTTAAACAGTGGTTTGAACTGTTACTATAATTCATCCTTTTTTTCTGGAGAAACTTCAATGAGAAGATACTTGGCATGGAGCCATGTATCCAATAAATGTTATGCGGTAGAACTGGCATTTTTGTTTGTTTGTTTGTTTGTTTCCATACTACTTCCTGTCAAAGAACAGATGGTTTTTGATTATGACAAAATATCTTGCTGTGGAAGGTTTCCAAGGACTAGAATTTGTGGAGGCTGCTTGACTGAATCATAGACACCTTCTTCTTGCTTGCATTAAGATATACAAGCTGCAAACAAGTTAACTGCTGGGGAAGAACCTTACTACATCAATCACCTGGGAAGATGCTCTTTGTGCATCCAATGCAGGTGTGTCAAGATTGTGCTGGTTCTCCTTGTTTTTCAATTAAGTCTGAATGACTTTGTGGAAAAGTCAAATTTATATTGCCAACACTATTTCAGGAAACAGATTGCTTAGAACACTATGAGTTTTGCTCCTGGCTGAAATGAATATTTTCTTGCAACCTTAATTCTGTCAGAATTCCACAGGGTAATTCTCTAACAGTGACCTAAGACACAAGTGGTTTAAGGGCATACATTTATGATGGTTGCTTATTATTAAAGATTATATCAAACAAGTATGAATAATACAAAAATCTAATACAGAAGTACATTTAAAAAGGAAAAAAAATCTTTCTCACTCCTAGTATGTATGTACCTCAATCTTTGGTCCTCTACTAGTTTAAGGGTTCTGCACAATATTTTAGTTGTTCCTAATACTGTACTATTCTGGTCAGGGAGTACTGATGTTGTTTTTGGGATCTATTGGACCCACTTTCCTAGCTTAGGAATCACAGCCCTGAGTACTCCTACCACTATTAGGACCACTTTGCTCCTACTATTATTGGGACCACTTTTTATATCTCTCTAGTTCCTATTTTAGGCCCTGGTACTTCTTCAGCTTTTCATGCTCTTCCTTCCTGATGTTGCTGTCACTTGGCATTGCTACATCTACCACCACCTTTGTCTTCTGGTCCTCGTTTGCAACCACTATGTCAGGTTGATTGGCTAGTACTTGTCTGTCTATCTGGTTTTGGAAGTGTCACAGGGTCTCAGCCCTATTATTCTACATGACCTTGTGTAGAATCTCCCATCCGGACTTGGGAGAGTCTAGCTCATATACTGTGTAGATTTTCCTCTACACAATGTCAACTACTATTTAGGCAACAAAAATGAAATGCACAGGTACAGTATAGGTGGTACCTTGCTCAACAATAGTAACTATGAAAGGGATCTTGGAGTCCTAGCGGACAACCATTTAGATATGAGCAAGCAGTGTGCAGCAGCTGCCAAAAAAGCCAACACAGTTCTAGGCTGCATAAACAGAGGGATAGAATCAAGATCACGTGAAGTGTTAATACCACTTTATAACGCCTTGGTAAGGCCACACTTGGAATACTGCATTCAGTTTTGGTTACCACAATGTAGAAAAAGATGTGGCGACTCTAGAAAGAGTGCAGAGAAGAGCAACAAAGATGATTAGGGGACTGGAGACTAAAACATATGAAGAACGGTTGCAGGAACTGGGTATGTCTAGTTTAATGAAAAGAAGGACTAGGGGTGACATGATAGCAGTGTTCCAATATCTCAGGGGTTGCCACAAAGAAGAGAAAGTCAAACTATTCTCCAAGGAACCTGAGGGTAGAACAAGAAGCAATGGGTGGAAATTAATCAAGGATAGAAGCAACTTAGAATTAAGGAGAAATCTCCTGACAGTTAGAACAATTAATCAGTGGAACAGCTTGCCTCCAGAAGTTGTGAATGCCCCAACACTGGAAGTTTTAAAGAAGATGTTGGATAGCCATTTGTCTGAAAAGGTGTAGGGTTTCCTGCCTAGGAAGGGACCTCCAAGGTCCCTTCCAACTCTGCTATTGTATTATTACTTAGGTTGTGCCATTCAGTGTATACTGTTCCTGCTTGCATCTTACACCCTACTTCTATGCATTGGTTTGTGTCTCTGCATAGTTTACACCTATGAGCAACTGGTGTTTTGAGGCTCTGATGTTATTCCCAATGCCCTTCTGAGCTATACTCATGTACTGCCTCATATGTTTCTTTAGCTTGGTTGCTGTAATGCTTGATGGGACTTTCCATGTTGTGGGGAAGCAGGTTGTTGGCTGGTTGAATGGTACTGTTTCTTTGTAGGGCTCTTTCATGATTGAAACCTGCATCAGGGTTGTGTTTGACCTCAGGGTGTTGTGGAGGGCATGGCCAGCTCAACATCACCCACTGTGGTGGCCCGGGCAGTGTTGGGGAGATCTGTCTGTAGCCCTCTGCCAGTGAAAACAGAGCTTGGGAGGGCCGCAGGTGGCAGAAGGCTGCAGGAGGCCATTGCAGCTGAAAACGGAGCTTGGGAGGGCAATGCATGGCCCTACAGAATCCGTTTTTGCTGGCAGAGGCACCGCGGGTTGCTCCTTCGCTGTTTCCAGGGCAGACCCACGGGCCAGATCTAAGCACCCCACTGGCTGCATTTGTCCATGGGCCTTGAGTTTGACACCCTTGCTCTAGACTTTTGATAGAGTCAGGCTCTTATATTTCTTTCAGTAGCTGAATTTTATCTTTAATCTTCACACCTTCTGTAATTTCATCAGCTGATTAACTTCTCTCCGAGTTATCTTGATCTTAGCTTTTAACCTCATTTTCCAGGAAGGGAGTGTTTTACAATGTAGCTACAATTGAACCATAATTTTTAAGTGTAATTTGTTGTTTAAAAATTGGGTCATAATGATGAAATAAAATTAAGTTATATAAATTCAGTGTGAATATGTTTTGCTTGATTCTAGTATTGGAAAATACATATCCTTGACAGAACACAGAGACTATTTTTCTAGGACAAAAAAACCAACACCACTTATTAATGACCACTACTGTAGTTCTGGTCATTTCTATTAATTTATTTGTCATGAATTATCATTAGTTAAATGTTCACCAATGAAATATAAAATTATATATATTAAATTAATATTATATTAATATTAAATAAAGCATCAAATACCGATACAAAGTTAAAAAACAACATACATAAAATGTAGTTTTAAACCTTTTGACAATTACTTAATGCAAAAGCTAACAAATGTAAACATATTTAGAATTGTCCAGTAGAGGGAGCCACTAAACTTTACATAGCCACATTTTTGGGAAATGAACTTTTATTTAGTAGGAGCAGATGACATTTAATCTCAATTGATTTAGTATGCACTGACGGTTTGAATACCAACCGAGTGGGGTGGGGCAGATTTCCCTTCTACGTAAGAGAGAATTTCTATTATTAAAAAAAAATCTGTAACAAAGATAAATGCTTAAAAGAAAGTTAAGGAGATGCATTATCTTCAAATATGAAAAATTATTCTAACCAAAGCACACAGCACTCTACTTGTAAATTGTATAGATTACAAAGCATTGTATTGACCAATAAAAAATCCACCAAAATATTAAAATAGTTTTGAAAATTATTTGGGAGATGTGGTTTAGCTTTTGCACACTACAGTACAATGTCCACGAAATGCCACCAATGGCATTGTACAGTGTGCTGTCATGGGCAATTACAGCATTGTTTCTCAACCTTAGCAACTTAAAGATATTTAAATGTCAACTCTCAAATTTTTTCTCTTCTGTTGCAATTCTGGAGAGAACAATGGGAACCATACCTGTTGTAAATTAATCTTCTTAATGCAAGACTGTATTGTTGATTAATTTCTCATCTTTTTATAGGCCTCGGAGCCAGTTGACAACTGCACAAGTGAAGGAGAGATCGAAGAAGATCAGAATTCTTCAAACCCAGATACACCAGAGCTGGAGATATGTGGATCAGGCCAGGAAACAGATGAAGACTATTTTGAAACCCAGTCATATCAAAGCGAATCACTGTCAGATATCAAAACAGAGACTTATGAAAGTGTGTCAGACTCGGAGTCCATTGCCAGTGATGTCACTAGAGAACCCAATCTTTCTTTAGAAATAGAAGAATCGTGGCATAAGCATTCCAAAACAAAAGGAGATAGGTCTCCTCCCAAGTGTTTCACAAAAGAATTTGGATTTATTCAGAAGGAAAATGTGGATTTCCCTTCAGCCTTACATGTAGCAACAAGCAAACATGGATTGGAGTTATTAGCATCAGAATCCAAAATTGAAGACGTCAAAGGAAAGGAGCAGGTATTACCTTACAGTATTACCTCCACGGGGTCAAAGGCTAATAAAAATGATTTTGTGTTACGGACCGAAGCTTTGTTAAAAGTGGGGACAAAATCTGCAAACAGAGAGGCACACTTCCATACCCATTCAGAAGATCATATTAAAGGTGCCAGTAGCAAAGAGGGAATGAGTCCAGAAACAGTAACATTGGTTAATCTCAGAACAAACTCTGAAAGCGCTTTGAATATTTCTGAAACTTGCTGCTCCTGCTCAGAAACAGTTTCCAGAAAGAGTTTGCCTAATATTCATATAGAAACAAATGGAACTTGGAAAAGATATAATGAATCTTCCAAAATGAGGTATAAAAAAGATTGTATATTTAATGCCGAGTATAGTCAAAAGAATATTTTTGACAGTGAAAAAATTGTAGAAACAAATTTGTATGGCAGAAAGCAGAAACTCACAGATTTTAAATCTATATTTTTGGTGCCTTCCACAAAGCCAGGAAATTTAGCAATGAAATCATGGTATAGTTCTCCTGGAAATATAAATGGTCAAGATATCAGAGAACATATTGAAGATTGCCTTTGTCTAGCAGATAAATTAAGCCAATCGTTTTCCACATTGCCCCTAAAAGAATCAGATCATGTTCATGTTAAGGAAAACATAGATTGTTCAAAAACATCCTCAAAAGCGGCAAAGGACACAAATATTAAAGAGTTATTTCTTACTCCTCACTTGATTTCAAATAAAAATGTACAGAAGCAGACAGAAAACTCCCATGGGACCAACAAATCCCAGCTTTGTGGCCTTACAACAAAAGGAACAGAAACATCTGAATGTCAGTTGTTGGTATTGTCCCAGCTGCCAAATTCCTCAGAAAACAATTCTAAAAAGAAGAAATTTTCAAATATGAGATGCATATCAACACATGTAACTGCCAATGTAGAGTTAAAAAAACACCTGAAATCAAAAAATCAGCTAGAAATTAAAGGGTTGTCTCCAAATCACATTGGTTCTGAATCACACATCTGTGATGTTCATGTCTCAGAAAGATACATAGATAAATGCACTGTGGCAAATAAATATGATAATACTTGTGATGTTCATGCTTCCATGATTAATGCAGATGTGAACAAGGAAAGCAAATGCATCAAAACTCAAAACCTTGAGGCTGTTTTCAGAGCATCTGAAGTGAGAAGTAAATATGGGCCAAATATAGGCCGTGAGAAGGCAGTTGAGATTCTGACATCAAATGGAAAAGATTTTAGAGAACAAGAACCCAGTACATCCAATATATTAAGATATCCTTTGAATCATCACAATGATATAGAAAAGGCTTGCAATTGCAGTAATTGTGAAGATGTTGATGTCCCCGCTTTTAAAGTAGCACTAATACCACATTATATGTGCCAGAAGGAAAAATCAGATAATATTTCTGAGTTAAAAGCTTTATTGATGGAAAGCCCTGGTCAAGAACTATTGCAAACAAATGTTGAAGTTGAGAACTCTTTGCCTAAATTTACTGAGATACTAGAGCATGAGAATTCAAACTCTCATCTCATCACCATCATGGATGCCACAAAATCAGAAGAAGCTCCAAACGGAAAGTCCAGTTGTACAAATGACATATTTTCTGTGCAGGTGTTGCCATTCAATGAAGATGAATTCCAAGTTAAGATGGCTCCTGAGGAAAGTTCAGGAAACACACATTGTGAAACGGATGCAAACATGCTGGACCCACTGTCTTTGCCAGGCTCTGCAAAATCTACGGAAGCTAGTTTGGGGAACAATACATCCACAACTAATTTACTTTTAGAAAGTACTGTGCAAACTTGGAAAGAAGAAGGGTGCCTAGATATTTTGTCCTTGGCCCTGCCTGCAGCAAATAGAGACATATCACTAAGAAAACCATGTCAGTTGAATGGTGATTCTGTGTTAGAGACAGTACAAATAACAAACCATGAATCCCAAACTCGTGGCTATACAGCAATGGATGAATCTATGACTACAAATGCAGAACAGGATGCTTGTGTAAATATTGCAAGAACACAGGAAATAAATAGTAAAAATATATTGTGCCAAGACATTGTTGATGACGATGAGACTCATCTTCAAGGAAATAAAAGCAATGCTAAGCAAATTATTGGGGAGAGAGACTCCAAAATCTGTGATGTAATACATGAGGAAATTGCTGTTTCTCTCAAATCAGAATCAGATAAAGTTTTTACAACCGAAAATTTAAAGTGCATTAGTAAAAACTATGACATGAATGTGAATCCAGATATCTGTGACACTTCAGTGAAAACTGACACACAAGATAATAGCACCAGTGGCCTAGATAATATCAGCATGGGAAGTGCAAATAGTGAAGAGATGGACAATAATATAATTAACTTTTTGGGTAGTAACAATAGTTTCTATAAGGCAGTGCAGAGAATCAACAAAGTGGGCGCCATAGAAAAGTCTGTTAAGTATTCTAAATTTTTAGCTTTCCCCAAGATGGCATCCTTCAGGAAATCTAAGTTAACATTTCCTGACAATCAAGATAATGTGAAAACTAAGGAAGTAACATTTGATAGTGATAAAGCAGATGAAGTAGATGAAGTAGAAGATAATTGGAAAGACCTCAATTCATCCAGTTCTACTTTGCAAAACAAGGATCAATGCCTTGTAGAATATTCAGATGATGACGATTTATTCTATGAAAAACCTGTTGGACTTTTCAATAGAATTAGTTTGAGAAAAGCTTCTAGCTCTGGTCGGACAGTCTTAGAAAGCGCAGGCACATATTCTTCTTCTTCCATGTTATCCAGGGTAAAATATGGGGAAGGAACAACTTTAGGATTTGTAGAGAACAACAATAATGAGTTTAATGAGTACCCTGAAGTCCAGAAATCCTCCCCAGAGAATGATTTTAAATGTAACAAAAACATAGATAGCAAAAAATTCCGGAGCCGATTGGCCTTGGCCCATAGATCCTTTTCAAGCTTTTTTGAATCAAAAACGCTGGAAAAAGAAAATGCTCAACAGAGTCCAAAAATTTCATTAAAGAATGAAAAGGTGAAAGTGCACCAATCTTGGAAAGTTTTTCTAAAAAACAAGGAGGCAGATAGCCTGAAGCAAAACCCCTGTTCAAATAGGAGCTCTGGAAACTTTAGTAGAAAATCATTGAAGGAAAAAAAGGAGTATCAAAATGGACAAGAATTTTTTAAATACAGTGTTTCTAATGGCTCATCTACAGGAGGTGGGCATTCCTATTCCTTTGGGCCTGCTGACTTTCTACCTATAGACACCAGGAGAAAGAGGAAAGAGTCATCCTATAGCCCAGATTGTAGTGGGAAGGAAAAAATGATGGGGAATGACGGGAATACCTCCTATGAAGAATTCTGGCTGAAATCTCCAATTACTCCAATTGATCTGCAGTCATCATTTTCCCATTTCACTCCTTCTTGCCCCCAGTTGTCAATGTATGAACGTAAAGACATGCCATGCAGACCTATGAGTCCCAAGCCACAAAGTCCTCGAACTGCTCATCAGCGGATGGGCTTCCATTATCCTGGTAAATTAAGTTCAACGTCACTGATATCTCTTGGAAATATCTCTATTATCGATGGCGGTTTGGAAGCACCTGAGAGGCCAAAGACATTGAAACCCAGATCTAGTTTCTTGCAGTCCATGCATTCATTAGATAACGACTATTTTAGAGAAGACAGTGGGATAAGCAGCCAGTCACAGATCAGCTTAAACACGACTGCTTCAATGAGTGATATAATCAGAGATGAGGTGAGTTGCTCTGCAGGAGATTCTGTGTATTGGCACTGAGTATATGGAGAAGGATTACAAATATTTTTTGTTGTGTATCTTATGTAGAATTCTGGGTTAGTCTGGATGTCATGCTCAACGTTACAAATTTCATGTTTTGAAATAACTTTAGAAACCTCTTTACAAAGACATAGGGCATCATAACTATTCATTTGTGTAAATTCTCCAGAGAATTTGGAAATAAGATGAGATAATAATTTAAGTTTCTCGTTATAAGATCGTTCATAAAAATATTTAGAGCTAACTACTTCATTTCCATGAAGTATATGAGGATACGGAATTGTAGTCATAGATTTGCTTTCAGAAGTGACCTTTGAAAAATAGTGCTGAAAGAGTGCTTTTCATTTCTAGACAAATGCTGGTTTTTCATTTTAAATACCTATTCAATGATAGTAATTTCCTCTGTTACTGTCTTTTAATGAGGGGTTAGGTTTTTTAAAAACTTTCAGTAAAGATGTACTATACGAAGCCACATTATCTGTGCAATTATGCTGCAACCATGCATTCAGATCAGGAGGTGCTTTGCAGGATCTAGAGAAGGTTCATGTTACATGCTCTCCTATAGAGAAGCCAAAGGGATGGTCAAACATTAAACTACTGTCCATTAGTTCTTCAGAGGCAGAAAGGTATGCTGGCATAAATGGTTCTGTCCTGATGGCTGAATCTTATTCTGCCAATGTAATAAGAATAGTGCCCGGTATAGTTCTTTCTGTTTAAATGTAGGAGAAGTTAAGAAAGCACTTGGTGGCTTTCTCTGACTTTACAACCCCTTCTACCAAGCAGGAAAGTAGCCTCCAATCATTTCCCCCGATATATGCTGCAGCAAATCTCACTGCAGGGTAAGGAAGTTTATGGTGTGTTTAGCCAGCTGTCAAGGTGCCTGCCTAACAGGTTATGATGTATCAATTAGGCTACAAGCACAAGGGAGACTGCAGGTTGAAATTGGAGTGAATTGATAGGAAAAAGATCTATCTTAAACTAATGCTGCTAGGGAATGCTCACCTCTGTCCTTATGGTCAACAAACTTAGAAGTAGCCCATAAATTATATCCCAGAACAGAATAGGCAAAATGGTTCTTCTGGAAAGTAAAAAAAAATCAGGAAAAATATGGCCCATCCTTTATTAGCAGAAGCAGTTAGAAAAACTAACCTTCTGTGTAGCACAGGAATAGAATCCATCAGAAATGATAATCCAGTATTTAAACACAAGTCTAGTATTCTTCCAAAACAGTGCTAAATCCATAGTTATATGGACCCTGCATAAGGCTCTGAAAATTGATGCAAAGGCAGTTTGCAGGCAGATGCGCCTGCAGAAGCCAGATGTCAGGCCTTTCAGCAACAAGAGCCCCAATGGCCTCTGGAAAGCAATGCCCAATGACCAGAGAAGGGAGGACCGTGTCTGTAGCAGTTTTAAGTGGCCATATGGATTTCTATATAGTGCAGACTGGTGTATATAGATAGTTATATACATCTATATAATAATCACATAGAAATTTGTTGAACTCCTTTTTGTAGAACTTACATCTGTAAATCTAACTTCTGGCTGAAATAATAGAAAGGAAAAAGGGACACAGTTCTTAGGGGAAGGCGGCATTCCAAAATTAGAGAGGCATCTAAGTGTACCAAGCAAGTTTAGATAGATGGACAAAAATCTTGTTATCACTAGGGGAGAACTGTCACAGCTAAATATAACTTTATTGTGCCCTCTGGAGGCAAGGTTTTATATTGCAGGGTGTTCCTTATTATAGGCCCAACAACAGTTATCATACATAGAGAATTCAAAGGATGCTTAAGAAAATAACTAATTGAACTTTGCTAATTGTATATTCTTAGCCAGAGCTTCAGTTTTAAGGAATTCTTGGTCAAAAGTCTTCTGATGCTTGTCCTTCTAGATTGGTTGGCTTACTTTATTAACAGTTAAAACAACTGTTTAGAGTTTTCTATGTAATTCTATGAGTAAGGCACATGGGAGGGGCATTTGAACTGGGACTGCTCTGAACCGGGGATTTTTATCCCTGATTCAGAGAGCCATGGCCTATCCTCACTACTGGTTTGGGCGAACTGGGGCAAACCGGGAGGATTTCACCCCTGGACTGCACTATAAACAGAATATGTCAAGTGAGTCCTGCCACATGCTGCCTGGAACAACTATTCAAGGGTATTTACACTATGCTGAAGTATTTTTCCTCAGTGCTTATATGAGCATGTACCCAGGCTTTACATGAAGTTAATACAGGTGAGTGCAAATTTAGGTTTCATTTAGATTGCAGCATCCATGCTGAATCAATACAGACTTTATTTGTAAGACATGTTGTGTGATGTTACTTTAAAAGGGGACAAATGTAATAAGATGTTTCCAGATTTATGATGACTGCTTGCAGTGAGCAGCCCAAAAATGGTCAACAAAGAGAACATGTTTTAAAGATATTTTCACCTGTTATTTGTAAACTAGGAACATTCCCAACAAAGTGAAATTTCAGCAGAAGAGAGGTCAGGTGAAAAGCATGGTCTTCCTTACCGAAAAAAATCTATTCAGATGCCAGGGTCTTTGGATTCAAATGTAGAAGACAAGGCCTGGATCCTTCCCTTCTATATCCAGAAGGGAAAGATAAAAAAGCATGTCCAGGAGAAGAGACACAAATCCCTATACAAATGTTTCAGCTTTGATGATACATGGATGGAGAGAAATCGAAAAAGAACCTTTGTGAGAGAGGACCAATCAGACAGAGAGAACGAATCAAGTAACTTCCCAGAAGATCAACTCAATGTAAGGAACCAAAGATAATTTGTCTCTTCTCTCTGTTTGCATCTCGTTCTTCCCTTTCAATGATTCTGTTAACGAGTTCTTCTGCTTCTTTTGTTTCTAACACAACATGGCAATTTTGTGTTCACTTTTGTGAAACTACAGTAACCATAAAAGAAAAGGTTTATCCTGACAGATGGGTCTTCTTTATTGCCTCTCTTGTCTCATCTAGGATGCATGGTGTCATATGTACATAGCTATGATGAATGGATTAAAAGTATTTCTATTTTAGAATATAATTTATATTTTAGAATGCAAATGACATAAATGCAACTTTATTAGAAGCAGTATTAAATATTAAACAACTGCATGCCGAACACCAAGGACCACATAGTATTACGGTAATTCATTCGCTCCCACCCCTCGTTATCACAAATGTATAATTTTAAGAGCCTTCTTTTCCTTTTAAAGTTCTTCATAATGACTTATCTGACATTTCTGATATCTACAAAGCTCTTTTCCCTCAGAGAATACTCCCTGCTCGCCTTTAGCATTCTCATTTGCTGTCTTTTATCCAGATTGTTTGATTTAAGACAAGACTTTTAAAAAAGTAATCTTTCTGGCGTTCAGGCTAGCCGTTTTTCTAAACATGTTACTACTTTTTTTCTGTAGGTTAAAACAAAATCGGTTACTTCTTCAGTGGCCACTGATGCCCTTCCTCTCAAGTTGCACCTCTATTCCCAGAGCACCCCTACAGGACTAGACTGCATGGGCTTGAGGCAAAGCATCTCCTTTCCTGGTATGGCCACCTTTATTATTTGATATCTAATAATTTACACTATAATTTGGTTGATTTTGAATTGGTTTGGTTATATTATTTGCATCAATTAGCTTTGATGGAAATGGGTATTCAGCAATACTATCTTTATTTTCTTCAGTGCCTCTTTTGTATATATTTATATGCATTGATCTACCTCAGGAGAGATCTTATAATGGCATGACCAACTAGTTTATTTTAAGAGACACCACTAGTTTATTCAATTTGTATGCCGCCCTATTCCCGAGAGACTCAGTATTAAGCTCATTAGTGTTGGCACAACATAAAATGGAAGGACTATAGATGGCAATGGCTAAAGTGATGACTTAATATAGAGTTTGACAGAATCCCTTCTGAAGGCTTTATATTTGAAAGAAAGGTATAGTATTGGCTTCAAAAGAATCATGGAGTTGTTGCTCCATTTTCTTTTCAAGGAGTCTTTCTTGACAACTGTTTTCTAATGTCTTCTATTTTACATGTAAGTGTAATCCTATTGCTTTATAAGTTAAGAATAATGTTTGCAAAATGACTCCTTTTAATTTAAATGTAGTTATGATTTTTGTACTCTGAGATTTCAGTGCTTACTGAAAATTAGAATGCAGGAAAATCTTCAGTAGAGGATAATAATAAGCAGGTTTAAATGAAAGCTTAGAAATCCACTTTTTAATTCTCCAGCACAGACATGGATCACAAAGATGTCTAAGCGGTTCAAAGGTACCACTTGGACATCTGTCGTAAAGTATAACTGCTGGTTATATTGTCAGATTGCTTAATCAGTGACATTGCTGATGAACTACTTCTAGCTTGCTTGCTCTTTAAATATGATTGTATTTATTATTTAAAGTTCTTAAAAACATGTAGGGAATTAACGTGACTGCTGAAGTTATCGTTCTTTCTCTTGTTTTTTCCCCAGATGCTTTAACTACAATTCTCTCAAAGTTCTGTTACCATTTGTATGAGGTTAATTATAGTTTAAACAAAAAACAATAGAAAAATGTTTAATACGACAATAAGATTTGCCAACTAGAAATGCCCCACGTTTAACAAAGCTTTAGATATTTTTCCTGGAAAGGAAACCACATAATATTTATGGAAGAAAAGTATATATCAAACTGCATGATAGCTGCTATTCTTATGAATGGCTACCAACACTTGTTTTGCATGCAGCAGTTTTGTTGAAACCATGATGCCATTTCACTCCCTGGAACTCAGCTTATATGTATGTATGTATGTATGTATGTATGTATGTATGTATGTATGTATGTATTAGATAGATAGATAATGATGATGATGAAGATGATGATGGGAAAAGAAATCATGTGTTGTCCCAATTGTAATTGGAGCCCTTGGAATAATACTTAAAGGGCTACTTCGCTATTTGGAAATTCTAAATTTATCAGACTTGAACATTCTGATTCTACAAAAAACCACCCTACTTGTAACAGCTTATATCCTCTGACGTTACCTTAACCGTTCCTAGGTCCTTGGTTAGGACTCAAGCTGTTGAGCTACCAACCAGCCCCAAAGGCTGTGAATCTCACCAAAGATTAACCAAATAACACCACCACCACCACCAACAACAACAACAACAACAACAACAACAATAATATAAGCAACTTGAAGAACTTAAGGCAAGGTCAGCTAAAGAACAAGCAGGTCAAAAGCAGCCTGGAAGCAAGATACGATTTGGAGAATAAAGAAATTGCGATAGTAATTGAAGAGCTGAAGCAGAGAGTTGTTGCCATTGCTGAAAAGATTAAATGGTATGAAAATCGAGTAACTCAGTTCAAGGAAAACTCAGAGTTCAGAGGAAATCAGCACCAGTTTTATAAGAGCTTAGAAAGTGGAGATGGAGTAGCAACAAATGAAAAGCCTGATAAAGAGAAAGCTCTGAAATAAAGTGCATAAAATGGAAGATGTGAAAATAACAAAAGAAATGGTGCAAAGGCAGTCAAGAAAAGTGAAGAATTGGAGTACACCTGGACCAGATGAGCTACATGGTTTCTGGCTAAAGGCACTTACAAGTATGCACGAAAGATTGGCAACCCAAATGAACTAGATCTTAAAAACATCTGACAATGATGAATGGATGACAACTGGAAGGACATTTTTGATGCAAAAAGATAAAAAAAAAGGAAAGGACCCTGGAAACTATAGACCAATCACCTGTTTGCCAACAACATACAAGCTCCTTACTGGTACCATTGCAAACCAAATTTATGGATACTTGGAAAGAAATGACTTGCTTCATGTAGAACAGAAAGGATGCTGCAAAAATTCAAGAGGAACAAAGGGCCAACTGCTGATTGACAAGTTAATCCTAAAGAATTCAAAGAAAAGACGAACCAAGCTGTTCATGGCTTGGATAGACTATAAGAAAGCATTTGATTTAGTTCCACACAGCTGGATCAAGAAATGCCTGAAAATCTTTGGCATTAGCAGCAACATACAAAAATTAATGGAAACGTCAATGAACCCCTGGAAAATGAAGCTTGTAGCTAATGGAGAAGAACTGGATGAAGCTGAAATTAAATGAGACATTTTCCAGGGTAATTCCCTTTCACCCCTACTTTTTATACTTTCAATGCTACCACTGACAACCATTTTGAAGAAGGTGAACTGTGGATAAGAACTTGCAAAGAAAGGACTGAAAATTTCACACTTGGTGTATGTGGATGATTTGATTTATTAATTGAAAGCACAAAAGAATTTAGCCAAGACATTGGTATGCAGTTTGGAATTGACAAATGTGCAATAATGGCAACCAAGGCAGGCAAGGTCCTAGAAGATGATGGAATACAACTTGAGAATGAAGAAATGATAAAGGCAGTAAAACCAGAAGAAAGCTACAAGTACTTGGGGATTTTAGAGGCCTCTGACTTAATGCACAATAAAGTTAAGGAATTAATCTCAGCCAAGTACATTCGATGAATTCGCAAGATATTAAAGTCCAAACTGAGTGGAGAAAACATCATAAAAACCATAAATACCTGGGCTATACCTGTACTGTGGATGTCCTTTTTGGAATTTTCCATCTGACCAGTATAAAATCTAAAATACCATTAGAAAAGATCAGGGTTCTAAGGTCCATGAAGGAAGGATGAGGCATATTGCTTGTAAGAATAAATTCTCTACTTTCAAATTTCATTTCGTTTATGAAGGATCAAAGTATTTGGATCTTTCTAAACTGTCAAAATAATATACAGTAGGCCCTTTTTATTTGGAATGCTTCAGAAGCTTTTCTTAAGGGAAATAGAGATATCACATTTCCTCATCACTAAACTGTAGTATTTTGTCACAGACAGTTTTATTTTATTGATCTTCTCTTGGTTAGCAAATCAACTGCAATAACTTCTGGAAAATGAAAAGTAATCATGAATTATAATGAAATATTGCTTGTGTGATTTCACTAGTGAGGATTTCAGAATGTTCTTCCTCCCCCTCACTTGTCTGTCCCATTTAACTGAACTATTTCTTAGAAGCTAAATGGTGTCTTGATGTAGCATTCAAGCATTATATATGTTCATATAATCCTTAAAAAAGGAGAAAATCCTAGAAATACATTTTCCTTTACCTGCAATAATGCAATGCAGTTGTTAAGAAAAAGAAAAGCTTTGGTGTATGCTCTTCATGGATGATGTTCTCTAAAATTATCCCATTGGGTTTTAAAGCTCAGGTTTGTAACCAAATGCCACTTCCAAATATGATTGTTTTTGTCTATATGAGTAATTTTGGAAAAAGAGAAAAAAATCTCTTTTTCTTCTTTCTGAAACATTCCTACATCATGCAGGAATTTGGATTTTCTTTTTCATACTTTCAAGGCATTTAACTAATTTCATCCATTTCAGTATTTATTTTAAATAGCCAGAAACTTGAGCTACCTATAACAACATCTAATGTCTTATCTCCAATTTGTGTTCTTATAATGTTGCCCTTACAGCAACTTAAAACTCATAATAGCTAAAAACCTATTAACAAGTTTACAATTTTTTTATTTGATTTATAAATTGATACTGTTTTATATAAAATATTTCATTTATATTCATTTCATATATATCAATTTTATATATATATCATTTTCATACTGATAAATATTTTACCTAGGTTTTCTTTTTTTTTAGCAAAACTACTTTGAAGTCTTGAGAAAATAAATATGGAATATTTTTATGCAATCTGATTTAGAATTTACTGAAAACAGAAACACTGCTATCAGAATACTGGATGAAGCCAAAATCTCTTTTATTTTTCAGGCTTAGGTTACAAAAAATAACAATATGAATGTTGTTTTCATTCTGAAATGTCTAAAACATTAGGAGATGACCAGCCCTACCAACAGAAGATACATTTTTGAAGTTCCAATATATCAATGCCTAATTGAATTTTGTGAATTATATGGTTGGGAGATGAATCACATTGCGTTGTATAGTCACACACATTCCAAATTCGAAATTTTCTTTTTCTTTCTCGAATGTTATGCATTCCAGATGCATTTATGATATGCTGAGAATTCCTAGACAACAAAGATAAATCTAGTCTTTAAAATCTCAGTTGACCTGGAAAATACCAAGTTTGAGGAAGATTATGACATGATTAGATTATTTATCTACAGTTTTTTTAAAAAGACCTCACTCTATCCATACTAAAACTGCAAAGTATGGTCAAAATATCATATTTCTCAAATAACTGTAAAACAGCAGCACAAGACATTCTAGTTTTCTTCTTTATCAAACTTTTAAAAAAAACAATTTTAATGCATTTCAAATATTAAAGGATCAGCTAACAGTATCATATATATTGATTTTAAAAGAATGAAACTATAATTTATTGATTATGTAGCAATTTATATAATTATAAAATCCTCAAGGAGGTTTATAATTATTGTGAAATCCATGTGCTAAAAGAATCTCCACATAATCCATCAATAATTACTTAGAGAATATAACCAACCAAATATTTAAAGAATATCTAATAAAAAAGGCACATATATCAACTAAATGTTTACCAAAGTATAATGGTTTTTTATAGGTTCCCCAAAGTTAATAAGCTGGGGGCTTATTATTTGAGTCATCTTAGCGAATACACTGTTCCACAGACTAGTATTAACTACTGAAATGACAGCTTAATTCTAGCTCAAGCTATAAAGGAGATCTGGAAGTTTGTATATTTGCTTGTTTGTATTAATAAAATAGAATTGGCCCCTTTGGTTAGGTCTCCTGTGTAGATTTCCTGAGAAGGCTGACATCTATTTTTCAAGTCTAAAAGTACAAATTTCCCACGCTCTCATTTACAATCTGAGAATTTAGGGTGGGTCCCTTCTGAACTACTTCTGCAGCTGCAGGCTATGCCCTGTTGGAAAAAAATGTCCATCTGGGTTCCGTTCCAAGTAGGAAGAAAGACACTGGAAACATGGATGCTTGGAAAGATGGTTTAATGGTGGACAGGACCACATGGCTTGAGATCCTGGGCAAAAAAAGAGCACATGAGTGAGAGAGGGAGAGGGATTTATACCCTCTCTTGGGCCCTGCCTTGGAACTTCCTGTTCCTGTGTAAGAAATGTACTCTGATTGGGTTGTCAGACTCCCATAGGCCCCTGTAGGGGTAACTTTGTAGGTGGGTTTTGAATCCCAGGCCTGGTTGAATCTTGCTGGGTGATGATGTAATGAAGGGGCAATTCCTATTATGGCTTCATGGCTTTGTCCTGGTTTGGATCTTGACTGAGGGCTAATCCTATCACCCTGGAGCTGAAGGTATTTTGTGTTGTAGATAAACTGGCCCAGTTCTTTGTCTGGTAGATATGTTGGTACCAAAATATCTTTGATGGGGAGGGGGGGGTGAGGGCAGGGAGCTGAGGCTCTGAGTTTATGTCTTTAGAAACATGTTTCTCCTTTAGGAAAAATACAATTTTCTGCCTTTTTAATATTTCTTAGAATAGTTTTCTAGGAAAGGGGTGGGTGCTCAGTTTCTACAGCCCTCTCATACAAACATATAAATATTCTCTAGCATTTCTTCCCCCATCTCTCAAGTTCATTCCCACATAAGTTACATACAGCAGAGTCACCTATGTTATATTTGAATTAGACTTAAGCTTACTAGTAACCAGTGCAGTGATCAAATTACACCAAATTAAACAGATAATTCCATATACTTTTAAAAAAGAAAACAGACTTTTAAAAACTTTACTGAAAGATGCTGAACGAAGGTACTCAGCCTGAAGAGGTCAAAAAATTCTGGTTTCTGTAATAAATTAGTTTCACTCCAATTGCCTATATTACAATCCTTTGAGAAATGTTGAAGGAGATAAAAGGAATATTTGTTAGTACACTGCAATAGAATATTATGTGACCAAGTCACGGAAGAGTGCACAAATGATTTGTGAAGCTCTACAAATCAAACTTCACCTCTGGGTAACTGAAATAGCTCCTTAGTGAAGGAAGCTCAGTTCACAAATGGTAGATTTTCAAACTTGCTTGCTTGCTGGTATAACACAGTGAGTACACCTATGGTCTTTTGCAAGCTGCGAGAAAGCTCTTATGTGATTAGGTCAGCAATGGAATTCACAAAATGAAATCACTTGTTTTATGGTCTGTCCTGCATAACCCTTTAGATGTGAAATGAAAAGCATGAAAATATAGAAAGCCATGATAAAAATGGCTGCACGGATATGTGAATTCTTTTCCTACATGATCTTCTACAGCAGTGGTTCCCAAACTTGGCAACTTTAAGACTTGTGGACTTCAACTGCCAGAGTTCTCCAGCCAGCTGCTGGCTGGAGAATTCTGGGAGTTGAAGTCCACAAGTCTTAAAGTTGCCAAGTTTGGGAACCACTGTTCTACAGCATCAAAAAACAACAATTTACCAAATTTGTATGCCACCTTACTCTCAGTGACTGTTCACTGTTGCTTACTGTAATTAGAAGCGCTCTATAATTAGGTAACACAATTCGGAAAAAAACCCTAGAATTTAAATTATTGTTACTTTTATTATTATAATATTTTAATCTGTCTTTTTATACATAATTCAAAGTGACAAACTTTTAATAGCTGTTTTAAGGTTCTGGTTTTCCATTCTGGTATCCATTGCATCTGCCATAATGGTAAAGTGCATTTAACTTATCCAGAAAGTTTTCAGACACAACAAATTCAGATGGGAATATGGAAGATACCTATTGGTGACCAAAGATAGGGGCACATCTTTATATACAGTATAATTAATCAAGTCAACTTGTATCTAATTTTTTGAGGAACTGCCGCAGTTCTATGTATTATATTATATAAGACATCACACAGCAAATTTTAATTACTTCCATATTCTTCCAGCATCTTCTAAAATGCATGTTAATCATACATATCTGTTGTGACTCAGCAGATGTCTGCTGTGAGTCTTTTCGGGATACAAGATTCATTATGCAGCTGGGGCTTGTTAGGGGCAGGCTTGGAGATAAAAGGACGGATGCTGCCACGCCCTAGTCGCATGTTCCTTCGTGCGTACAACATTGCTTGATACACTTGGATAAGTGCTTTGGTGTTTCCAGTAACCCTGATTCAAAGCTACATTTGGAGAAGTGCATTGCTTGTAAGAGTTGTTTTGTTTTTCATTCCGTTATCTAGTCTGTATTTATGTTATTTTTGGGCTCGAAGCCAGTTTGAACTGAGAACTGATAAAGAAAGTTCCTTTTAAGTTTATTCGTCTTGCTGTTTGTTAAGAGCCGTGAAACGGGGACAGATATACGATTGTAAAATATGTTTATCTTTTCCAAATTTAGTGAATAGTAAATAGTAAATAGTAATAGTAAATAGTAAATAGAATGATCCATTAAAATACTTTACATTAGAATAGCACTGATAATCCTAGCATAGAGGTAACAGCAGTAACATATAAAAAATAGTTAATAGTAGAATTAGGTGGCATTAGGATCAGGAATTCAATTTCAGCCAAGAAAACTATATCCTAGAGATACATTGCATTTATAATGGGTACAAGCTAAACTTCTTACGTACATTAAAGGTGGTTTTTAAGGATGAAGCCTGCACTTGCAATAAATGTTATGTTAAAACACCAATGTTTAGTATCTGTTCCTGCCAACAATATTGAGAATATGCAGCAAAGGTCCTAGAACTCTTTTTCCTGGCTGAGTAGATACGCATTCTTTCCTTCTTTGAACTGGCAGAAAAATAGAAACTCTGCTTCCCCTACAAGCTGAGCAAGTTAGTTTGAGTCTCTTTTTGTCACACTCCCTTCTTTCCCAGCACTGAACTCCCTTTTTTTCTGCTAATGTCTCTACAAATCCTTTTGCCTACTTTTGTCAAAGTTTCCTCTCCACATTTGTATCCAACCAGTGAGTAAGACCCTAAAAATCTGGCTGTGTGATCCTGAATGTGAGGTGCTGAATGTGTCAAGGACCCCATTTCTGGATATTTTTGCTAACTAGCCAATTATCTTAGCTGCTATGTATATTTATTTTTGATATTTTTATTGTGGTTTTTTTGTTATTTAGTTTTTTCATTGTGATAGATTTTTTTAAAATTAGAGATGGGTGGCTATGGAAATTGAATAAATAAAACTATCTTAACTTTTGAGTCACACATGCTTTACAATTTGGAGCAATTGTAATGCTATTTATGTTGTTCTGTTTTATTTGTTTTGGATTATGGAAAAATGATGAATCATAGAGATTTGCCCAATATATGTGTCAGGTGATCTCCACATACAACTATGACGCTCTGTTGCCCTTAGGCAGGATGGCAATACATTCCCACTGCCAGTGCTTAATGTAAGGTTAAATACATTCATGCTGTTGACTTCTGTGTTGAATGGAAAGGAAAGGCATTTTGCCTCAGGTATAAACTTGGCTAACTTTGTTCACTTGATCCCATGTATATACGTATATATTTGGTTACTGTTAAAGATATTTGAATTACAAGGGTGAACAGATTATGCAAGCCCTCAGGTTCTCCAGTTATTTGCCCATACCTAGCCTTTTGGTTGATTCTTTCTTATCCAAATACTTATCAGGTGTTTAGGTGAAAGAGGAAAAATATTCCTAGGGATTCAGATATGAAAGAATCAATCATTTTAGATACTGGGCAGAATCCAGCAAAACCTGGAAGTCTCAAATAATGCATCTAGTCAGGACCAGAAAGTTTTCCTCTTTGTCAGATGATCTTTTAAACATTTATATTAATGATTGATCTGAGCCATTGTTAGTGTTTTCCTGCTGTTTTAGTCTACCTCGGTGTATATGCATGTAGGGTAGTGATGGCGAACCTTTTTCTTATAAATTGCCAAAATTGTCCCAATGCATGTGCTATTGCAAACATACATGTGTCCACACCAATTCAATCTTCCATGCCCACCTGCGCATGCATGCACACACAGAGCCCGTGCGTATGCACATGACCCCTCCCCAGCGTCTGGAGGCTTTCCTAAAGCCTGGGGAGAGTGAAAACATCCTCCCTTGCCCCCCCCCCAGAGGCCCTCTGTAAGGCAGAAATGCATTGTTTTCAAACTTCTGCTTGGCCTGTTGGGGCCATTTTTCACCCTTCTCGGGTTTTAGGAAAGTCTCTGGAGGCTGGGGAGGGCGAAAAACAGGCCCAACAGGCCAACTGGAAATTTGTTTCTGAACTTCTGGTTGGGCTGTTGGGCCTGTTTTTTGCCTCCCCAGGCTCTGAAGCCTGAGGAGGGAGAAAATGGGCTCTTCCGGCCCTCCAAAAGGTCGAAAATCGGCTGGCTAGCATGCGCATGCGTGCCGGAGCTGACGGCTGGCATGCCAGCAAGTATGGCTCCATGTGCCACCTGTGGCACGCCTTCTATAGGTTCGCCCTCATGGGTGTAGGATCTTTGATGCTGACAAGAATACTTATTTTCCTTTTTTCTAGTATCCTTTCGATGCTAAATTGGTGCCTTAACTGTTAAGATATACAATAGACACCTTCCTTCCTTCCTTCTTTGAATGTGAGTGTGTGTATATATGCATGAGCTCTATTACAATTGTAGATTTCATATTAGTTATGTCACTGCTATTGTATAATGCAGAATCACAATTAGGAAATATTAACATGAGATGGTAAGATGTGGCTGTTCCTTAGTTTTCTTCATGGAGAGGTTGTTTTATCTCCCTGTCATTTCATTTCAGTTTTTGTTCGCTATCTGAAAAATTTTGAAAATGTTTTCTAAATACCGTTCTTTTATAAAGCAGAAAGCTTTAGAGAGACAGCATGTTGAATATTCAAGATAACTTTTACTTTTATGTTTGATCTGCTGCTGATTTTTACCATTACTATGGTATTAACCTGGGTGGATTTGTGTTCTGTAGTACTGAATTGTTAAAGAAAAAAGACATCCAGTGGACACAAACTGTGTGACGCTGAAGTGAAATAAGTGGCTTTTTAAAGGATTTAGCTCTTATCTCTGCATCCAATGCATTCTTCATTGCTATCTTTTGATGTTTGACAGCTACGTGCCAACCCTGAAAGGGCCCCCAGGAGAAGCTGTAGATCCCTACTCTTAGAAACATTAGCAGGGAATCCTTGGTCAAAGTATGTTGATATTTAAAAGGTAAATTATTTCTTCATCAGGGAATACAATTTTTGTATACATGTCTTAATTCCAAAATTCCTTTAAACCAACCCCACAGTTGTTTTAGAAAAACACAGGAAAAATGATTCAGCGGCACGTTTATTTTTTTCTCCTATTGTGAGTGAAACAGATACTCAAAAAGGTGGTATATTACTCTCCTATTTTATGTTTTATTTATGGTAGAGTACAGAAATAATAATGCTGAAATCTATTAGTGAATTCTAAGGCTTGTCAACTATTTTCTGATAAGAGCATTCTTAATTTAAAAAAAACTGCATGAAAGGAATCTTCAAAAGCTAAACTTTTTCCTAGCGCTGTGGGATATATATTTTCCTCTGGAAAATTTTGTTTGAAATACAGGTGTCTTAAAGAAACAGACACCAACATATGAATATGTTGCCATCCTTAGTAAAGGTCTTTGCATCTTTCTTCAGGTCTTAAATGTGTTCTTCAAATACACCTGAGGCTCTCTGCACATGCTAAGCTTGTTGGAATCTCTTCCATGGTTTTTTTTTTTGCAGTCTGGAAAGATAGAGCATATGAAACTCTGAACAACCCTAGACCACCCTGTTCCTGTTGCGTTGTGCTGTCAGATTATTAATATGTGCCCCTTTCTTTAAAAAAATGTTTTGTATAGGAAACTTTTTAATTCCTCCCCCTCAGATCTCCAACATGAAATACATATTGGAGTAATGAGGTTGTCCAGCACCCACAGTCACACTGTTCTGATGAGCTGGTTTTTCATCTCTCTGAATTTGATCACCTCTTAATTGTTGTAGAATGGACTGTGGTAGCTTTGCAGGATAGTGCCATTGCTTCAGGGTTAGCTTATTCTAGATACAAACCAGAATAGTATGAGGATGTGCAGGCTAGTCCTCTGAATATCTACTTATATACTTACAGGCATGCTGCTCCCTTCATTCTGTTTAACTACTGTCCGCTGATGAGGGAGCTGCCAGTGAAGCAACTCTTTCTCCTCTCCCCAAGCCTTTTGGAACTGCTTCAAACTTTTCTATAGAGGTGCATTGCATCCTCTCCTTTCCCCTGCAATTTAAGCTCTCTCTGTCCTGTCCTTGGTTTGTTTAATCCCTTGGAATCAGCTTAGAAATAAGCCTACTTCTGCAAATTTGAGCTGAGGCTTTTTCAACAGTCAGCAAGGGAGCCTCCCTGGTGGACCCCTATGATGTCAGGTTGCATCGTGCAGCCGGTTGGCAACGCGGAGGAGAGGAATCCCACACAGCTCTTAGACCGCAAGACCTGGTGGCCACTGCCCTGTGTGTAACTGCAGCTGACTCTCCCTCTTCCTTCGGAACAGCAGAGCCTCCTGGCTCTCCATCTGCCTGCCTGCATGAGGACCCAGCAGTACTCCAGCTGTGAATCTGCGGGTGGAGACAGCGGAGCCAACTGTAGTAGCAGTGGAAGCTCTGGCCTCTCCCCAGGTTCAGATTCAGAGAGCAGTGGAGTGGTGTGCGGTGGTGGTAGTGGGATGCGAGGGGTCCTTTCCAGATACTGGAGCCTGGAAAGTCTTCATTCCACTTCAGGTAAGAACAGCTAAAGGGCGACTCTCTGATACCTTGGGGAATAGAAAGGGAAGCAAGGAGAATTTGTGTGAAATGGAAATGAACAATAACAATGCTAAATGAATACATTAAAGAAAATTTAACAAGCTTTATTCCTGTGCCTTTTACTACTGAAAGCCTGATTCTTCTTCCGGAATGAAGAGAAAAGGAAGGATGGAGATGTGGAAGCTGGTAGGAGGCTGCATATCTGCTCCGCCACTTTCTCGTTCTACAATGGCAAAGTTACTGTGAAATCTAAAATATAGCACATTTTCTCTCTCATGAAATGTCTTGTCACTGAAGATTAGCATGGGTTATTACTGCATGCCATAGTCTGATTTCTATTTATTTTGTCTTATTTGAGAAATATTTCTTATTCATCTTTTAAGTACTACTTCTACGTCATTGCTTTCGCTATGTCTTTTCAGTTTCTGCCATTCAAGTGATGTAAACAATGTATGGATATAAAAGCTCTGAATGTAAATACATTGGAGAGAACTGTACCCAACTTTTTTTGACTGTTAATATTTGACTAGTTTGTTTCTTATCATGGCTTTCTAATTACTTTTTTTAGATCAGTTTTGACTAGTCTGTACTTGCCATAAACAACTTCTTTCTGGATAGTTTTGATTCCAGTGTTCAAGTATATCAAAAGACTAGTTCTCCTCCAGCATATTTTTCTATCAAAAAAGCTTGGATTACTGAAAACATTAAATTTAGCTGATACAATTTAAAAGGCTTTTAAAAGGATCGCTGCTACTTTATACAGCATTGTGTTTCTGTTTACAAAATTCCTATTTAAATGACAAATCTTTTCTAATGATCTGTATTGATTAAATAACCTTACATCTTTTTCTGTCGTATATGGTTATGATGCCCTGAGGAAATAAAATACATGGGCAGATGCTAGATGATAGACTGTGTTATTATACCTCTTCAGTGGGACCTGAAAAACAATGTCATAGTCTGAATGTTTTGCTAATGTTGGCTTGCTGATATTCAGGTTTGCATCCATTTGATTGCTTCCCCCCCCCCCCCAGCAATGGTCAGTTGACATTTCATGGCTTCTGAGATTACTGATTGCTCACAGCACTGTAATATCTTATAAACTGTTTCTCCAAACATTTATATGTGTATCTTCTGGAAACCTTCTTCAAACCTGCCAAGATCTCCATCTTGTTCATGGGTAGTACTATTTTGGTTATGAAGCAGTAGAGCCTGGAAAATATAATTAGCAGAAATTATAGCATTAGAATGAAAACTATTCCTTGGCACACAAAGGCCCAGTTTTCTTGAAACATTATCAATATCTACATTGCAATTAACGTATGTATTGTAGCAGCAACATTTGTGACAAATTTCTGCTATGGCTTTGGTCTAAATATCACAGTATGATACAGAAAGGCTCACTTTCCCACTCTGTTATGGAAACTGTCATGGTTTTAACTGCTCTTATCTTTGAGGATCCTTGTTGCAGACTTATATTAGTTCACATCAGCCATTCTTCCTGGTTTGATGTTGACATAAATGAAAATGTTATTTTTCTTCATTGTATTGTGCCAAGAAATTCTGTGTGTGTGTGTGTGTGTGTGTGTGTGTGTGTGTGTCTGTCTGTCTGTCTCTCTCTCTCTCTCTCTCTCTCTCTTGCTCTCTGTATTCATTCATCCATTCATTCATTTCTGGTGGTGTTTCCCTGATACCGGTGAAAAATGTTTTGCTTGCTATTATTAGTGTAGCTATCTTCCTCAGATGGGTTTCCTCTAAATGAATAGAATGGTATCAATCTTAGGAAGGTTGCATTGATAAAAGTCCTACCTAGCACTATACAAAATAAATAAAAAGAATGTAAAGTGGGATGTGGTGGTTCAGTGGCTAAGACGCTGACTTTGTCGACCAGAAAGGACGGCAGTTTGGTAGTTCGAATCCCTAGCACCGCGTAACAGTGAGCTCCTGTTACTTGTCCCAGCTTCTGCCAATCTAGCAGTTTGAAAATACATAAAAGATAGGGACCACCTTTGGTGAGCTTTCGGCATTTAGTCATGCAAGCCACATGACCACAGAGACGTCTTTGGACAGCACCGGCCCTTCGGCTTTGAAATGGAGATGACCACTGCCCCCTAGAGTGGGAAACGACTAGCACACATGTGAGGAGTAACCTTTTCCTTTTACCTTTAAAACATTTCCACATTCCACACAGCTGTTGTGAAATCTTGTGAACCTTGTCAGGAGAATTTTTTTAAAAATATTTTTACTTAACTTTCTGTTTCTTGAAGATTTGGTTTCTCAGCAGCTGTTGTCAATGGTAAATTGACTGAGCAATCACACTTCAAAGACTCCCATTTCTGTAGGTCTCTAAAATAGCACCCCACAGTTTGCTAGTGACAATCAGATGAATATAAAGGCTCTAGGTTATATAGATAGGTTTTAAAAAATGAAAAAGAGACTAAAATTGCCCTCATTCTCTTATCTTTCACCTTATATTGTATCAGCTTGTATTATTTTGAGTTGGAAAGAGTCCAGCAATTACTGTACATTTCTATTAGCACTAACTGGGATCAACCTGTGCAGAAACAACGTGTTTAGCAATAGAACTCTTTTAAAGTTGGGTATTCTACTTACTAATATTTAATATTTAAGGTTCATGCTCAGATTGAAAACATAAACTTCCTATACTTTAACTTTATTTTTATTACTGTCCCACAAATTAAAGCCACAAATTTTGTTATAATTTTGCAGGAGAATTGGGCTAGTTCTTTGTTCATTGAACTCTATCACATATGCTTTCCTTAAGAAATTGAAATTGAATGTAACCTCTTAGGATTCTTATCACTTCAATAGTCATTTTGTTTAAGACAGATAGGCTGCCCAGGACCTCTGGAGAGATCCAGTTGACAAAAGATGCTGCTGTGGCATTGTGGTCATTTATTCTGACTCAGATGGCTATTGCTAGTATTTTATTTCTTGTGTATATGCTGATTTTGCCTTCCCATATTGCAGTGGTTCCCAAACTTGGCAACTTTAAGACTTGTGGACTTCAACTCCCAGCTCTGCTGGCTGGAGAATTCTGGGAGTTGAAGTCCACAAGTCTTAAAGTATTGTATACGTTGGCTTATTACTCAGCATTCAGCTGAGTACCTGTGAAAATTCACCAGTATAGATTGTGGAAAAGACACGTGAAAGCTGATGCCCAAAAATACAATCAGTCTGTTTGACTTTGGAGTCTCTGAACAAGATTGCTCTGGTTTCCAGAATACTTGAAAAAGGCTATTAGATTTAACTTCAATGTCATCATTTTGAATAATAATGATGCTATGCAGAGATGAAAAGAAATTGGAGCTCTTCTAGCAATTTCAACAATGTTGGAGTTCTCTGAATAGAAGAGTGAGGCAAGTATTCTGATGCCTTTCAGAAAAATAGCTAGCAATAATTCATCAATCCTTGTAATTTTTCAAAGAACATTTTTCATGAGAAAATTGGTAACACATGGCTGGCCTTATTCCTGTTTGGTCTAAGGGGGTTTCTTTTGAAACATTTTGAAACATCTATCTTCAGCATGATCTATATAGAACTCATGGACTGTGAAGCATTACTTAATTGTCTTTGGGGCATTGGAATCATGTCTTCAGAAAAAAATATCAAGGAAGATAAAGTAGGAAAAAAATAAAATAGGCATTTGATCCCATTTCAAAGCAACAAGTACACCATCACATATATCACAGCATATATTGTATTTTAGCCTTAATCTGAGAAACCAAGCTAAAGGACATGGGTAGAATGGTGATCTATTCTAATTTATTCTAATACACTTCTTAAATCTCCTTCTCCCAACTTGCATTAATGTTTTAATTCCCAGATAGATATGTTTACCTAAATTTCTAGTCTGAGTATGTTAATTCTTAATCTGTTTAAAATAATGGATTACCTCCATTGTAAATACTGACTTTTATATCAAAATGCAACACTTTATTTTATCAGATTACTATCCTGTCTTTCATTCTAGTTTTACTGTACATCATTTGATTGATTACATGCTATCAAGTGATAGTAGTCTCTTAGTGATGACTTAGATGAGATTTTCTGCATGATGACTATCTCTATGAGATGGGATCCCATTATAGCAATAGCAGTTATACTTATATACCGCTTCATAGGGCTTTCAGCCCTCTCTAAGCGGTTTACAGAGTCAGCATATCACCTCCACAATCTGGGTCCTCATTTTACCCACCTCGGAAGGAAGGAAGGCTGAGTCAACCCTGAGCCGGTGAGATTTGAACCGCTGAACTGCAGATAGCAGTCAGCTGAAGTGGCCTGCAGTACTGCACTCTACCCACTGCACCACCTCAGCTCTTGCCTCCCATTGCCTCTTGCAGTTCTCTTTCTTTCCACCTTTTCCAGATTTAGAAGCTAAGTCTTCACATTATCTGTCTGAGGTAATTTACACCAAGGTGTTATCCAACCTGAAATTAAATGAAATTTAAAAAACAGCTACTGAACTGAAGATATAGGTCATTTAGGAAGCCATTAAGAGTCTTTATTTCCATTTCTTAAGTAATATAATCCAAAACAATATAAAAACTGTTCAAATGGTTTGCTCAGCAGGAATTCTATATAATGCACATATATTTTATTTCTTTTTAAAAATATAATTTTATTACAACTTTTTAGAAAGAAGATAAAAAACTAAAAAAAATTAATACATAGGGAAGAAAAAGGACAAAGAAAAAGATCAGAGAAAGAGCTAAAAGTGTTAAAACAAAGAAAGGAAGTACAAAGAGGTAACTTCTGATTCTCTTTACAGCAATTATAAGCACAGTTATAAAATTATTTTATATAAATCTTGCTCTAGCCAAAAACTCCATTTTTATACAATCCTGTCAAATCAATTTCATAACTCATAAATTGATTTTTTCTGTTTCACACAAAAAGGTCTATAAGAGGTTTCCAGTCAGCAATAAACACAGGCATTGCCTTTTCACTAATCAAAGAAATAAAGGGTTATTTCTGCAAGTTCTATAATGTTCACCAACCATTATTCCATTGTGTGTAGTACAGACTTTCCATTTCTGACCATATAATAATCTCATTTTATTCTTGATAATAATAGGTGAATTCATGCTTCTGCAAAAGGATAATTTAGTGTGTTTGATTTTGAGTTTTAAATACCCAATAATTGTTTTACGTACCCAATAATTGAGGTTTCGTAATGATTTTTATGTACCCAATAATTGAGGTTTCTTAATGATTTATGACAAGTAAATTTTAGTTTATTCAGTCATAGTGCAATATATGAATTAGGCATTATACTGGTTCATATACAAGCAAGCCATATTTTACTGCAATAAGCGTTAGCTGGAACAAAATGAAGCAAAGCCTTAATCTCCCAAACTTCCGCCATCTTTTCTCCTTGGATATGATTGGGAGAAGTTTTACTTACAAAGAGTTGTGCCTTGTGTCACATGAACAGAAATTATGGCTTACAATACAATAGTGAAACAGAGTCTAGTCTCCTCTTAAATAAGCAAGGTACAATATCTAAATAAACTACTATTTGTTTCAAAGAGAAGTCAATCTGGACCAAAACAAACTGCTTATTATTTGTGGAGTATGGATAATTATAACTGGGAGAGGCCATCTTATCTGAAAAATCAAGCCAGGAAAATCATATATTTTTCTGAGAGTATTTGAGCAGAGAGGACAAATAGTGAGATCAAGCATGAGAGTTTGAGGAACACAAAGAAGTTGCATCTAGTTGGAAAATGTGCTGGAGAATATTCTGAAGCTGGCTGGGCTCACTATCCTCTGACAGCATATTTGTGATAAGAGGAAGAGGCGTGAGGATATAAAATGGAGTGGCAAGATGAATAGCCAAAGCAGCTGATTAGAAGGCAGGGTATGGTCTGGGATTTGGACAATCTTTGGAAGGACTTAATGACCCACTCAGTTGTCTTCCTTATCTAGAATTGTATTTCAAGTGGACATTGCTGCTCTCTAGACTATACAGTGGCTTTGGGTACAGAACAACACAATAGAAGGGAGAGCATGCTTCTGGGGAGAAGCTTATAACATGAGTCCTTGAAGTATTAGGAACTTAATTTCAAAGATAAATATTAGGTGTGCTTGCATAAAGGCCAAGAAATGTTATGCTTCTACCCATTGCTCTTAACTTGTTGTTAAGTGCTGGAACAGCTTTCCACTCTAGCCCTTTCTTACGTGTTTCAACCATGTTTCATTTCTATTTCTATTCTATTTCTGCTTTATCCTTTACAGTATTATTTTCCCTCTAAACTCTGGTGCCCATGCTGATGTTTTCCCCCTGTAATCTTTGATTATGTATCCCACCGTAGCTATGTAATGGTTTTATTTTTGATTCCAGTTTAAAAGTAGCTGGCTGAACTTAATGAGATAAACTGCCTTGCCTCATTTATTCATAACTTGATAAAAGCCACCAAAACAGAATTTGCACAAAACCCAGTCATCTTATCCACTGTGTTGGAAAAGCGATCATAAGTCACACTCAAAAGCAATTATCATAATGTGCTGCTGATTAAAACAAAAAACAATTTTCTACTGAATACAGGTACGTAATAGTTCTGGCAAGGATGAAACATTATTTCCAAGCACTTCACTTTCACATAGCATTTTGTAACCCAAAAATAGAAAAGACAGAAATTTGCAAGGTCAATATTTATCAACCATGGCATAGAGGATAGAGCTAGAGAAATGATGGGGAAGTCGGGAATCTTATGAAGACCCCCCCCCCCCTAAAACAAAAACAAAAACACCCCATGAAATGAAATGAAATGAAATGAAAGGGAAGATGGTAAATCTTTTAGGATGGAATTTTTTATCCGTAAGGTATTAGAAATTGTTAATTCGAAAGTTTCTCTTACCCGCAAGATAACTTGCAAGTATGCAGTATTTGGATCAGAAGTTGGTAATGGTATTTTAGAATCTTGTATCTCTCAGCTCTCCTTAAATAAAATGTGCCATTTCTTAGGCTTGCACTATACTTCTGCAAGTCCAAGAAAATATATCTTTGAATTAAGGAAGTGTTGGCCACATATGATTTGAGTATTTTTTTAAAAAAAGTTTTGATATGCATAATATGGTTGAATTTTTAATTTGGCATGTGTTGTCCTGAAATCCCTAGCATTTGTAAGCTATCTCGGTTCCGACAATTCAAATACTACCTGACAAACAACTGATTCTGGTAAATGCTTCTGCTTCTTGAATTCTTAACATAAACTGAGTTGTTTTCTACAAACTATCAAATTAAAAGCAATATAGTTGTATACATAGTTGGCTTGCACAAATAGAATTTACTACTGAAATTATTTGTCCCCAAATATCCCAATGAATGCCAGATTCATAGCTTGAATGGAGTATATTTTCCTCTCTCTTTATAACAAATAATACAAATAAAACTGCAATTATCTTATTTAACACAGCTATTCATTGTTTTGGTACTGTATGCTACCAAAGTAATTAATCATAGTCAATTCATATAAAAAGATTTTTTTGTGTGAATATTTGTAGAGAATCTAATTTTAAACAGCAGCACTCCTGAACAATAACATTTCCATTGGAATGAAGAACACAAAAGAAATATACATTTTTAGTCCAGAAGAGGTTCCTTCTCCAAAACTAATGTTGAGAAACTCTGTCCAACTTTGCTTTTCCACCACATTTGGACGTCTCTTGGTAAATATTTTGATTTGCAAATATGAGAGAGTGGAGAGTGATTTTTTTCTTGTTTTTCCATATATCATTTCAATTTGTAAAGAATATTATCAGTATGACAATAATGTACTAATAATAAGCTAAACAATTTCACATTCTTAGTTATTATACAGTTATCTGTAGGCATGTGAAATATTCAGGATCAGAGAGTCAAGAATTCAAGAAAACAAGCAAAATAACTATATTCCCAGAATAACTCTCAAAATAAATAAGCAGATGGCAACCCTGTGTTCCATGGGACAGCATCCTGCAGGCCACAGAATATGCTGAACTTCCCTTTGGGATTGGAGGAAACTTCTGGCTTCAGACAGGGCCTCTGATCTTGGATATTCCCTTGCCTTTTGCTGAAGCTGGTAAAATGGGAACTAGGAATACTGAGAATAAAGAGGACTAAGGCCTCCAATTGAAGTAGACATTAACTTGAAAAGATGTTGGGGAGAGAGAAGATGAGAATTTAAACTCTGTAGAAATGTATCTACAGTATATACTGTCGACTCCAAATTCTTTCCTCTGTAGTGCATAATCAACTCTTGTGTTTGAGGCTTCATTATTTTCTGTCATAAAGGTTTTGATCTAGAAGAGAATCATGCCCTTGAGTCCTTTGTCAAGTCAAACCAAGTACTGCATAATGTCAGGAGATCTATGATTTGGTGCCAAGCTCTAATATAAAGCCTGACACCAGAGGCCTCCAAGACAAACTTTTTCTAGTGTTGGAGATCTCAACTTTGGAAAGCCTCCAAAGAAGGCAGAGTGGGCAAGGCTGAGTTGGAGAAACAGTGAATACTATATCCTGTTTGGCCTTTGTAAGGTCACCTATACAATTGAAAGATTTCAACTTGCTATTGAGCTGATTTCAGTGTATTCATATCATGTTCCAAAGTATTAGCTGATTAGAATGTAATTTTGGCAACAATCAAAGAAAAACTGGTCCCTGCGTAGCTCTTCCTTTGAAAAATTAGACATGCATTTTAAAAATGATTGGTCTGTTAATTAATAATTGTAATTATTTTAATTCACTATAATAATTAGTTAATTATCAGATTAAACAAGGATTCTGCTGTAGTTTACATATACTGTTCTCGGCCATAGTAGTAGAATTTTTATTGCCAAACACTGGGATTTTAATGTAAATGAAGAGAATCTTGTCAGATATGTTGGATAGACCTGATAAGTTAATGTCTTAAAAGATAGAAATAAAATTAAAAGTGATTTTAACATAAATGAGCTGTATAAAAACATAAATGTGACAGAGATAAATGCAAATGTAGGCATTTAAGAAATACCAATCAAATGCATAAATATAGAATTAGAGGTACCTTGCTTAGAAATACAGTTGTTATGAAAAACACCTTAGAATATTAGTTGATTACGAAGTGAATATGAGTCAGCAGTGTGATTTAGCTGAAAATGCAAGTTTAAGTTGTACCATTTCTTTGAGAAATGTCCTGCATTTGTCAGATTTCAGTTGAAAAATTAAGCCTTCTTCTAACACACATTTACACACACAGACAATTTGAAAAAAGTTTGGAATAGAGTTCAGGCGCTTACAAATTATGGTAAATCCTGGGAACATACCGGTATATAGAAACTAGGTATGTTTAGCCTAGAGAAGAGAAAATGGTAGTACTGTAAAAAAAATTAAAACAATGTCACACAGAAGAATATTAAGACTTTTCCCCTCATCACTCAAGAGGATAGGACATAAAATAATCAGGTCAACTTACTGCTGATTACAAGTGAATGGTAGAAAAAAATATCCCAGAAATACATATGTGTAGTTTGGCAGGAAAACCAATGAAGCAGAGGGCTGGTGACTTGCAGGCTATAAGGGTTGTGGTGGCTGAATTTGGCTTCTTCTCCTGAGATAGAAGTTGGATTCAAGGTCTAAAGAGTCCCTTGCAGCTCTGTGATTTCCTACAATGAATCATATTTAAAGGGCTAGTAATCTGACTGCTCTATTAAACTGGAACTAATAATATGTGTTCCTTTTCTATATTTACTGTTTAAGTTTTTACATGTCTATATTTGAAATAAGCTACTCTATTGTTATTGAAATAATTGCATTTGATACTGTTACATTAATATGATCTGATGCCATGATAGAGGATTAGAATGATTCATTGAAATGTAATCTATTTAACAACTATTATTAAACAGCTTGAGAGTGAAAGGGCTTACATGTTATTCTTGCTTTTCTATTTTCTCAAAACCTTTTGTTTTAGCTTCAGGTTTTTATAGCGCAGCATCAATGATGATCAATAGTGCCATAATACGTGACATCAATTTGGTCAATGGGAATTGAATTTCTGTTTGCACTCATTGTCCCATTAATGCTGTACAGTTGTACCTCAGTGTTCGATTGCTTCAAAACTTTTTGAATTTGGTACTCAGTGCATTTTGATGTGAAAATGTTGTCCGGTGCTCATTCTTTGTTTGGTACTCAATGCAAAGCAAAAGGAAGTGGGGACAGCCATGGAAGGCAGACAGGAAGTTGGCCATTCTGGCACAGAGATAAAGATATTGGGGAAAAAAATAACTATATTTAAAACATATATTTTTCTCTATATATTTTTAAAACATATATGTCTCTCTGGGAAGACTTCAGTGTTATATTTAAATCAAAATTTGAATAATTATAAATTATGGTAATCTTTAGGCATTAACACTTCTAGTATAAGCAATATTGAACAAATTAGGCTTCTGTGAAGTTAGCAATAAGATAAGATAAACAACATGTAGATGTTTTCCACCTTTCCCAATCTAGCCTATAGCTCTGAGGTATTTCATCAAATTAGTTACCAAGTCTGATCTTGCTTAACATTTTCAAGGTCAGCTAGATGTTCTTATCTGAAGGTAAAATATATTACCAGAGGGAAAGTAAGACAATAAAAGGAACATTGCAGTCTTATATTACAGAAAATAAAATCAAGATATCTCTAGAAATCACAGCTTGTCTTTGCAATTAAAGCAATCTTGTATACTGCCTGACTCTCAATGACTCTGAGTGGCTCACAACAATCAAATAATTTATAATAAAATCAATAAAAGATGGCAAATGTGATGGGTCTTATTTTCCCTTGTCAAAGGCCAGGTGAAGAACTAGAAGCATAGCTCTTCTAAATAACAATCGAGTGGAAAACATCCAGATCTCAGAAAGAGCCTTGTCCCTAAGGGCAGGCACTGCTACTTAGAGGTCCATTTCTGGAGCCCTGATAGATTATATTGTTAAAAGAACCTAGAACACACCAACTCTGTAGAATCAAATCAACCAGGCAGGTATTATGGAACACAGATGGTTCTGCAAATGATGGATGATGTGTAGGGCTTTATAGGTAACAATCAGCATCTTCCAGCATCTGGAAGCAACTGGTGCTGCTCATGAAGCACAAATGTTACATGGACATGCCAAAGGTTGCCCATTACTGCATGTGCTGCTGCATTCCTCATTGTAACTTTGGTCACTATACCACCTTTCTTGCCACAGTTTTTAAGTGAATAACTGCAGCTGATAAGTTAGTAACATAAGTGAATCTGGTTCCCCCATTTGACTTTGTCAAAAGGTCACAAAAGGCAATTAAAATGACTCCAGGACACTGAAACCATTATAAATACGAATCTGTTGCCAAACATCAAAATTTTGATCGTGTGACCATGAGGATGCTGCAACGGACTCTAAGTGTGAAAATGGTCGCTAAGTGTGAAAAATGGTCATCAGTCACTTTTTTCAATGCCATTGTAACTTTGGTCACTATACCACCTTTCTTGCCACAGTTCCTAAGTGAATAACTGCAGCTGGTATTTTGTATTTTGGATAGAATATTTTTTTAAATAGTCTAAGACAATTAAAAAAAAAGAATCCACACAGATTAAATTGAAGTAAAACATTTCAAACTATTCCACACAGAATAAATTGAAGTAAAACTATTTTTAAAAATTCTATGCACAATATATTTCAAAGTATTGTGCATAGAATTTTTAAAAATGGCTTCATTTCAGTTTATTTTGGATAGAATCTTTTTTTAAATAGTCTAAGACAATTAAAAAAGAATCCACACAGAATAAAACTATTTAAAAAAATCCTATGCACAATAAATAAAATATTATTTTAAAATACATTAAAAAATAAAAGAAAAAAACACAGCTCACTTACCAGCAGGCACAAGTGAGCACTCCAAGTCAATCCAGAATGATGTAGATATTAATACAAAGAACTGACCAAATTAAAATGGTGAAATTAGTCAGGGAAACATTTTTCAAAGAAACTTTGCCACCATTTTTTCCACACGAGCCGACCTCCAATCTCCGTGCCCTTCCCCTCCGGAAAATCCAGGAAGGAACACTCGTGACTTCTCTAGCCAAGTAATTCCTGCAGCTCTATGGTACTGGGTCATCTTTTCTTATAAAATGAGGTAAAAGGGGCGTGCGGGGGGGGTGTCCGTTTTCTTGCTTTAATGTTTTAATATCTTCAATGAAAGTACTGAGACAGAGAGAGGGTTTAGACAGAGTGCATTTTATCTTGCCCTGGTTAGGATTTCTTAAGCAAATCCACTGGGCTTTCAACATGAAGCCAGAAAATCGGGACTTTTTAAAAACGCCCCGGGACATGGGACAAATTGTTATAAATCGTGACTGTCCCGCCAAAACCGTGACTGTCCCGCCAAAATCGGGACATCTGGTCACCTTATCTTCAGGGGCATCCCCATGCAGAGTATATTACAGTAATCCAACTACAAAGTAACTTAAGATGTGAGTCAGTGTGTGATCAGAAAAGCTCTCAGAGATAGGAAAGTGTGCAATAGGTGTACTAGGTAAAATTATGCAAAGACCTTCCTAACCACAGCTGACACCTGCTCTTCAAGGAAGAGCTGCAAGTCAAGGAAGCCAATATATCCTATTGAGCAAAGATGGTTCCTGGAAGGAAAAAAAAACCACCCTTCTTAAATTCCACAATTCACACTGCAGGAGACTTTTGTTCTTGTGGAAGCACCTGCAGGAAGTATTTTGAAAATAATATGGAAATAGTGTGATGTACCAACAGGTACAATCTTTTATTGTGGAAAATCAGTTAAGAAAACAGATATTACTCCTGCAATAAATTTATTCTATATATCTATGAATATCTGGTTGTAACCATCATGTCTATTAACTACATTGTATCAGAGAGAAACAGCAAGGTTGTTATAGGAAATAAAGGCAAAAAATTACGACTGGACTGAGATATTGTGTTATTCTATGTGAAGGTTTACTAAATATATCTCAGTTGACTGGGTTTAGAGAGTAACTAAATATAAAGCATGGTTTACAACCCTCCAATAGTTGAATTCAAACAATCCTTTAAACCACAAACAAGAAAACTGTATTGCCATTTAGTGAACCCAGAGTATTGTTGGACAATTTTGCACTTAGAAGAGAGCTGTTCATATATGTATGATATCACTAAGCATTATATGAATCCCATTCTTTATCTCAGATTATTTTGCAACAATAATTCATAATTATTATTTTAAAAAATTCTAAAGGAAATTTCTGACCCCTCCATTTGAAATGGACGATACTTCTATTTAAAATGCTTTGAAAGTGAAACATAGTCTAGAGGGCTGTGGTAAATTTATCTGACATAGGGAGGGATATGAAAGAAGTTTTTAGTGAAAGAAGTTGTTTCTTTGTTTTTTTAATGCTACCCATGCATGAAAGATCTTGTGAAGCCATTCAACAAACATTGTACCAATGCAATAAGAACAATTCTTACAATTCTTACATTATTACATTCAGTTTGCTTAGTGCTATAGATTTGATCCTGGGCTAAGAATCCCAGCTTTAAATAATTGTAAATAGGCTCTATGTTTCTAACCAGTAGACTATGAATGAAATCCAAAGTGTGCACAATCTTACTTCAGTAATAGCGAGCAGTCACTAGTGATGAAGTGGTCTTAGACAGAAATAAACTTTCATGCTTTTTGACTTGATTTGATTCCTGCTGAGCTTAATCCTTGCAACTCATTCCACTTTGAGAATTCTGTGTCTATCAAGCAAGAATAATACTGCAGGCAACTGATGAAACAGACTTTGCAACTGCTCTAGTTTTGTAGAATGCACTTCCTCTTCAGTTGAGAGTTCCCAAAGGCTTTCAAAATAATTAAAACATATGATTAAATTGTTTTAGTGTCTCAGATTTTAATTTTGTTATTATTGCAAAGTTGCTGGGGCAACTGTTAGTTTTTATCTATGTGGGTTGTTTTTGCAAAGTTAGTTGGCCCATCTTAAATCACTTTGGGCAGTTAAAGCATAAAACAAAAACATCCTTATTAAAAAAAAGTTAAGAAGAACTAGAGACAGAGATAAAATTGTCATTCATTAACAATGCAAAACAAAATGTACAAAACAAGTGAGCTTAAAGGAAGAGTTATTTTTAAGATCTTTCAGAAAATGAACAGGATAGTTGGTGGTAAGTAAATAAATGCAAAAAGGTTTATGTTACATTTTAAGGATGTTCCAAAACTCTTTGTTATTAATAGATTAAATAAAAATATTTCATGGAGTAGAAAATATTGCCTTTTTGTATTTTTCTCTGTTAATGATTTTCTGATATAGTGAGAAAACAGAACGGAAATGGCCTGTTACAAATCATGTGACACTTAACCATCACAAAGTGTCATCTGGATCCAGTTGGCGGTAGAACATGGATAGCAAGTTCCTAAGTTTTCCTCTTGACTTTGTCTGAAAGAAATAACTTCATGGCATACCATGATTCAAGGAACTGTCTCAGTTCATGACAACATACAAGTAGCCAGAAGACTATTTCGTGAAGTGTTGACATTCACTTGCTTAGTTGATGCCGGTGGGTGTCTTTGGGGTTGGGGTTAGAACGACTGGGTCACCATATGGTAGACACAAGGTTTTTTTTACATTTTATATTGGTTTAGATTCTGGAGGCTTTGCTTCTAAAGGCAACTGTTGTGCTATTCTTTATGTTGCAGGCATTTTAGGGAGCCTTTATATTCTGATCTACAGAGAGGTCAACCATTCTGCAAGGCTTCAAAAATATAGTTGATGAGCATTTCTGTCAGAATGACTTAACAGTTATTTCTAGACATGAGGACAAGTATCATGGTCTAATTTTGCTGATGTTTCCTCTTACTGTCCTCAGTTCATCATCAGGGCAGCATGGTAGAATAAGTGGGAATGCTTATTAATTACCTGGATCAATGATCTTAGATATAGTTTGGGTAACATCCATAGACTGTCTTCCTACTGGGTACAATGGTATTTGTTCTTAGTGAAATAAGTCATATATATGTGTTTGCTGGTCACATTTGTAGCATCAGTTAAAATTGCCTTGATAATAAACTGTAGTTCCATGAAAATTGTTTGAAGCTTTTATTTGACTCTAATGAGCAATTAAATTAGAACATTTATAGAAAAGTTATTTGACACATCTTCCCTCTCCCCTTCAACAAATCTAGAAGCATTTCATTAAAAGATCATGTTGGAGGAAATAATTTAACAATTTATGTAAATCATTTTGAGCCAATTATTTTGCTATATTTGTTCTAGTTTGATCTTCTAATCTTGTTCTACTCTTATGTTTGGTCTAAATCAGTGTTTCTCAACCTTGGCCACTTGAAGATGTCCGGACTTCAACTCCCAGAATTCCCCAGCCACTGAAGTCCGGACATCTTCAAGTGGCCAAGGTTGAGAAACACTGGTCTAAATTCTAAATTGATACATCTTCTTGTTCATATCTTTCTTTTAGAAAAAAGTTAGCTCTTATAAAACAAAACATAAATTTATTAAGCACTATAATACCAATTAGGTGCTGACAGATGCTCTCAGAACATAAGTTATTTGAAAAATAACTTGTTTTTTCATCTTGTTTCTCCAGGGAAACACACGGTAGAACTAAAAATACTTATAAATATAATTTTCACTTGTATAGTCTTTCTATTTATTTTTAAAAGTCCTTTGCTATGATTATTGCAGTGGCATTTAAACTATTGTTTGGGGTAGTAATTGTAGCCTATCTACCCATCCTCAGATGGATATGTTGTTGCTTAGAAAAACAAATACTGGCCATATCAAAAATAAATGGTATAGTCATTTTTCTAGATTTGGATGTTACTTTGGGTACAGATATTTGTAGACAAGGCAGCAAACTTCTTTCTCTTAAGACCAATTCTAAATATCTGGTATTTTTAAAACCTTCATTCCATATTGCATAAAGTTGTAATTGCTTGAAGTGGTCCCTGAAATAATAATCTTGATGGGTTTTTTTTTCTTTGAGAAGATAAGATGTTGACAAAGTGTCTAAACAGTTGTATTATTTGTATGCAAGAATGGCTTTTCTGATAGGTGAATATTTTCTTTATAACTCATCTAAATGACTAAGTGACTAAATTGTAAATTCCATGAAGAACCAGCTCACCCATCATATACCAAAGAAAAGCCATAAGAAATGTCTCCTGAGAAATAGCGGCCCCATTCCCCTTCCCTTTTGGACCTTTAATCCTTTAACTGTTCCAAATGATTATTGCAATTGTACTGCAATTATGGTCTTTTCATACCCACATAGTCCCCCTCCCCAGTTTGTATAAAGAGCTATATAGAGGCAATACCTAATATTGCCCTCTGACCATGAGAAACTTTCATTTCATTTGGTATTTTTTTTAACATAGTCAAGGAAGTTATTTGTTGGCTCCTAGGAATTTATTAGATTTAGTCCAGGTTCTAGCTTTGCCTACATGTTTGGAAAAGTGGTTTGAGCCCATACAAATATGCCACTGATTATATTTAGTAGGGTCATTGTCTCTGCAATAGTTATATAACTATTTCTGCCTAGCTTTTTAGAAGTATATGGGAAATACTGTATTTTAACAACAACAACAACTACTACTACTACTACTACTACTACTACTACTACTACTACTACTCCTTTTCCTTGTTCACAAAACCTTTTATAATATCTTATATGTAACTGGATTATTTGGTAAGATGATAATGTAACCATATCTGAATTGATGGGGAAAAGAAATGAGAGCAAGAAAGAAAATCCTGAGGAACTTAGTGAATTTCTTGTTTGCTCAGCTGTTCTTTGTTCATTCTCTAAGACTTTTGGGGAGGTAGAAATGAGAAAAAGAGCTAAGACTCTTGCTTAGAGTATGACTACCAGGTTTGGGTTGCAAAAATCTTGACAGATAGAAAGTGGCAGATGCCAACTAGTAGTGGTATGTGTTTTTGGAACTCAAATTTGCTAGACTTAGCTTAGTGTAGTGGTTTCCAAGTGTGGCAATTTTAAGACTTGTGGATGCAGGTCTCAGAATTTCTCAGCCAGCCATACTGTTTGTAGAGCCCTGGTGGGAGAGAGCTGGGAAAATCCAATATCTAGTTGGAGATTTTATGTAATATGATACCTTTCCAACAGAATTTTTCATTTTAGAGACAAAGTGGCAATACACAATTGATAGCAACTTAAGAGGAGCAGTGGTAAGATATAAGCCCTAGTTTTCTACCACATATCAAAGGCTTATCTTGAGACTAAATTCAGTCTCATAATAGTTATGCTGCTACGTATCACAGAATTTGCTGTGTCAACAAGGATTGGGCAGTTTGCATGACTCAGGCTGATTTAAAAAGACTACCAGTCTTTTGCAAGTTTATTTCTCTGGTTCATTTTATCCATTCAGCTAGAAGATTGAAAGGAAATAATAAATTTAGCAGAAATAAAGAATAGGCTAGTATCAGAAAAAGAGTGAGGGCCACCACCTGCTTTTTGTTTAGGGTTCTCCCAATGCTGGCATCAGTCCAGGGCTGGGTTTCAAAAATTTTTAGAACCTCTTCTGTAGGTGTGGCCTGCTTTGTGGGAGTGGCTTGCCCGCCATGTGACTGGGTGGGAGTGGCTTGGCAGTCATGAGACTAGGTGGGCATGGCCAACTTGTAAAATGTGATGAAACTCACTTAACAATGCTCTTGCTTAGCAACCAAAATGTTGGCTCAAAAACTCTGGCATTTGAAGCACGCAAGTCTTAAAGCTGTCAAGTTACAAGACCCTTGCACCCCTAACCCTTTAGAAAAAAACCTCAGGGGTGTTCAAACTTGACCACTTTAATATTTGTGGACTTCAACTCCCAGAATTCCTCCTCCAGTCATGTTGGCTCAGGAACTCTACCACTGAAGTGAGCAAGTCTTAAAGCTGTCAAGTTACAAGACCCTTGCACCCCTAACCCTTTAGGGGGAAAAAACCAGGGATGTTCAAACTTGACAGCTTTAAGACTTTAAGGTTTAGATAGAACTCTGAGAGGCGGGCAGGGCGATTGGTGAGCCAGCCAATCAGTGAGCGGCGGGTGGGGCAAGTGTGGTGTGGACGCGTGGGGGGAGGGAGCTGGAACCGGTTCTAAATGGCACGGTAGATCTATAGAAGAGAACTGGCAGGAACCCACCCCTGCATCAGTCCCACCAAACTGCCTCTTCCCAACAGACATGCTAAAATAATCCTAACAGAAACAGATTATCATTGTTTGCAATAAAGAGGGTTTATATAATACATTGAGTTAATCTTTTCAGCTAGCCTTTTCAAAAGATCTAATTTTGTAAAAATGAAGAATATTGTAAATCACATTTGGAAGAGGGCTCTTATAATCTTTATGCAGTTACCAAGTTGCAAAGGTCTGTTAGAGTAAGCATCCTTTATGACTCTCAGCTCCCATAGGAGTTCCTTAATAGAATTTATATTAGACACAGGCAAGTCAGCCTAATATCTTATTTCCTTAGGATTAGGATTTATTTCATTTATATGCCGCCCTTTTCTCCAAAGGGGACTCAGGGCGGCTCACAACTCAGTCAAGGGAAAGGAGGTACAAACAGGGGATAAAAGACAAACAAACAATACACAATTTAAAAACATACAACAACCATACCATTCGAGAAGGGGGGGGGCAGAAGCTCTTTAGCCCCAGGCCTGCCGGAATAGCCAGGTTTTGAGGGCTTTGCGGAAGGCCTGGAGGGTGGTGAGGGTTCGAATCTCCACGGTGAGTTCGTTTCAGAGGGTCGGAGCAGCCACAGAGAAGGCTCTCCTCCGGGTAGTCGCCAGTCGGCATTGGCCGGCGGATGGAATTCGGAGGAGGCCTAATCTGTGGGATCTAATCGGTCTATTGGAGGTAATTGGCAGCAGGCGGTCTCTCAAGTACCCAGGTCCAATACCATGAAGGGCTTTATAAGTGACCACTAGCGCCTTGAAGCGTATCCGAAGACCAATAGGCAGCCAGTGCTGCTCGCGGAGGATAGGTGTTACGTGGGTGAATCGAGGTGCACCCACGATCACTTGCGCGGCTGCATTCTGGACAAGCTGAAGTCTCCGAATGCTCTTCAAGGGCTGCCCCATGTAGAGCACGTTGCAGTAGTCCAGTCTAGAGGTCACAAGGGCATGAGTGACTGTTGTGAGGGCCTCCCGGTTCAGGTAGGGACGCAACTGGCGCACCAGGCGAACCTGGGCAAATGCCCCCCTGGTCACAGCCGACAGATGGTGTTCAAAAGTCAGCTGTGGGTCCAGGAGGACTCCCAAATTGTGAACCCTGTCTGAGGGGCATACTGTTTGACCCCCCAGCCTGAGAGATGGAAAACCTGGCTAATTAGTAGGAGGGAAACACACCAGCCACTCGGTCTTATCCGGATTGAGTACAAGCTTGTTAACCCCCATCCAGACCCTAACAGCCTCGAGGCACTGGCACATCACGTCAACTGCTTCACTGAGTTGGCACGGGGCGGACAGATACAACTGTGTATCGTCCGCATATTGATGGTATTTTATCCCGTCAACACATCATTAAAACAAATACATATACACAGTTCTTCCCTGTTATCTGTTGGTCCACTGAGATACTGTAAAATGCAAGCTCTTATTTCTTGGAAAAAGAAAGTGAGATACAAACATATGAATTACATACAGAGGATGGCACCAGTCTGTTTTCTTGTCCATATCCAAAATTACTGTTCTTGGACTGGAGCAAATGAGATGTACTTGTGAAGAGCAAAAATAATTGCAAAAAGAATTTCTGCTCTGTCTGAAGCAGCCCTGATTATTTTCAGACCTGGCTGCTAGCCAAGAAGCATTGCATTCCTTTTCTAGCGGCAAATTAAATATAGAAAAATCACATCATGGTTGATTTTTTATTAACAGACTTTTAATTTTTAAAGCTCTATTAAAATAAAAATGGTGCAGGAACACAACATGGGAATAAGGATTTAAATATGCAGGGTAATGATCTTTGATGGTTATAGTGATCTACAAAATATCATCCATTTGCTAAAAAAAAAATCTTACTACATTATAAGCAGAAAAAAAAGTTGGTCTGGAAAAAAATTTAGATGCAAATTAATAATAGGAAACTTTATTTCTTCAAAGTTACCTTTCTTGCTTTACCCTTTATGTTGATTTCCCTGCTAAAGGAATGGATTGTAGCTGTCCATGGAATATGACTGGTCTGGCTTTCTAGATTTTTGCCGCTCAGCAGTTGTTTAATAGCATATTTACACTAAATGTTCATCTAAATTATCTAGGTATTTCTGGACAGATCACTTGTGGTGTTACACACTATGCAGGTAAGTCCTCAACTTGTGACCATAACTGAAATCAGAATTTCTGTTGCTAAGCAAGGCAGTTGTTACATGAATTGCACCTAATTTTCAGACCTGTTTTGCCACAGTTGTTAAATGAATCAAGTAGTCATTAAGCAAATCCAGGTACCCCCATTGACTTTGATTGTCAGAAGCTGACTGGGAAAGGTTGCAAAAAGTGATCACATGACCCCGGGACACGGTAACTATTGTAAATGCATGCCAATTGTCAATTCCCCAAATTTTTTGATCACATGACTCTGGGGATGCTGCAATAGTCACAAGTGTGAAGACCACCATTAATGGTTGTAGATCAAGGACTATTTCTCCACAATATAGAGAGCTCCTTGCATAAGATTTCTCAATTATACAGGCAGGAAAATAAGATAGGAAAAAAGGTAACAAATAAATGATGATCCCTTAATCATTTTTGTTACTGGGTGAGATAAAAGGCCCTCTAATGTCACCTGACATATAATTTATTTAAATTCCTTTACAGTGACGGAAGTAGTGGATCTTTGAATCAGTACTTTGCATATCCATGACTGGCTGAATAAACCATAATTACCCAATTTCTTAAATTATAAACCATGAGCACAAATTTCAATAGCAGGGATTCATTAAGTAAAAGGCTTACACATTGTGTGCTTTAGGTGAGTGTTTTTATAATAACTGTAGTGCTAATGAACAAAATGCTTTCCAGTTTGTCTTCTTGATCTTCAAGGTTTCATTTTATAACTGCTGGATTGTTGAAGACCACCTAGTTATGCCAAATTGAAAGCAGCCATTCATGAAAATTCTAATTAGCATTTAATCTCTTAATGAAGCTTTCTTGTTTCTCATATTAACATGGAAATGGCAGTTTATATGGCTTTCAAGATGAAATTATTGGCTTGAATCACCTGAACTGTTTGATCTACAGGTATAGTTCCTGTTCTTGTTTCTTCCTGCAATCTCATAGTATGGGTTAGATATGCCATGGAGCATCATTCCTTGGGATTATCTTTGAGATTCTTTTCCTTTTCAGAGACGTTTTTCATACTCAATTGCTCTTAACAGCTGCTAAAGATGTTTGACATTTTTATTGGATAAAACAATTCAATTTTAGGGTAAACTGAACATTTATTATTTTAATAGGATGTAAATTCTGTGTTTCGAGAATGATGTGTTTATTAGCCAAAATGTTAGACCTCTAAAAGCCAAAAACGAACTTCTGAATGATTTGGAGGAAAGAAGCAGTTAGGTGAGCACACTGTGCATTCAATGTATTCATTTTATTTATCATTTTTTTATTAATCACATGTATATAGCAGTGATGGCTAACCTTTTCTGGACCGAGTGGCCAAAGTGCGCACATGCCCGAACCCCCAAAATGCAATGTGCATGCAGCCACCATGCATGCTCCCCAACCCCTGTGCATGCACACATGCCCCCCACACATGTGCAGCAGAGCCCCGAGGACCAGCTGGCCAGTGGGAGGCATGTGCGCATGCACGGAAGAGTTGAACTGGGACGACGGCTCACATGCCCACAGAGAGGGCGCTGCATGCACAACAAACAGATAAAATCACATATAAAAAGAACAAAATATATAAAAAATATAAATAACTTTTAAAAAGTAAATAAAAAATACAGATACAAAAAGAGAGTGAGAATCAGCAATGGCGCATCTGAGGTTTGTTCTACAGTTGCCTGGGAACCCCAGACATAATAATATAACCTCAAGGCCTTCTGGAGTATCAAAAGGGATGGGATTAATTTACTTTCAGGGAGGAGAATATTCCATAAAGCAGATGCCATGGCAGAGAAGGCACATCTCCTGGAACTGACCAAATGCAGGTCCCTGACTGATGGTATGTTTTCTCTGCCAGGTCTAATGGTGCAGGCTGATAGAGCTGGGGTGTGGTGTTCCCCCAGATAGCCTGGTCCCATGCCGTAAAGGGCTTTAAAGATCAAAAGCACCACCTTGAACTGGAAGCAAATTGGCAAACAATGCAGTTCATAGTATAGAGCAGGGCTGTTGACCTTGCGGCCCGCGGGTCGGATGTGTCACACGCTGGCTACGCCCATGCCAGGTTTAGCAAAAGTCAGGATACGTCACGTGGCACCACCATGATGATGCAAGTTTGATACCCCTGGCATAGAGGTGTACTTGCACTGTTCTAGGAATGCACATAAGTATCTGTGCTACTGAATTATGTATCAAATGAAGCTTCCGGATATTCTTCAAGAACAGCCTTATGTAGAGCACGTTGTGGTAGTCTAATCTGGTTGTGACTAAGACATGAATGACTGTCAGCATGATCCGCCAATCCAGAAACAGGTGCAACGTGCATACAATGAAGCTGTACATAGGCCCTCTTAGCCATGTCTGCCACTTGCTCCTCAAGCACGGGTTGTGAGTCTAGGAGTGCTCTCACATTGCACATTTGTATGGGAATTATAGTACATGTACTCCTCGACTTACAATTGAGCTCAAACTTTCTGTTGCTAAGTGAGGCAGTTAAGTGAATTTTTCACCATTTTATGAGCTTTCTTGCTGCAGTTGTTAAATGAATCACTTCAGTTGTTAAGTTAGTAACATGGCTGTTAATTGAATCTTGTTTTTCCATTTGCTTTGCTTGTCAGGGGTGAAGATCTTGCCTTTTGCCAAGTGGTTCAACATATCAGGTCACATAAGGTGATCACTCAACCCCATAACACTGCAACCATCGTAAATATGAGTTAGTTGCCAAAGGTCTGAATTTTTATCACATAACCATGGAGATGCTGCAATGGTCATAAGTGTAAAAACGGTCATAAGTCACTTTTTTGGTGCCATTGCAAGTTCAAAAAGTTATTGAATGAACTGTTGTAAGTTAAGGACTACCTCCATATTTTTGTAAAATTTGGATTTTAAATGAGTGTCATAAATGTTAGAGTCCATAAACAATTGAAGAAAAGTAATAAAAGCTGTGAAAAATATATCTGTAACTGGAAAAATAGATGTAATTTGTTTATCCAACCAAAAAAGTTGTTTCTGGATGCAGTTGATGAGATCATTAGAAAGAATAAAAAAAAACCACTAAAGATTAAAGGCAGTATAGGAATTCCTGTATGGACAAGCTATGATCAAGAATGATTTTTGCAACAGCAGAAATAATTGGAATAATGGTATTGATGTAAACCAGTGTTAGATTTCCTTTCCTTTTTCCTACTGCCTTCAATTTATTTGTTTATTGATCATTTTTGTATGTTGTTTAACGTGCTCACCCTGAAAGGGAATACTGTAGTATGCATGTATGTATCTGCAGCCCTCTTCAGCTGCAGAGGACCACATAGAGCAAATTTGGTGAGTTTAATGCAGCTATTTCAGTTGCATGAACATAATTCCTACTGACTAATATTGGATATGGTTCTATTAAGTTATGACCCCTGCGAGATATTATCTTTAAAGTCTGTGAAGTATGTAAAATTACATGTAGAATTGGCATACATATTACACATTAGGGAAATTAATGGATGATATAGTGACTCCTAATCATCCACTCTGTATTTATGCATGGTTGTATAAAATCAGTAATTACATTATACATAAAAATGCAATACATGTGTTCATGAAACAGGAGCATATGGTCACTGAAAATCATTTAAATTAGAGAATTAGAACATGCTTTAAACTGCTCTTCTTTTTCATTTATATAGCAAACCTCTCCAGTGTACAACAATAGTCCATCATAATTTGTTAACATTTCATACTGATGCGGAATCCAATCTGGGACAGTCACTGGGACCAGAGGCTAAGTCTTTCAGGTTTTTGGACTTGTAGTGGAGCTCATCCTCAGGGAACTGCTTTCTCTCACCAGAATGTGTCAAAGCTTGGAAGATCCAGATTGGATCCTGCAATGTTATCCGGGGACATTTATATTTGACTTCATTTAGTTCATACTGATTATGATTAGTTGACCAGCATTTGATAGTGTAATGAAATGGGTCAGCTATTTTTCCTCTAATATCAGAATACAAGGTCATGTTAGCTTCAATATCTAAGTGACTTTGGTTATTCTCCAAAGTGAAACAAAGTTGGATCTGGTAGGGTAGATTAAGAAATTGGAGAAAAGATTACAGAAGATACTGACAAATCACTTTCTTATTGTTACCAAAGAAACAAAATGGATGGTCCATAAAGTCACAAAGAGTTGATTTAACTCAAAAGAAATTTTAGGTTTTTTTATTCATAAATCCAGGTCAACTTATTGCTGATTTTTAAACGCATCTATCATAGGTACAATTTAGTTATGCCTTTTGTTTTGCTAGCTCCAATTAATTTTGCCAGCTGAAACTTTTCTTTCCTCCAATCTAAAGGCTTTATAAAACTGCTGCTGAAAAAAGCCAGTCTTTTAGCAAGAGTGTAATTCTTGCTGTTCTAATATTTTCTGCCTTTCTGTTCTTTCTCTTTAAGAACCTGCATTTTAATGAAAGTGAGCTGTCTCATGACTATTGAATCAATATGTTGTGTGGATTTTTTAAAAATAAAGCCCCACATCCCTCCATTTCAGGAGCTTCATATCCTTCATGAACATATAGACACACAGTGTTTAATCATTGCCTGAAACAAATCACTCTGCATCCCACCCCCACCCATCTGGCATTTAGATTCCATTTCTTAGATGTGATAATGAACTTTTTATGTGCACTTTGTTAAAAGAAATTCCTTTCAGCTGCCTAATTGTTCAGTGAATTATGTTTTATGTACTATAGAGGTTCTTCTTGTTCAGCAATGTATTGTATGGTGGATGTTTATTCCACTCTGTCTAATACAACTTAATCTTCCATAAAGAAGAATATTTGTACTTTAGGACTTTGTATTTGTACTTTAGGATTGCAATGAGGTGTCCTTGGTGCTCTCGGAGTGGGATGGTTTTCTTACAGGTAACATCAGCAATGCTGATGAAGTTACCTAGTTCGGATAATGAAACATCTGCAAGAAAACAACAATGCTCAGACGACCTCTCAACTTAATGTTCATCATAACAAAGGCCTTTTAGATCAGTGAGGAATAAGTGTGGTTAAATCTGCAGCCTTACTCACCAAAGCGGTGTTCTAGCAATCCAGTTTCCTCCAGATAGTTGGGGATAATGAGAGTTGAACCTGAACACCAGGTTACTTTAGAAATGGAAAGCGGAAGGCTAAAATATGAAGTGTGGCAATTCTGGTGCAGATTTACACAATTTTAAAAAAGCAAATGAGAGTCCTTCCAAAAGATGAACTAATGAGGGATTTAATCGAGACAGATAAGTAGTGATAAGAGTTGTGCCTAATCAAAGAATAAGACCAACTAATAATTTTTGTTCCTAAACACTTCAGGAGGAAAAGCTATTTGGGCAGATGATTAAGGTCAGTGGTGACAAATAGATACGTTTTATTTAGAATATGTTATCTGCATGGATATAATTTAGTAAAAAAATGTTCCTGGAGCTTTTTAATAGAATATCACAAGAAAAGACAAGTTGTATCTTTCTCATCTAATACTTTTCTTGTAGAAGTGACCTTGCATAATTATGGCTCTGAGGAAGAAAAGAAGTTATTATAGCAAGTTACTGCTTACAATATGAGGTGAAGAGATCAACGTTCCCCCACAATTTCCATGAGAGTCTTTAAAAAGGATATATCATATTACCCAGTAGCAAAGCCCCTTTTTCTTTTTAAGCATTTTATGATCAGTATACCTTAATATACTATGGCATCATGTCTGATATTTCTGGGCATAAGATGAACATATTCAGGGAGAAATTAATTTTATATTGCCCCTTGAGCATCTATGATTAGATCACAGAAAGTTTTGTTGTCCCAGCATTTGATGTATTCCAGGCATGGGGATTCCAGGCAGAACTCCCATAAATAGACCTGGATGACTGAGAATCTGCAGAGACATCATTTGTAATGCTTTTTCCATGCAAAAGTATATAGAACAGAGAGTAACCTACTTAATTGTAGGCCAGATCATCCATGAGTGCAGAGAGATGTCTTCTCAGATGAATTCAAAAATCAGTCTGCAAATTGCTCAGACTTAGATTTTAGAATCACTTTATGTTCCAGTATTTTCAACATATACAGTAGATAGTCAGTTTGAAATGAAAACAACTATCTTTTAAAGCCTCAGTTTTAATTTCTGTTCTCTCCCTCCTAAAGTAAAATGATGATAGATTGAAATTTTATTTGAGATGTTTTGACAGAACAACTGAATTCCCTTAGGGTCGACAACTGCTGAAAACAGAGTTAAACATCATGCATTGGATCCTTATGTTTGTTTTTGTTTTTGTTTAGAAATTCATTATTTTTCTGGAAACAGATGCGACACGAGAGACTTTTGATGCCATCTGTTAATGTTATAATTTTAATAACAGCAACAGAAATCAGCTGGGAAAGTGCTGCTGTTTTCTGCACAATTGTACTCTCTAAAACCTAACAAAAACCTACACTTGCGTATCTTCCACCACTTCCTATTTATTTATTTATTTGGAAGATTTATATGGCCATCCACTCACTCACAGTGACACTGGGTGACTTACAAACAGTAAAAATCCAGGATAAAAAATAAAAACGATTACCCCCCCAACCATTGAAACCATCTCTAGTCAAATGAGCCACTTGATGGGCTCCATCCCACTCTGGGTACCCCAGGCCATCTGATAATGGACAGGTGGTTGTTAGACAAACAGACTTAATTTTAGCAGTTATGACCTAATCAAATATTTAAAAAAAAAACCTGAGGAATTTTTCAAGTTAGTGTTCTTGAATATACATATTCATTTCTTTCTTTTTGTAGTTTCACCTTCTAATTGTCAGATATTTACAATTAGCAGAAACAAATATTTGAATCCCCCCCCCCCCTCCATGTGAATGCATGACAACTTGGAACCTTTTGTTGTGTAGTCTCTATTTCTCTATGTCCCATATCCAAAGCCATTTGAATAGCAAGGCTTTTGTCAAGTTTCAGCCAATCTAAGACAGGGCAGTTCACTAGCTGTCATAATAAAGTTGCTTATACAAACAGACAGTCTTTAGGATACCTGTTTAATATGGCATAAAATACTGTTTTTATCATATCATACAATAGATATTTTTTACTTTTTTACTATTTTTACTTTTTAAGGCAGTGTTTCTCAACCTTGGCAACTTGAAAATGTCTGGACTTCAACTCCCAGAATTCCCCAGCCAGCGAACGCTGTTTTAAGGTTATGTTTTCTGCTGCAAATGGTCTAATGTGGATACTTTTCATCCGTCTTACAGTAATACATGAGCTAGTTTTACTAATATTTCACGTCATTGGTTTGATGCCAGTGTGAAGATTGTGCTACCTGGCTTGCAGTACAGAAGTTGGTTAACAATGACCGTTATTATGGTTTGTTGCATAGTCAGCCGGATCTTTAGACTAGATTTGGCAATTTTATCCACCTATTGAGTCCTTCCCAATGACCTGAGATAGGACAGATGTTGTTTGATGGTGTTAAAGGTATCATCTCAGGATGTAAGCTATTTAGGATAGGACAGGAATAGGATGAAATAGAATAGAATAGGATAGAATAGAATAGAATAGAATCTGATGTGGAGCTCTCAGTGTACATACAAAACAAAAACTAATAATAATAATACCAATAAGAAGGGTTAGTAAAGAAGATGAGAATGATAATACTACAGCCAAAAACATGGGTAAATATACTTAGACATAAAAAAGTACTTAGTACTTAGAAAATATACTTAGACATAAAAAAGTGAGAATTAGGTGTTCAGCAGAGTAATGGCACGAGGGGAAAAAACTGTTCCTGTGTATAGCTGTTTTGGCATACAATGTCCTATATTGGTGCCCTGAGGAGAAGAGTTGAAACAGTTTGTGTCCAGGACGTGGGGACTCTGTAGATATTTTCTCAGCCCTCCTTCTAACCTGTGTAATATTCAAGTCTTCTATGGAAGGCAGGCTGGTTGCAGTTGTTTTTCCTCCAGTCTTAACTATTTGTTGGAGTCTGTACCTGTCTTGTTCCAAGTAAAGCTGCCATTTGCAATCGACTAATGGTGATTTTGTCAATTCCAGTAGTGTACAAGTGATGCTGCACATGTTTTGCGATTTCACCCAAGGCACCTACTGTATCATTGTTGCCATTGTATTTCCTTTTTTAAAAACTTTCTACTTCTGTTTTCAGGTCTTTGTATTTTTTCCAGTTCTTTTTCTTTTATTTTGCTTTCTCCAGGTTCGCTACCTTTTTTGTCTTTCCTATTGACCATGGTTAAGTCTGGGGTGTTATGAATTATTATTATTAAAAATGTATTATACTATTTAAAAAAGTATTTTAGGATGAAAAATGTTTGGCGGTAAATTTGCTTATGTCTCCATTCAAGTGGAATTGGAGCAAAAGGGAATAGAAAATACACTGGGTTTCCTTTGGGTATTAAGGGTTATTTTAAGGATCTTTATGCTCTGAGAATGAAGACATTGCTGTTTACTTTCCCTTAGGAACTTCTGAACTTTAATAAACAAAAACAGCAGCTAGCATTTTTTCTTGGTGTCACTAGCTTCAACACAATAAGAACTGACAGCATCTTTGCCCAGGAGATGATTGGGCTTTTGATAGATGAGTAAAAGTGACACACTTCTTGGATTATTAATGCTATTCAAAGATATGTGTAAAGAAATCAAACCCAAAAATAAACATAGGTAATGCCTGGCACACTGAAGGGAAGAAATAGAGTAGTTTCACTTTTTGATTGTAGTGGTGGCTCTTTCAACATGCTGTCAAGGCAACTGTGTGCTGTAGTGTTTTGTAGTATGAGGCTGTTGCCGAAATCTGAATTCTAATTTCAGCCCATCTGAAAAGTATCCAGTTATGGGAAACTGGTTTACTAATATAGTTGTCTGTGAATGGTGCCACTATGATCAACATTCTATAAAAAAGGCTTTCATATCCTTCGATTTTGTTTATGTTCCTATTTCATATGAGGAGTGCAGGGCTTATTTATAAAAAGTTCTGTTGAATGAACAAGTTTCCTGTTAATATTTTTCCCCAAACATGTTTTTTCCTTCTTACCCTGGTCAGCTGTTCTTTTCGTGTTCAGTTCTGTCATTTCATTGATTTTGAGTTATTTTACTTTTATTGTACATAAAGTAGAAAAGCACTACGTCTTTTCAAACTATCACTATTTTGCATTATTAGGATTTTGCAAGTACAATCTTTGAAAAAACACAATTGTGCTTCTTCTCCTTCACTGTTTCATATGGATCTGTTTGAGAACTTATGCAGTGTGACCACTAAAATAATGTCCTCAAAAAGTTAGCTTAAAAAAAAAAAGAAATTACTACATGCTATTTAGGGAACTTCTGTTGGTTTGATACCGTTTTGTGTTTTTTAAAAAATTCTCAGCTGCTATTTATTGGATTGTAGGTTATATACTTCAATGATTATATACACATGTAAGGGTTTTTACACAAACACACACACACACACACAGTGCTACCCAGAATTGTTTTGAGAAATGTAATGGTCATATGCATCCAAATGAAAAATAAATACTGATGAAAATTTACAATATTCAAAAATACATTGGCTGACAAATTGCAGTTGGCTAAGAGCTGTAGCCTAAAGCAATACTTGCTGTTCTAAATAGCTGTGATTTTATTTTTTAAAATGAAGTATAACAAGTGAAGAATTATGTTGTAACTCTCGTACACTTTGATAATTGCCATCAAAGTTTCTGCAGAAAAGAGAATCAGACAGTGTGAAAATAATGAAGGAAAAAAGCCTTAAATTTTATTTTTCTTAATGATAGAAAACCCTGCTGGGCAAAGGAAGTAGACAGATCGTAAGTCTTAAATCTATACTTCTTTGCTGTCTTGTTTTCATTACAAGTATCCCATTTTTTTAATGCTATTTATTCCAATGAACATTGTGAATACAATGTGAAGTCTGTACTACATCCTGTTGCTTATTCTAGAGACCTCTGCTATCATAATATAAATACTAATAATATTTTTTCCTTCATAAACTGATAGGACACATGTTGGGCTTTCACATCCTATGTCTCAGCTTCTTCTTTTTCCTTCCCCCAACTTGTGTTGGTAAACAATGATATAGGTGCAAATACTTCCCAGTTCCCCGTAGATATTGTTTGCACAGCCCTGAACTCTTAAAATGTCAATTTGTTATAAAGACATACATGTTCTCATTGCATTTTTGTTAGCATGTATGTTGGTAAAAAAAATCATAAAGCAGTTACCTCCATACTAAATAAACTGTAGAATAAAAAAGATTGTGAAGAAATGCTTTTAAAACACTTAGGAGAGTTTGTGTACAGACAACCAAAGTACGGGAGAACTTGAATATACATGAATGTGAATGTGACTATTGATATCAATAGGACACTAGCTGAGATGGGACAATGCTATGGAAGTTATTAAACATACAACAGGTGAACTTCTCTTATTCAGATTACAAGAGCAAAACCTTTTCTGAGCAAAAACAAATGCTAGCCAGACTTTATTCATTCAACCTAAAGGTAAAAGTAAAAGGTAAAGGTTCCCTTCACACATATGTGCTAGTCATTCCCAACTCTAGGGGGTGATGATAATCTCCGTTTCAGAACTGAAGAGCCAGCGCTGTCCGAAGATGTCTCCGTGGTCATGTGGCCGGCACGACTAAACACCGAAGGCACATGGAATGCTGTTACTTTCCCACCAAAGGTGTTTCCTATTTTTCTACTTGCATTTTTACATGCTTTCGAACTGCTAGGTTGGCAGAAGGAACGGGAGCTCACTCTGTTACACGGTGCTAGGAATTCGAACCGTAAACAGCCAACCTTTCTGGTCAACAAGCTCACGTCTTAGCCACTGAGCCACCGTGTCCCATTCAACCTAGTCCCATTTAACCTAGTCATTCAACATAGTGTTTAGTAAATGCAAACCATCAATATTTATTTTCTCTTAGTAAGTTTTATTCTATGATGAAATTATTTCTAATCCCTGATGGAGATATGGTGTAACAGATAGTTCTCAGTATCCAAATATCTCTAAGAAGAAGCCTCCTTAGTTAATGCATATAGTCAGCTCAGAGAAAAAGGACATTATGGGTTTGTGAAAGGAAAAAAAAGGCCTAGAAATCACCATCCAACCTAATTGTGTGTATATAGCTATGTCTAATATAGTCTAGGAGGATAAACAGCTAAAGTACAGAGGAAGCTAAATCTGGTCCCTGCTACAAATGGCCTCCCCTTTTAGTTGCTATTTGCCTTTTAGGCTGATAATTCTGGACCTTTGATCTTTCTAATTTTACATGTTTAGACATGCATAACGAAGCAATTGATCAGGTACCTTGACATTTATAAGAGTGACCCTGGAGAATTTATATGAGACTCGGATCATTATTACCTTTTTCTGGTTTCTGTGTTGAGGGATTTTCTTCCATGTATCTCTAGGAAGATCAAGTCACAGAAACTCCCACAGAAACTAATGTATTCCTGATGAAACTGTGAAATTACATAGATTTCTTCTCCAACATCAACTATGTTGACTTACTCATACAGTGTAAAACAGAAATAGAATGAATAATGCCTGTATTTAGGTCCAGTAGATCCTTGGGAGCAATCTGTTATGATTATCATCAGAACAGTTTTATCATGATAATTAAACCTGAACTTTCTTTGCATTACAGTAGCAACTGGGAAGAAACCGAGAAAAGAAAGCAATTCAATAGTGTTCCATTTTCAGTTAATATGCTGAAAAATAGTCTCCCTGATCTTAGAATCATAGAATGTAAGACCTGCAAGATCAATCTAGTTTAGCCTCCTGCTTATGGAAGAAATCCATTGCTATAACATTTTCAACAAATGGTCATCCATCTACTTAAATATTTCCAGTCAAGGAGAGTCCACTATCAATTGATGTAGCCTATTCCACTGTTGAATAGGAAGTGATTCATTATATCTGCTTCCCTGTGATTTACATCCATTATTTATCCTCTACCCCTTTTGTAACAAATCTGAACAGTTCTACTCCACCCTCTTCATAACAGCTCTGTAGATACTTGAAAACGGCTATCATGACTCTCCACAATCTTATCTTCTGGAGGATAAATATACTCAATACCAAAGCAGTATAGAAATAAACTGAATTAACTTGATCTTGATGCTATATACTTCTGTTGACACAAACCTGGATTGTGTTTGCTTGTTTGGCAGTTTTATCACATTGCCCATGTATGTGCACGTATCGCAGTGTCATCACCCTGTGTATCTATTGCTGCCCAGAATGAGTCCAGTCATCCCATATTCATGCATTTAATTTTTCTTACTGATCAAACAAAACCAAGCATTTAATAGTGAGTGCCATACCATGTGCACAAATCATACAAGTGGCAAGAAAATAGGGGCAGTCAGGCATAACACAGGTTAGGTAGACAGTAAACACAGGGTCAATCAAAATAGACGCAAATGTCTATACACCAATGCACAGAGTATGAGGAATAAACAGGGTGAATTAGAAATTCAAGTAAATGAGGGCAGATACGATATTGTTGCCATTACAGAAACTTGGTGAGATGAAACCCAAGTGGAAGATCCAACAGGTTCCTAATGAACCTAGCAGACAACTTTGTTTCCCAAAAAGTAGAGAAGGGAACAAGGGGATCGGCCATATTAGACTTAACTCACTCTAACAGAGAGGAAATGATAGAAGGTGTTGAAACCATAGGAACCCTGGGGGCAAGTGACCATGCAATATTGGAATTCAACATTATGCAAACACAAGTAGTAGAACAAAGTCAAACTAGAGTCTTGGATTTTAAGAGAGCTAATTTCAATAAACTTAGAGAGAGCTTGGGAAGAATTCCATGGATGAGAATCCTCAAGGGGAAAACAACTCAAGAAGCTTGGGAAATTTTGAAAAATGAGATTACAAAAGCTCAGTCTAGCACAATACCAATGAAGAAGAAAAATAACAGCTCCCAAAAGAAAACAGCATGGCTGCATAAAGAACTCTCTGACAAATTGAAAGACAAAAAAGATAAGTATAAAAAGTGGAAAGGGGGGGGGGACATAACTAAGGCAGAATATCAGCAAATAGCCCGAGCCTGTAAAGATGAAGTAAGGAAAGCTAAGGCTCACAATGAAGAAAGGCTTGCCATAAAAAAAAACAAAAAAAACTTCTTCCAACATGTTAAAAACAAGAAAAGGGTTAAGGAAACAATTGGTCCATTGCTAGGAGAAAGTGGCACGAAGGTGACAAGCAACAGGGAGAAAGCAGAACTATTTAACTCATTTTTTGCATCTGTCTTTACACAAAGGGTTAAAACAATCCAACCTATCAAAAACAGCACCACAAAAATCAGATTAGAAACACAAATTGAAATAAGGAAGAAAATGGTAAGTGAGCACCTGTCTATCCTAGACGAGTTCAAATCACCAGGACCAGACGGATTACACCCCAGGGTTCTGAAGGAACTGGCAGATTCAAAATGCTCATGAATCTTACTATTATTAAGACTTTGTTGAAGCTTTGCTGAAGCCAGTGTACACTGTGTCATATGAACTAGTCACCATATAAAAAAGAAGATTGTGTTAATTTGGTTTGACTTGTTATTGATAAACCATGCAGGTTCCTATTAAGCAGGGCATTGGTTTCTAAATAAGCACATAATTATTACATTTTGTTCCACCGTTTTAGTGGTACTGATGACAAGTTGACTTGCCTGAATTTACCCAGATTTTTTTCCCCTTTGAAGATAGAAACTGTATTTACTGTATATACTCGAGTATAAGCCTAGTTTTTCAGCCCACTTTTTGGGCTGAAAAAAGCCGCCTCGGCTTATACTCGAGTCAGTGAAAAATTTGCCCGAAATGGAGGAGAAAAAGGGGCGGGGCCATGCCGCTGGGTGACACTCGTGAATGGCCCGGCGCCCCTGTGAGTTTCCCCTCCCTCTGTGTCAGTTTGCCGCGCAGCGCGCACCGCACCATCCCCCCTCCTCACGTTCTAATGTAATGCAGGGCTGTCTTACGATTCCCCTTCCTCCCCCTCCTGCCGCTCTGCAACGATGTCCCACCTCCTCCTTGTTATGGCAAGCAGCCACATAGCGATGTCCCACCTCCTCTGGTACAGTGATCCAATGATAGGAATCACTGTGCCGTGTGTCATAGGAGGCGGGACATCGCTCCCGCGGCTGCACGGGACATCATCATCACAGCGGGACATCAGCATCATGAGGTGAGTGAAGTATTTCATTGAATACACCGCTAGTTTACTGTTTTTCTTTGAAATAAATATTCAAAAACATTATTGGTATCTATTTTTATTTTTGAAATTTACCGGTAAGCTGCTGCATTTCCCACCCTAGGCTTATACTCGAGTCAATAACTTTTCCAGTTTTTTGTGGTAAAATTTGGTGCCTCGGCTTATATTCGGGTCGGCCTATACTCGAGTATATACGGTAGTCTTTTCCATTCTTCTGGGACTATGCTCATCCACAATGATTTCTCAGATATTTTTATTTTATTTTATTATTAAATTTGTTTGCTGTCCATTTTGCTGCAAGGTGATTCTGAGCAACTTACAACATTATATAGAAAGGATCATTAAAGTAACAACCACAAATTTCTCCAAAATCCATGGATGTAAATTGTAAGTAGCCTGGTTGTTACCACTTAAAACACATTACTTATCTTGGATTGCCACTTTCTTTATGTCAGTGTTTCTGCTTAAGTCCATTTGATTGAAGTCACTCTTTGGGGAAATTGTATCTGCAGTCTGAAAGTACTCCTTTACCTCCAGCTGTTTCTGGACTCCTAAGGACATAAATGGCAAGAAATACATTTGCACAAATATTTCTAGTACAGGTACTGCAGCCATTCCAAAAGCCTTAAACCTGTTAACAGTAAAGATGTTTCAGTTACATTCCAAATAGTGTACTAGAGTGGGTTCTCTGTGTGGCCACCTTTAAGGCATAACCAAAAGCTTCAGCTGATACAAGAAGTACCAATTAGGTTTCTGATTATCCCAAATACTGGGGTGTATTATGGCCATCTCAAAACCTTGCACTGATTGCCATTTATTCCCTGGACACAATTGTAGCATTACAGTTCTAAATTGTTTAATATGTGATTATCAGGGGAATTACCTGTTTTGATGTAAAGCTATCTTAGCATTAAGATAAGCAGGATAGGCTGTCTTAAAAATATTGTCATTTTCAGAAACCTATTATTTTTTAAGCATGGGAGTGGGTGTTGATTCAAAGCTAGGTAAAGAACCTTTTGGATTTCTGCTTAGGAGAAGATTTAAACATTTTGCCATTACTTTCTACTTTAATTTTAATAGTGGCTTTAGCAACTTTAATGACATAATTGTTTTATGCTTTTTAAAAAATTGGATCCATCTTAAATGTCTTTGACAGGAAGGTGGGATATAAATTGTATAAAAATGTGATTGGAATGCAATGGCCTTTTTCCTGCCTCCATTTTAGAGCATAAAATGTCTTTGTCTCTTGTCCTCCCTCCCTCCCTCCCTCCCTCCCTTCCCCTTCCCCTTCCTTCCTTCCTTCCTTCCTTCCTTCCTTCCTTCCTTCCTTTCTTCCTTCCTTCCTTGTTCCTTTACTGCAAGGAAAATCTTTTCCTTTTACTTCTTTCTCTTTCTTTTAGTATTTGAGCAGCTGTTTTGCAATTGCTGCAAGCAGCACAAAGTTAGCTGAAATCTGCCACTGCAGCTTTCTTTAACTAAGCTTGAACAGCTAATCCAGAGTAAAATAACGTTTTGTAGGATTGTTAGAACACTGAAGGATCTGACCCCTAAACAGGAGTTAAGCCAAGAAAACAAATATGTGCTTAACAAAAACACATTGGGTTGCAAGATGGCTTAGGATAGATGGAATAGATTTTAGCACATACTATAACTTTTTTTTTCATCTCAGTATAATTCATACACCAACAGAGGGGGGCAAGAACAGCAACAAAAGAGAGGGAGGGAGAGAAAGCTGTAAAAATGGCAGGAGAGATTTGTTGTCAAGCTGAAAATTATAGAGCTCAGTAATGGAACAGGAAGAGACAGAGCTTTGAAGAAAAAAATAATGAAACATTTGATGAAACAATAAAATTCCATGCTGTGGAAAAGGGAACAGTTCACAGGGAAATTCTTTGATCTAAGAAGACATTACTCCCACATGAACCGTTTATTTTTTCAAAAGCTTCAATAGCTTGGCTTAGTAACTGACCTTGTTAGAATGACTTTTTCTTCATCAGAGCTGGGGGTGCAAAGAAGTGACAAAATGGTGTTAAACATACAGAAATCACTGAGCTAGAAAACATTGCTTAGTGGATTAGTGGACAGAGCCAAACCTGATACAGTTTCATGTGCCGTAATCAATACTATTCATATGTTTTACAGTATGTATACACATACTATACTCTGTATATGTGTGTACAAAACACGAAACAAACTTTCATTATTGCAACATGCATGCAATGGACAAAAATGATATATGCATGATCCATGCATATAGCTGCACACAGCTATAAAACTGATATACTTTTGCACATACATGTTTATATAAAGAAACCCTCTTCAGGTGTTATTCAGACAAGTAACAATCTACTCATGTTCAGGAGGTGCAAGGATGACATTGCTAATTCTACAGCCCTGCATGATTCTCTTTCCGTGTGTGTGTGTGTGTGTGTGTGTGTGTGTGTGTGTGTGTGTGCGCGCACACACACACACACACATGTATTTGAGCCTAAGTCAGGATTGACTCCTTGCAGTTGCCTGGATAAGTCCCTGCAGTTTTCTTGGAAGAGTTCAGAAGTGACTTGCGAATGCCATTGAAATGTTTAGAATACAACCATTTGTGGTTATTGCTTTTGATGGTGATCAGTTGTATATAGGATAATGCTGCAATACAGATGGTTAGTCTGTACATTTGGACAATAACACCAATCCCTTGCTCAAGCAGGAAACTCTATTGCATCATGATTGACTCTGATGACATAGTGGCATGGCAATGGAACTAGTAGTAGTGCAGGTATGTGTGGAGGCCTGCACTAATAATAGTGCAGGGCAGGCATGTGTAATCAACTTCACTTCTTACAAATTGGACAGTTAATGCTCCTTTTTTTCCCCTCTGAGTTTGTTATCTTTGCAATTGTACTTTTGTGCTTTTTGTCTTTTTTAAAAACGTCATAACAATTGTAAATTCGCCACTGTTGTTGGGCAAGAGAGTTGGACAGTATATTTTTATTATGGTTGGTCATATATTTGATAAGTACAGTGTTGCTCTGGGATGAAAGGCATGATTCATTGTCAGTATTTTTCTAGGTTTCATATCCAGGACTTTTAATTATGCTTGAGTACAGTCCATAATTCCACCTATGTATCTAATGACTGGAAGGCCCATATGTTAATTGCATTGATTGTATTTCCACCAGTGAATTTGGACTTTTAAGATCTTTTTCACACAATGTATTCATTTCTAATCTTCTTGTTGACTTCAGTGTGCTTGATGTTGTAAACGTGAAGAATGCCCACGTATTTGTAGTTATCTTCTTCATTCAGACCCTTGATGTTATTGCTATAGGGCATTTTTATTCCTTTAGTTTTCACTATTTTCACTATTTTCCCCTTGTTGATGGTGAGGGTAGAATATTTGTCAAATCCAAATTTCATTTCCCTATCTTGATTGTATAGTACAGTGTTGAGCAGTGATTCTATTTCAGTTGATTTTTTCCCTGTACATCATCAGATCATTCATGTAAAGGAAGCTTGACTTGTTCAGTATTGATGTTGGAGGAATAATAAAGGAAGCTTGACTTGTTCAGTATTGATGTTGGAGGAATAATACAATACAATACAATACAATACAATACAATACAATACAATACAATACAATACAATACAATACCAGAGTTGGAAGGGACCTTGGAGGTCTTCTAGTCCAACCCCTGCCTAGGCAGGAAACCCTATACCATTTCAGACAAATGGCTATCCAACATCTTCTTAAAGACTTTCAATGTTGGGGCATTCACAACTTCTGGAGGCAAGCTGTTCCACGGATTAATTGTTCTAACTGTCAGGAGAATAGTTTGACTCCCTCTTCTTTGTGGCAACCCCTGAGATATTAGAACACTGCTATCATGTCTCTCCTAATCCTTCTTTTCATTAAACTAGACATACCCAGTTCCTGCAACCATTCCTCATATGTTTTAGCCTCCAGTCCCCTAATCATCTTTGTTGCTCTTCTCTGCACTCTGTCTAGAATCTCCACATCTTTTTTACATCGTCAATGCAATGGTAACAGTGGTTGTGAAAAATTAATCTACTGAGATTAACCTCTCCCAATCTATCACCATAGATCAGCAATTGTGACTTCCATTGTGCTGTTGATCTTTGCACAAAGTTTCTGTTGTTTCTACACAGCTTCTGATCCATCTCAGTATCATTTTCATGCTACAATTTTTATTTGGATGTTGCTTTGTACATCACTGTGGTTGGTGTTTAAAACATTTGAAAGCCTGTGTTGTCATAAATAAATGAAAGGCATTAAGACAAACCAAAGAATGAGATATCTAGACCCAGGATTCCAGGAATCAAGAATGAGTAGACAAATGGGGGGTGGGGTGGGGGGGTGGAGTTCAATGTATATACAGGAAATATTTGCTTCTTCTTATAACAGAAACCACAAAGTTGTTTTTTTTCTTAGTTATACTATTGCCTTTGCCCAGGTTTGCCTGGTGCACCAATTGCGGCCCTACTTGGACCGGGAGGCACTCCAAACTGTCACTCATGCCCTAGTCACCTCAAGGCTGGATTACTGCAACACACTCTACATGGGGCTACCCTTGAAAAGCGTTCGGAGACTGCAACTAGTCCAGAATGCAGCCGCGTGAGCGATATTGGGTGTACCTAGGTACACCCATGTTACACCTATCCTCTGCGAGTTGCACTGGCTACCCATTGGTCTCCGGACGCAATTCAAGGTGTTGGTTATTACCTTTAAAGCCCTACATGGCTTAGGACCAGCATACCTGCGAGACCGCCTACTGTCACACTCCTCCCAGCGGCTGGTAAGATCCCACAGGGTTGGCCTCCTTCAGATGCCGTCAGCCAGACAATGTCGGCTGGCGGCTCCCCGGAGGAGAGCCTTCTCTGTGGCTGCCCTGACCCTTTGGAACAAACTACCCCCCAGAAATCCGGACCCTACCCACTCTCATGGCCTTCAGAAAAGCTGTCAAGACCTGGCTTTTCCGGCAGGCCTGGGGCTGTTGACCTCATTGTTGAGGTCCAGCCCCAATTGAAATGAATGTATTTGTGTCGTTTTAACTTGTCTTATTTTATTTTTACTTTCTTTTATTTTCTTTCTCTTCCCTTCTGTAAGCCGCCCGGAGTCCTTTGGGATTGGGCAGCCTATAAATAAAATTAAACTTACAAACCTTTTCAGGTTCATTGGTTGCCCATATTAACTAGCAGTGTCTTTCCTACTATTTCAAATGGACGTATCTTTCAGTACTCTATGATGCTTCTGTGACTGAATTGGGATGATTGGTATGCAACAAAAGTTTTCACTGAGGCAAGAATGGAAAAAGAAGAGAAATGTGTGGTCTCCTGTCTATCTATAATAGGGCAGGGCTGAGCAACTGTTTCTCACTCTTTCTCAGCTGTAACATCTTAATACTCAAAAAAGCAGTCTTTTAAGGTCATGTACTGTTACTGTCCATGGGTTTAGTAGATTGCAACTTCTTTTAAGGCCAGCTAATGGACCAACCGCTTTGGGTACTTTGTGCTAATGCTTTGCCCCACTTTGGAATCTTCTCTGCACCTGATAACACTCACAATGTCAATTATTTTAGAAAATGATTTGTTTTCTTATTCTATTCTGTGTATTAAAATAACAGAAAAGTTTATCTTTTTCTTTGCATTTCTGTGTCTACACATACTTTATAGGCAATCTGTTTTCCAATTAGCAGGAGCTTCTGTCTCATTCTACTTTTGGCTCCAAGATTCAAGCTATCCTGAAGAGATTAGCGTCCTGTTGAATTTGTAGCTTCAATAGATGGTTTAAAACTTAGTTGTCTCCTACCACTATCATTCAGCTGCCTAGAAACGTATAGTGTTGGTCACAATTATTTGGGAAAGCCTGGTTTTAAATTACTTATGAACTTAAATTTCCACTTTTACTAATTTTTTTTTTGGGGGGGGATGAGGTAGTTATAATTAATGCAACAGAGCAGTGGTTTCCAAACTTGGCAACTTTAAGACTTGTGGACTTCAACTCCCAGAATTCTCCAGCCAGCAGAGCTAGCTGGAGAATTCTGGGAGTTGAAGTCCACAAGTCTTAAAGTTGCCAAGTATGGGAACCACTTCAACAGAGAAATGACAGCAAAGGATGTCAATGTTTTTGTTTCACTGAGCTGAGACTGACCATTCTCCATGTAGTTTTCAATCATAACAACTTCTTAATATTTTTCTTCACAAATCACCTGATTGCACACCGACACTTACTGTATGCTGAAATATAGACAAAGGAGAAGTTCAGTTGCAATTTATTTTATAATAGGATATTTTTCCAGTCAGAAATAGGTCTTTGTATTCTATCATTGGTGGGGCGGGGAGGGAGAAGAGATTATCACTGATTGTTCAGGATGTTGTACATTCTCTGCATTTTGAGATTGGCAGATGGGAGTATAATTATGTCTGGTTTGAAGCTGTTATATGTGGGATCGGGGTGAAATGTTGCTGAAGCAGAAGAACCCTTAGAAGAAATTAATTTATTATGAGAAAATGCATGCTATGGTAGATAGATTCCAAATTTTTATCCTTTTTCCAAGGAGTAGTAGCTGATGCACTTTCCTCACCAGACCTCTGTAAAATATTTCTGTTAGATCTGTTTATAAATTGTTGACAGGGAAACATGCTGGATTCTACAACTCTTGAAGATAAAGGTGTCTCTTCCTGGGATTCTACTGTGATAGAGCACATGCTTTGCAACATTTTTCCTTCAAATCTAAAGCATTTCATAGCCCTAAAATTATAGCTTTGTTTTTTTAATTAAACTTTAAAAACATATTATTTATAGTTTTTATATTCATGACTTCAACATATTAATCACAGTACTTCCATCCTGATTTAGCCAACATTCTTAAACAAATGTATATGTTTGTATTTGTCATTTTAGTAATTGCTGATGGATCATTAGAGAAAACCAGTGATGACATTGGGAGTGAAGAGGATTTATATGAAGAATTCCGAAGTTCAAGTCATCGTTATGGCCACCCAGGTGGTGGAGGAGAACAACTTGCTATTAATGAGGTACTGCAGCTTTTAGTAATTAAGGCAAATAAAACACATTTAATGTTAAGTGCATTTTTCTAAAAACACACTTATCTCTTCTCATGGCAGGACTTAAAATTGCAGCTTAAAAGTATAGACCAATATCCTTATGAAATTGAAAGCAGATTTAAACATCCATATCATTAACACTTCAAAAATAAAATACTTAGTAACAATGCTTAAAACACTTCCCGGGAGAGAAGCGTTCCACATTGCTAAAGCAATAAATGTCTAAACCTGCAAGTGGGCACATGTCAACAATTATAAAGCAGTCCTTTAAATAATGAAGTATCATCCATTTAGATCAACAAGTTAAATTCAAAGGAGTCAAGGGCCACATTTAGCTTTCTTATATTCTGAAGAACTGCAGGAACGTCTCTCATGATTGGTAGAAGTAACATGAACAATTTTTGATTTGATCTGTTTTTAACTTTTCGGAGGGTTGGAGTGAAAGACCCCTAGGAGACAAATTGCTGCCATGTAAAGTAGGCAACAGATAACTTTTCAAAAAAGGACATTTTGTGTTCTATCTGACTCATCTTTCTGGCAGGAGTTTGAAAAGAAAGTCTCAGCTTATGACCTTATTTCTGGATTGGTGAGTGGAGGAAAGTCCGTTTTTAAGATAATATGAATCAATTGGTAAACTTAGCATTTTTCTGATCTAAAATGATTGTTTCATGATCATGATCATCATCTCCAATTAATGGCCTGTTTTGAATTAACTTACTAGTCTATAGTGAGTTTGATGCAATCCAGTAGATGTGTGGTAGAGAGTTCTAAACACTTTGATATTTTCTGATGCAAGATTTATTTCAAAAAAGGTGCTAAGGTGTTAGCTATCCCTTAGAATGAATCTAAGTTGTACATTCAGAAAATGACCGGGGAATCTTATACACAGCTGATGCATTAAGTCATTCTTGCTTCATATAAAAGAAAAATAGAAATTCTTGTAATATTGCCTAGAGATTTTATGAGCGCAAGCTATATTTCTCTGATTTTCTGAGCATTTGTAAATATGAGATTTATGAGTCCTGCAAGTTGTGAAATTTTTTTTGAACAAGCCATAGTGACCTAGTTTACATTTAGTCCTAACATGATCCATGGTTTATAAAACACAGTGGCTGAATGCATATATTGTGCTAAAGCCAAAAACCCAGAGGCCTTGGCTTGGTTTCCAATAGTGGCTAAAACATGCCATCTAATTCTATTTGATAGAATTCATCGAAGAAAGAATTCTGACATTGTCCTAGCAGTGAGGGATCTGTCAGTAAGGAAGGTAAGGTGCAATTCTGCACCTGGTGTTCATGAAAATGCCTTTTTTTGCCTCCCAGGTCACTTTGAGTAGGTGGGGCCAGCATACCTTCTGGCCTATCTTTTTGAAATCAAATTTTTGCATTGCTAGTTCTTGTGAGGCAATTGTATCAGGCATACGGTGGTTGTTTTTTCATGAACATTTTGAAATATTGACAGCCTTCAGTAGTTCTGGGAAATTGATTTATAGCCCGTAGCCTATCATTTTGTCTTTCTGAGCATCTTGGAAATTTTTTTTTTTTTTTTAAAGTGACACAATGGGAAATTATTTCTTTCTTCCATTCATTCAAAAACCTTTGGTATACAAAGACAGTGCTTGCCTTCTGCATAAACTTACCAAGGCAGCTGTACTGTGAAAACCTAGTCTGTGCTGAGCAGTTGGTGTATTGAAAGTATGCTGTGAAACTATATATAATCACTCAGACAAATGCAGTTATTTTAAGATCAAAAATTAGTTTGTAACAAAGGATTTTCTACAAATAAAACCTTAACTGCTGCTCTACTTCTAATGAAGGGTGTTTATTACTTTGAAGAACTAGCAGGATCAATGTGTTTTGCTTTTTAATAATCATGTAGATTGTCCAGTGATGAGGTTAGTTTCTACAAACACATCTCCCAGGTTGACAATAAGCATGTTGACTTCACAGAAGAATCTCATTTGCTGTCTGGTTACGTATATATCTCATAATATATCAATTTTTAAAAAACTTACAGAGTTGCATAGGTAAAATAATTTTTAGTACAAGATTATACAAATCAAGATAAAGTAAAATAGGACGTATGTTCTAGAGAACCTACTAAATTGTTAAAGAAATATAGACACACACAGGCAAACAAACAGACAGCTTTGACTCTAGTTGGGTTTGTTTTTTGTTTTGGCTTTTTGCTCATGACAGATGAGAGAGTTTGGCCCAAGGTCATCCAGCTAATTTTGTGCCTAAGGTGGGACTAGATCTTAGTCTTCTGGTTTCTAGCCTGATGCTTTAACCACTACACCATATTGGTTCTCCAAATAAATAATATCAAAATATTAAGCTAAGCTACTAAAATAATATTTGCGTTGTTATAGATAATACCATATTTCGGAGTATAAGACGCACCGGAGTATAAGACACAGCAAGTTTTTGAAGAAGCAAATTATAAAAAAAGTAGGTAGGTAGATAGAGGGATAGAGAGGGAGAGAAAGAGAGAGAAATACAGTAGGTAGGTAAGGAGAGAGAGAGAGAGAGAGAGAGAGTAGTTAGATAAGTAGGTAGGTAGATAAAGGGATAGAAAGAGAGAGAGAAATAGAGAGAGATAGAGAGAGAAATACAGTAGGTAGGTAGGTAGCGAGAGAGTGTGTAGGTAGGTAGGTAGGTAGAGGGAGAGAAATAGAAAGAGAGAGAGAGAAGTACAGTAGACAGGGGGAAAGAGAGAGAGCAGGTAGGTTGGTAGGTAGTGGGATAGAGAGAGAGAAATAGAGAGAGAGGGAGAGAGGGAGAGAAATACAGTAGATAGGTACGGAGAGAGAGAGAGTAGGTAGGTAGGTAGGGAGATGTTTCCAGGTGTATTTATCTATGTGCTGTAGAAGGAAATAGCTCACAATCTGCAGCATCTAGGACTTCGTTTTTGCTGGCACAGCACTTGATCAATGTAATTCTCATCAATCAGTTAAAGAGCTTTCCAAAACGGAAAAAAAAAGTTTTTGCACTCTGCAAATCTCTCAAAAATGCCCCTCACCAAAGCATGAATAGCTTTGCGGGGGGGGGGGGGGGGCTTGCAGAGTGCTCCTGGGGGATGGGGGGAATAAAAACAAGCAAAAAATGGCCCGTTTTTCACAAAAATGTGCCCGTTTTTTGTCAAAAAAAAATACATGCATAGCCTTATGGAGGCTTACAGAGTGCTGCTGGGGGAGGGGACAGTTCATTTTTTGCTCATTTCTGCCCTCCCCAGCCCCCAGGAGCTCTCTAAAAGCATCCATAAGAGTATGCATGGCATGGGGCGGGGTTTCGGGAGGCAAAAAATACTGTATTCGATGTATAAGACACGCCCAGATTTTCAGCCTCCTTTTTGAGGAAAAAAGATAGTCTTATACTCTGAAAAATACAGTATATAAAAAACCACACTATTAACAATGAACAGGGGTGTCAAACTCACAGCCCGCGGACTAGATGCATCACGTGCTGGCTCTGCCCCCTCCTGGTTTAGCAAAGGGGGGGGGAAATCCTGATATGTCATGTGATGCTGCCATGACGACATGAGTTTGAAAGCCCTGGATTAGAATAAAAGCATTGTATTCAGAAACATCACACAATTAATTTAGAAATCATATATCATTGCCAAAATAAATGTTGATTCGTGACATTTCACTTCAAAATAATCATTTTTCTTTTGCTTGCAAAATCCTCATCATTTTTGACACAAAGGTCTCTTAATTCAATTGAACTTTTAGCAAACTTAATCAAATGTTTCCAAGCTTGAGAAAAATGACATATTTTTAAATACCTTGTATATTGTCTAATGTACTCATGAATTATTCCTATTAAATGGTTTCTACCATACTAATATGAAATATCAAATGTCTAAAATTTTCAATACTGGCTTCCTTCCATTTCTTGACTACAGTGCTGCAGTAGAATTTATCTGATATCGTATTTATTTATTTATTCTTCCAAAGATAATGAAAGACATAATTCTGGTATTGCTGAGAGAGAGAGAGTAAACAAATCTTATTTATTTCTCTGCAGTCTGATTTTCACCATTGGACCTGATGATTTTATATTTTAAAAATTGTATAGACTGCGTTGTTTTGCTCCTCATTATGCATTATTAAGGAATAATAATTTTAACAGAGGCTCAAAGCAGTTTACAACATTAAAACCACAATAAAACAATAAATATCCCTTTTCCTTCCAATGGTCACAGAACAACTTTGACAGGTCATCTAAATAATTAACAGGTGAGTACTGTCTATTTTCACCTTGGAACTACTTCTATATTCACCACTCAGTTACCAGCAGCACATGATAAGCTTATCATTCAAGTCTTGGTATTTTATAAAAAAAATCTTCAATATGAAGATGAAAGTAAGAAAGAGAAACATTTGACCTGACACTTCAGCTTTCGTCCATCTTCTTCCCATTTTCCTGGCTAATTTCTCCATGTTGAGATAATGAGTCAACCCATCTATCACAGAGCTATATACTAAAAGTATATTGCATGTAGAGCATGGTTATATCAGGCATGGACTAATACCTTCAATTCAAAATGGAATTGATTCAGCGACCAACCTTAGATTGCACTTTGCAGTGGAGTCTGAAGAAGTATTGGCCTATTTACAATGCAGTATGGCATATTTTATTTTTATCCTATATTGTAAATAAAATAATGTTTAAATTGAATTGTGTCTTTATGTCCTAAAAATGAAATCCAGGGCTTTAGTGATTATGAATATCTTTTTACTTTCATGGTACAATGAACTTTATAGTTGTATTTTTTTAAATTAGGAAATGGTTCAAGTATACTATCCCAATCTTTGCTATTGTGGTATTTTTTTAACCCTTGCAACACCACACCAACATTGGCATTGTACCTTAGACCTTGGTGTGACAAATCTGGAAAGTCTGTTGTCCCTTCACTTCTATTCTACTCTTCCCCACCTGAAGAGCAAAACTAAATGAGAGACTGAACACTCTCAGCAGCCTGCCAACAAGAGCATCTCAAAACTTGCTATTTGCTCTTAAATCCACCATAAATAATTTCAAATGTCATGTAATTTCAGCTTACTTTTTCTATCTTTATTACTGCAATTTTCAACTCTTCAGGTTTTTCTTTCTTTTTTAAGCTGTCATGGGTCTAGATGCCTAAAATGAAATAAATTCACCCCTGTACGGTATAGGTTGAGTGGTATTTAAATATAATCTAAATAGACTTGAGGTTATTATCCATCCTATTATTGTTATTGAAAGGACAAATATGAATTTTGAATAAAATTAATATAATAAACTAATATTTATTCTATTAAAGTAAAAAAAAACCTGCTTGAAAGGTTTGGAGGCCAATGGCCAGGGGTGGGGTGGTAGATCTCTAATACCAAAGGTTTTGTATCCCCTTTTTCTGTTAACATACTGTACTCAGTAGTGGGATTCAACTGGCACCACTTCTGCCGAACGAGTTGTTAAATTGCTGGCTGGCCCTACCCTGCCTCGCCCTTATTGGCCTCACATGCCTTGGCTGGTGTCTTAGCAGGGATCCTCAAACTATGGCCTGCAGAAGCCATAGAATTAATCTGGCCCTTGTGGCACCATGAGGCTAGCCACGCCCACCTAGCCATGCCCACAGAACCTGTTATTAAATTATTTGAATCCCACCACTGCTTTTGGATGTCAGTGACAATGCAACACATTTCAGAAAAGTAATTATTTGGAGTCTGATTTATACCCAGTGACCTTTCTATCACATTGTCAACTTTCAAATATTTCTTTTCTGACATGGTAACACTTGCTGTCTCATTTAAGATTGATTTCTCACCAATGACTCCTTTTATGAAGAGGTGGGAAGTCTCTCTGAATTTTCTCACCTTTTATTAAAACAGAAAGTGAACCCATCCTAGTGTGAACCTTGTAGCATGATCTTATGATTATTTACTAAAAGAAAGAGTTGCTGAAGGTCAGTGGGTTTTACTTTTACTGACAATGAAATATCTTTCAAAAACCTGTATATCTTAAACAAATTTTACTTGAAGATGGACCACGCCCCATATGACAAAGAAGGTTTTCAGCTCTGCATCACAAATTGTATTTGTCGATATAAACAGGCATGTGTTTAGCATTTAAAAATGTATAGAAACAGGTGTCCATTTAAAAAAAAATTAAGGATGCACATTAGTTTTCAGAACTAATTCAGAGCTTAATTTCATCAAGCTTTGAGAAATACTAGGTGGGGTCCCATGGTAATCTCAGATTAATGAGAGTACAGGAGGATTGGCCACTTCTCAGAAATGATACTGGAAGTACATGGCAATAAGAACAGGAAACTGTTGTGTTTGCAGAGGGAACTTTTAACTTAGCTATGAGTTAAAAGGAAAATGTATACCACCAAGTAGTTTATAATAAAGGGAAAAGGGAAAAAATCTTGAAGCATAAAAGGAAATATAGGCTTTCAAGGAAAGCTAAAAGTATAAAATGATGATTTCCCCTGCATCAGTAGTAAAAAAAAGAGGAAAGGCTGGGGTCCTGCTAAGAGTACATGATATGATAATAATAATAATAATAATAATAATAATAATAATAATAATAATAATAATAATAATAATAATAATAAAACTCCGCCATTGCCAGTCCCAAGCCCGGATGAGAAAGGAGGAAGGTTGGGATCAGGTTGGCATCTGGTCCCGTAAAAAAAACCCCGCCAACCCATACAATATGGTGAAAAAAACAAATAAGAATTCCATACTGCATCGGTCGTCGCGCGGGTTAACAAGGGCCGCGGCGGATGTTGGGGTCCCTGGACATCCGTCGACAAGTGGGCTACAAGTGGACCAGCCAACAAAACGACAAAAATATAGTGCAGATGAAAACCGTGCCATAATGGCCTGTTACTACAACTCAGAGCCAGAAAAAAGAGGCTATTTAAAGCGAATGTATGAATTATGGAAACAACAATATCCAGATTCAAATGTTAGTGAACAACGACTAGCAGATCAAAGGCGATTTATTATACGGAATAAAGTGTTTAGTGAAGTTGAACATGAGGAAATTCAGGCAAATTGCAAAACCCAAAAAACAATATCACAAGCGGAAATAACTGATATTCAAGACACAACTAAAGACATTATAGTAGAACTCCCAGAAGAAGCTCTTGGGGAGGAAATAATATCACCACCACTAGAACCAGTTATCACTGAACCAACTGATGAACTAACTCAAAAACAAAAAGAATTGAAGGATAAGATCATGGAGCATTTTCTGCTTAATGAGGAAAGGCAACGTTTACCATCACTAAAAACTGTGCCAAAGAAAATTTTGGCCCCTATCATGAAAATGGTTAATGCAGTGTTTTCAACAATTGAACCAGGATCCATCTTGGAAACAAACCAGTTAATGTACAGCGCAGCTGTAATAGTCACTAATGAACTAGGCATTAAAATTAAAGTACCTAGTCATACAACAGAAAAAGCATCAAAGCCAAAGTGGAAAATCCGTTTAGAACAAAAAATAAAAAAATTAAGGGCAGATGCTAGTAACTTAAAGAACATGCATGAGCAACGGCTTAAAAACAACAAAATCATAGATCGGCTAATCAGGAGATATAGATTGGATACAAGAAACATCAATGAAGCTGTAGAGATTGTAAAACAGCAGATAACAGCAACAGCTAGAAAAATTGAAAGATATGAGGCACGAATCATCCAATATAAACAAAATCAGCAATTTCGATCAGACCAACGGCGTTTTTATCAAAGTCTTAATGTAAATGGTGACACCAAAAGTGAAAAACCAGAAAAACAGGCCACAGTTGAATTCTGGAAAGAATTGTGGGAAAATGCAAAGGACTACAACAAGGAAGCAAAGTGGATACATGACTTTGAGAAAAGCATTGGCAACAAACAAATGCAAGTATTAGAAATAACAACTGAGATGGTCAAAAATCGAGTAAAAAAGGTAAAGAATTGGACATCACCTGGAAAGGACCAATTACATGGTTTCTGGCTCAAATATCTGACCAGTTTACATGCAATATTGGCCAGGCAACTGAATGAAATTTTACAAAAGGGCCAAATTGATGAATGGTTGACAACTGGAAAAACATACTTGATTCAGAAAGATCCAACTAAAGGAACAACACCTGAAAACTATAGACCAATAACATGCTTACCAACAACCTTCAAATTACTCACAGGCATTATTGCAGATAACATGATGGATTATTTGGAAACAAACAACATCTTGCCAGTAGAGCAAAAAGGCAACAAAAGAAGGAGCAGGGGCACAAAAGATCAGCTTCTAATTGATAAAATGATATTAGAAAATTGTAAGAACAGAAAAACGAACTTGAATATGGTCTGGATTGATTACAAAAAGGCATTTGACTCACTGCCACATAGTTGGATCATAAAATGCTTAGAAACAACTGGCATTAGCAAAAATATTACATCCTTTACTGAAAAGGCAATGAAACAATGGAGAACTGAGTTGGCAGTAGGGAATGAGAGCTACGGAATGGTTAATATCAAGTGAGGAATTTTCCAGGGTGATTCACTTTCACCTCTTCTCTTCATCATCGCAATGATCCCACTATCAGTAATCTTAAAAAAAATGAAATTAGGCTACCAAACAGCCAAAAAAGCTGAAAAAATTTCGCATTTACTATATATGGATGATTTGAAACTCTATGGAAAGTCAGAAATAGAAATCCAATCATTGACAAATACAGTCCGAGTATTCAGCACCGATATTTCAATGCAGTTTGGCATGGAAAAATGCGCCACTGTATCCATAAAAAGGGGCAAAATCACTGCATCTGAGGGAATTGAAATGCCCAATGGCCAACTAATTAAATGCAAAGAAAATGAAGCCTACAAATACTTAGGCATTCTGCAGTTGGATAACATCAAGCATGGAGAAGTAAAAACTATTGTCAGACGAGAGTACACCAACAGAGTTAGGAAAATTTTGAAATCTAAATTGAATGGTGGAAATACAATCAAGGCCATAAATACCTGGGCAATACCAGTTATAAGATACACAGCTGGCATAGTTAACTGGACACAAGCTGATTTGGACCTTTTGGATCGAAAAACCAGGAAACTAATGACAATGCACTACAGTTTACATCCACGTGGTGATACTGATAGACTGTACCTGCCACGAAAATCAGGTGGCAGAGGATTATTACAAGTGAAGCAAACAGTTGAAGAAGAAAAACATGCACTGGCTGATTATTTAAAAGAAAGTCAAGAACATCTATTAATCGAAGTAAAGAACAAAAATCTACTGAAGGCCCAACAGACAAAACAAGAATACAGAAAAGATGTGATAAAATCAAGAATGGAGAGTTGGCAGAACAAAGCACTACATGGTCAATTTCTGGAAAAAATAAAAGATAAAGTGGACAGGGAACAAACTTGGTTATGGTTAAAAACAGGTACATTAAAGAAAGAAACAGAGTCACTAATCCTGGCTGCGCAAGAACAAGCTATCCGCACAAATGCCATTAAGGCCAAAATCGAAAAATCCTCTGATGATGCCAAATGCAGACTTTGCAAAGAAGCTGACGAAACTATTGATCACATACTCAGCTGCTGTAAAAAAATCGCGCAGACTGATTATAAATTGCGGCACAATTCAGTAGCACAAATGATCCATTGGAATTTGTGCAAAAATTATAATATTAAAACAGCAACAAACTGGTGGGAACATCAGCCTGAAAGAGTCACAGAAAATCAGATGGTCAAGATCTTGTGGGATTTCCGTATACAAACCGACAAAATACTGGCGCATAATACACCAGACATCACACTGGTTGAGAAAAATAGGGTCACAATCATAGACATCGCAATACCAGGTGATAGCAGGGTCGCCGAGAAGGAACATGAAAAAATCGCAAGATACCAGGACTTAAAAATCGAAATTCAACGACTATGGCACAAACCAGCAGTGGTAATTCCAGTGGTAATTGGCACACTGGGTGCTATTCCAAAAGCACTGGAATTACATTTAAAACAGTTAAAAATTGACAAAATCACCATCAGTCAAATGCAAAAAGCCGCACTGCTTGGATCTGCACGCATATTGCGAAAATACGTTACGACGTCCTAGGCCCCTGGGTGGGGCCCGACTAGTAACCAATGCCAAATCCGGCGAAACAACTGGCCGCTGTGATACAATTGTATAATAATAATAGGAGATTGGCAGAAGATATAATTCTTGAATTCCTACATTGCCTTTTCTTCCCCAAAAGGAACTTTTTTCAAAACAACTTTTGCTTAAATCAATTTAAGCAAAACAATTGTCAAAAGAGGGAGTGGCAATTAGAGCACCTACTGCAGCTTGCATGAATGAGTTTGTCTTCAAAACTAAAGTAATTATATTTGAGAAACTTGAGGAAGCCTGCAGACGTCATCTTGGAAATCCTTTGTCTGATCTTTGAAGAATCATGAGATGGATGTAATGACAAAGGAAAGTAGAAGTGAAAAGATTGTTTCTGTGCAACCTGAATAACTGCCAATTAATTAGTTTTGCAAACTTTTGGGACAGATTAAACAGTCAGTTTGTGAAAGCAGTGCATAGTATCCATTTCTCAAGAACAAGACATTCCAAATGAATTTGAATTCTTTTCTTGACAGAGTGATTGGTTTAATAAACTATAAAAATGCTGTGGACATAGTGTACACTGATTTTTTTAAGCACTTGATAAAACTCCCATGAGATTCTAGTAGAACAAATTGGGAAATATTTTATCATAAATCAGAAGAACTGTTTAAACAATTACACCAAGTAAGTATATGCCAATAACTCCATGAAAAGCTGAAAGTGTGTAATGTTTCAGTTCTGGGTTGTGTTCTAATGCCCCATACTGTTCAATAAATGTCTTGGATTAAAGATGGAAAAAATAGCAAATTTGTTGATGACACAAGGTTAGAAAATTAGTAACTTCTTTAGGTAATGGTATGATTCATAATTATCTTGATAAGCTGAGTTGAATTCCAACAGGAACAAATGCAAAATACAATGTGATGCAGTTTTTAAAAAAGAAATGCAATTCTATGCTGCTTCAGCAAAAATATAATATCAGGTAAGATAGCAATTTTCCCTCTCTACAATGTGCATCTAGCGCACTGCATTTTAGGAAGAATATTGGTGAACTAGAGTGTGTCCAGAAAAGAATCAAGATACTAAGAAGCCTAGAAGGAAAGATAATGAGGAATAATTGGAAGCTTTGGGTATATATTGCCTACGGAAGATAATTTTGCTTGACTGGCATAACTTATACTTTTTTACTTGATACCCATGCATTTTGTAAATGAGGGGCTATTTCCATGTGTTAGCAGGACAAAATTGTAGAAACTCCAAAAAAATTAAAAAGAATTAAGTGAAAAATATTATAAACATATATCATTGCTGTTTCTACTTGGATGCATTGTTAATCATACCTACACAACTATTGTACTTTGTAATTGTTCTAAAAAAAGATACAATAATGTCATATTAGGGAAATCTTTTAAAAAATATTTGCTGGTAGAAAAATATAGTATATATTAGAAAGGACCTTTTCCAAACTATTGACATGCCAACCATTACTATACTTCATTCCTTGGCTAAAGGAAATAAGGATTAGTTTCTTATAAACTGAATAGACAGAATAACACATTTTGCCTTATCTTGGTCTCCAGAAGAGTTAAAGATTTGTTGGTGTCATTTTTTTAAATGCTTCATATGAGAGAAAGATAAGATTCTTTCCACACCAGCATTTTATAGTGTCTTCTAGAGTTATTAAATCATGATGGCCAAACCACAATAAGGTGGAAAGGCTTTAAATCACTTCAACAGTGGCTTGGTGATGCTATGAAGATGTTGTACTGTAAATCACAAATAAGGAACGTACCTAAATGTTTGTGGGTTGGTGGATGCTTTTGGCAAAGGAGGAACCAGTCCTCCAATTTAATTGGTAGTGGCAAGATGTCAACCTTTTTCTTATAATTCCAAAGCAAGACTGATGTTTGAATTGAATATTCTTAAATTCTGGACTCATGATTTTACTTTTTATTCTTTAAAAAGTATGAAAACACATACATGTGCTCACAGCTGTGTTCAAGAGAGTAAACTGTGAGAGGGAACATGTAAGTAAAATTTTAATATACATGATTATGATCTGTTTCATCTGTGAATAGTATATTACAAACTACATTACAATAAAACAAATGCTACTTGCAAGTTGGCAAGTAACACAGGAAAGTACTAAGGTAAAATATACAGAAGCTTGTGTTAGCATACAACAGTAGCTAAATATCACAGTTCAAATTTGATGCACTTCTGTCTCTATTGTTTTTTCTGAACGATGCAAATATTGTGTTATTATTTGTTATGTATTATTACCTAGATGAAACTATATCATTCTGTAGTACTGAATAGAGTCACCTGAGAGAAACGGTTTTGTTGACCAAAATAAATAAATGTTCCTTGCCAGGATCATTGTGAATGGATAGACCAGGTATATTTATTCTCTCTGAAACTAGCATAACTAATACATTTTTCTTCTGCCATGTTTTTGATGTTATTGTGATTAATTATTTCTCAAAATATTTTAATTGTGCATAAATTCTGAACTTCATCAGGCAATTTCTAAAGAAAATTTGTAAGAAGGAAATATTTTCTGTAAGAAAAAAATATTTCCTGACTACTTACATAAATTATCTTCTAAATTTCACAATCTTCTTTTTAGTAATGTTAAACTCTTGAAGACTATGATCCACTTAATTAGATAGATCTAATTGTAATCAATGGATGAAGTGTAATTCATGGGTATTCATACCATAATTCCATATTATGGTACAGAATGCAGCTGTGTAGACTGTTTTGGAAGCCTTTCAGGTAGCATATGTGACAATGGATGCTAGTTTGCTTCCAGGTACAATTCATGGTATTGGACGTTACTTTTAATATCCTTTCTGGCATTGGTTCAGGGTATCAGAGGAACCATCTCACCCTGAGGGACTTCAGCCATCTCATTCATTCCAGTGGAAAGAGCTACTTCAGATCCTATTGGTCAAAGAATTTTAACTTGCAGGATCCAGGGCAAGGGCATTTTCTGCTGTGGCCCTGCCTTCTGGAATATTTGCCCTTTGGAGGTGAGATCTTCCCATACCCATGGCTTTCTGGAAGAGCCTAAAAACTTGAATTCTGCTGTTGGGCATGGGGCCCCATAGGAGCCTACGTATGTTGGAGGTGGCTGACAGGTTAGAGAAGATTCTCACCTCAAGGCTGCCCATCATATTTGTGTTTTTTTTTACTTATTTCTCTACTCAATTTTTATAATTTTAATTGTTTTTTTTAACATTTAAAAACTTTTTATTATATTGTAAATTGTCTGGAGTTGCTGTATTAGTGAGACAAGTGGTATAGAAATTTAATTAATTCTATGTTAAGGTACCAAAAGGTTTTCATTGTTTTAGCTGCAATATATTTCCAGCTATCTACATAATTTATGTATATTGTGTTTGTGTGTTTGTGTGTGTGTGCGTGTGTGTGTGTGTAGCTATATTGTGAGGATGATTCGTCATATCCATTTCTGCAGCTCTCCTGGAAGCCTCATGCCCATCCTTTCTCTGGTTGCTAAGGATTGCCTGTATCCTAGCTACAGTGCTTAGCAAATAGCTGACAAGCTCTTTGGGAAGCCAGTCTCACTGCTGAGTTTCAGCACACAGAGGCTTCCTGCTACAGGAGCTTCACTCAGCTAATGCAATGAGGCAGCTCTTTTCTGGAAGATAAAATGAAAAGCTGATGATTTGCTGAGATAAAACAAAGATAAGAATTTCTTGAAAAGGGAAGAACACCGTTCCAGCATGTGCATGCATTATGCTTGAAAGTTGATAATAATGATGGTTGCAGGAAATTGATTAAGTTTTGCTTTCTGAAAGCTGCAGAATGACTCCATTGTTTGCACCCCCCCCTTCCTTGGCTTTCTTTCCAGAGACAGTGCTGCTAAGCTGCTAAAATACTGTTTTTCTAGAGCCAGGGCTCTTGTCAGCATGGCGAAGGGATCTAAACAGAGCAGGCACCAATGGAGTGCTCTTCACACATTCCTCCGGTGCAATATGAACCCGGACACTCAACGTGTGGTGGTGTTTGTCATTCTGCTTTTTCTCATCATCATTAACGTGGTGCTCATGTTTCTTCTGGCATTCTTCTGAGAAGCAGGACTGTAGTTGGATATGAGGGTTTCCAAGATTGATCAGCAGGTCAGCTCCTCCTTGTCTGATTCTGGTTTGGCATCTCTTCTGTCATAGCTGTCTATCTGCGCCTGTCTCCGGTTATTCATCAGCATGCTATCTCCCTGCTCACCCTATTCCTGTTGCCTGTCCTTTTGCAAGAAAAATGGACTGCGGCTAGATGGTTAATTGAGTAGGTGCCAATGACTTCTGGATGTATCCCTACATTGCTGAATGCAGAGCTGCTCCCCCTCTTTGGCGAGTCGGCTTTAAAGTGTCCCAATGGCTGGCTCCATCAGATGATGGGTTTCTTAAGGAGCGCCTAATTGATGAACTACACAAGAAAATGGTTCTTTGTCTGCAACTGCTGTGAGAAAATGTCAAACTGCTAAAACCAGGATTGCTTTATAATTGAGACTATCGGGCCTCTGAGAATATATGTGCAGAAATATAAGCAACACCCAATTAGCTGTAATGGATTAATGATGGATCATTAGAGTACACCAGGAATCTGTATTTACAATTGACAACTGCACTGTGGAATGTTTGTTTTCACTGGTGATTATCCCATTCTCTTAATTATTTTAGAGCATATATGTGTAGAAGGATATGGACAAAATGACTGGTGGGAACTTTGGACAGAAAAGTGACCTCCCCCTTTTTTTTTTCACCAGCAAAAAAGTTAGCTGAAATGAGCCTTCTATAATAGGGAAAATTCATTTTTTAAAAATTAATGATATATTTTTTATTGCCATCTTAGTTCCATTCAGAAATTCAGACGACGATATATAAGTGTATAGGATAAAAATGAGGAAGAGGATTTGGACTATATCAGCAAAAACTATTAATTGTTCAATAAATACTTCAAGTTCAAATTAATCCTGCAGTGATGGTAAATGGAAGATTTGAATTCAAGCCTTTGAATAAATTCTTCAACCTTTCAGAACTCAAGAACCTCCTTCTTAGTCACTAAAAAAGACTTTATATCTTCTTGTTTGTTCCCATATTTGCTAATGAAACTGCTGTTTTCTTCTACGAGTTCAGCACTGAGACTAAAAGAACTGAAATCCAGTGCTAAATGCCATTTCCTTTCTGTTCTTCTTCATAATTTCTCTGTCCTAAACAGTGTTAAACTTATGAAATATTTGATGTGGTCAGATTCCTTTTTCTTTTTTTTGCATCCAGAAAAATTGTGTGTGTGTTGAGGTATGAGAACAAGCCAGATAAATTTGAGAAATGAAGGCCTGATCAGTAATTAGGCTTCAGAATGCTTTTTTGGACAGCTTCCATTGATAATCATATCAGTGGTGGGATTAAAACATACTATTGGTTCTGTGGGCGTGCTTGGTAGCATTGCGTGGCTTGGTGGCCATGGAAGGGGAAGAATACTGTAACATCTCCATTCCCTCCCCACTCGAGGGGAAGGTTACTGCAAAATCCCCATTTTTTCCCGATCAGCTGGGACTTGGGAGGCAGAAAAAAGTCAGCGTTGGTATTTACTGGTTCTCTGAACTACTAAAAATTTCTGCTACAGTTTCTCCAGAACTGGTCAGAACTTGCTGAATACCACCTCTGAACCATATTCACTGATTAAGACAAACCAGGCACACTAGCGCTTGAAAATTGTTAAGATCACTATTGCATTTTTCCATAAAATGTTTAATTGAAAATATAACCTTATATCTATCAAGGATAGCTTCTCGAATTATTGATTTATCTGTTTCTTTAAACATTGTGTGAAGATAAAAAAAATTCAAACAATAAAAAACTTGGTTTTTATTTGGCTCAAAGTTTTGTTTTCACCATGCACACTACATAATTTTTGAAAGTGGCTTGGAAACAATGAAATAGAAAGCAAGATGTTACCTCTCAAAATTATAGCCTTTGGTGCATTATTTATTTTCTTGAGCAGCATGTTTGGAAGAGTGGTTTAACAGTTTTAAATATCAACAAATGATAAGCACAGTAAGTGTTAGCATTTAGAAAGAATCAGAATATTTTGCAATAGCCAGATATTACAAACTAATGACTTAATTTATTTTTAAAGGGTGTTCCTTTCGACAACACATTTGTTTTTCTCCCTCTGTATGAAATTAAATGGATTACAATCTGATTCTACTTTAGCAAGTATTATGGTATTAGTTTTGCTAGAGTGTACATGGGAATATGTAAGAATACAATGGCCATATTGTTGTTATTGATTCAACTAAGGATGCATACACAAACAAGTTCCTCCTCTCTGCATTAAGGGCTAAACACCTGAAACTGAATTGGAAGAAGGAAAGCGTTCCGTGTTATTTGCAATTCTGCAGCCATGGTTTGTTGATATAGTACCTCAGTGAGTAAACTTTTTTTGCTCTGGTACAACACCTAGTTCTTGAGCATGCTATAAATATGACTAATTTCTAGAAATAATGTTAGCAATATCTGCAAATAAAAAATGTGATGGTAGAGAAAATAATGGAAGGTAGATGAAATGAAGGATGATAGTTGCCAGATTTAGTTCAATATTCACTAGGGAAGAATCTAAGACAGGGCTGTCAAACCCGCAGCCCGTGGGTCAGATGCCATAATGCTGCAGCCCATGCTGGCCATGCCCATGTCCACACCTGGTTTAGTGAAGGGGAAAAAAGTCCCAATACATCGTGTGACGCTCTAATGACAACGTGAGTTTGACACCCCTGATGGTTCAACAGCATGTCATACAGTTGCAAGAAAAAGTATGTGAACCCCTTGGGATTACATGGAGTTTTGCATGAATTGGTCATAAAATGTGCTGTGAACTTCATCTAAGTCACAATAGACAAACACAGTCTGCTGAAAATAATACTACACAAACATTAGATGTTGCCATGGTTTAATTGCACATAACATGTAAACATTCACAGTGCAGGAATGAAAAAGTATGTGAGCCCCTAGCCTAATGACGTCTCCAAGAGCTAATTGGAGCCAGGAGTGAACCAACCTTGACTCCAATCAGTGTGATGATATTGGATGTGTTGCTGACAGCTGTTCTGCCCTTTAAAAACACACACCTGTTGTGGGTTTACTGGTTTCAAGAAGCACTGTCTGATGTGAACCATGCCTTGCAGAAAAGAGCTCTCAGAAGACCTACGGTCAAGAATTGTTGACTTGCATGAAGCTGGAAAGGGTTACAAAAGTATCTCCAAAAGCCTTGATATTCATGTGTCCACGGTAAGACAGACTGTCTATAAATGGAGAAAGTTTAGCACTCTTGCTACTAGCAGTGGACTTATATACCGCTTCATAGGCCTTTCAGGCCTCTCTAAGCGGTTTACAGAGAGTCAGCATATTGCCCCCAACAATCTGGGTCCTCATTTTACCCACCTCGGAAGGATGGAAGGCTGAGTCAACCCTGAGGTGTGGCCGTCCTGTAAAAATGACTGCAAGAGCACAGTGCAGAATGCTTCATGAGGTAAAAAAGAATCCTAGAGTGTCAGTTAAAGACCTATAGAAATCTCTGGTACATGCTAACATTTTTGTTGACACATCTACAATAAGGAAAACATTAAACAAGAATGGAGTACATGGGAGGACACCACGGAGGAAGCCATTGCTGTCCCCCCCAAAATATTGCAGCACATTTGAAGTTTGCAAAAGAGCACCTGGATGTTCCACAGCACTACTGGCAAAATATACTGTGGACAGATGAAACCAAAATTGAGTTGTTTGGGAAAAACACACAATACTATGTGTGGAGAAAAAAAGGCACAGCACACCAACATCAAAACCTCATCCCCACTGTAAAACATGGCGGAGGGAGCATCATGGTTTGGGGCTGCTTTGCTGCCTCAGGGCCTGGACGGATTGTTGTCATTGATGGGAAAATGAATTCCAGAGTTTATCAAGACATTTTGCAGGAAAACGTACAACCATCTGTCTGCCAACTGAAGCTCCGCAGGGGATGAGTGAGGCAACAGGACAATGACCCAAAGCATACAAGTAAGTCAACACAAAAATGGCTTCAACAGCACAGAATACGCCCTCTGGAGTGGCCCAGTCAGAGTCCTGACCTCAACCCGATTGAGATGCTGTGGCATGACCTTAAGAGAGCGATTCACACCAGACATCCCAAGAATATTGCTACACTGAAACAGTTTTGTGAAGAGGAGTGATCCACAATTACTCCAGATCATTGTGCAGGTCTGATCTGTAACTACAAGAAACGTTTGGTTGAGATTATTGCTGCCAAAGGAGGGTCAACCAGTTATTAAGTCCAAGGGTTCACATACTTTTTCATCCCTGCACTGTGAATGTTTACATGTTATGTGCAATTAAACCATGGCAACATCTAATGTTTGTGTAGTATTATGTTCAGCAGACTGTGTTTTTCTATTGTTGTAACTTAGATGAAGTTCAGAGCACATTTTATGACCAATTCATGCAAAACTCCACGTAATCCCAAGGGGTTCACATACTTTTTCTTGTAACTGTACAATACTTCCAAGGGCAATAAACAGCAGTAGTAATATGCACAAGATTGTTAATCAAGAACTACATTGGTTTTATCTAGTGGTGAACTTCATCAGTACCACTTGGTACAACTTTTACAGTAATGTAGCACTTCAGGCTATAGGTAGGTAGGTACATACCTTTCTAAATGGTACACATAGTAGATCTTGATAATTTCATATCCTTGTAAGATAGATCAATGTTGTTATATCACTGAGAAATTGTTATATGCTTGTGGAAATTTTTATGGTTGTGCTTCAAACTGGGGACTTCACGTCTTCACGTTTTACCGCTCAATCACAATACGGCACCAGATCTAGAATAAATACCCTTCCAGCTTGAAATAGAAAGAACTGTAGTTTTGTTTCTATATTTTTCTGGGTTCCAGCTGTATCACCATTTGGATTGTATGCTAATACATAAACCACCATATCCAAGAGCCATATTGTTTTTTCACCTTCCATGTGATTTGAGGAACCTGACAGGCTTCCTGATCCTGTGACAAATTGCACCATCACTTTTCTTCTTCATTTTCTAATACCACCTACATCTGCAGATGTAAGAAGGATTCCTTGCCTAAAAATCTTTGTCTTTTAAAAACAAATTAATTTGACTCTGCTAAGACTTAGTGAGTCATTTAAAGTGCTTTCTGAGCTCAGTGTGAAGTCTTGTTACAGATCAGAAGAAAATAAAAAATTTCAGGATCCCTGATATTGCAAGTTACAGCAGGGGTGGCATAGCAAAAAAAGCTGGGAGGGCAAAGGAAGTTGGTTTTATTTTTGAGTACACAATACTAGCTACTAAATACATTTAATTGATACCTTGGCAATAGAAAAAGCAATCTAGATTATCTTCCTGCAAAAAATAAAAAAGGACTGTTTCCTTGGATATCTTCACAAAATGTAATTGTGAGTTTATTAAATTGTTAGCTATTTTCTATGGATGCACTAAGGCTCCTAGAGAACAGACCAATCCATGCTAGAAGCTATTAAGAACTTAGTTCTGGAATAAGCTTTTTTGGTAGTATAAGCAAGAGCCAGGAGTGAATAGGTATAAATAGCCTTTATGACCTGCTTGGGGATCAAAATGAATGGGGAATATGATTAGGGAGAAACAACTTAACATTTTCAGGGACTTTTAACTCTGCTGACAAAGGGCCTTAATACCTGTGATAAATTCCATTCTATATGTGAATATAATCCTACCCCACACCCCCAAGAACTACTACAAAGGAAATAATTAGTCTACAACCAACTGCCACAGGAAGCAAAGACTTTCATTAAAAAATGTGGGTGCAAACTAATGCATCGTTTTGAAATATTTCAAGCTAATCTGAAGGGAAGGTAGCAGCGAGACAACTGGAAGAATATAGTGATGCATTGGGAAGCAGGAAAGTAACCCTCCAAAGAGCAAAGAACCAAGAGTATAGCAGAAAGTAATGGGTGGAGAAAGTTGTAAGGTAGCCTGAGGAAACAAAGATGGGTAAGGTGAAATAGAGCTGCAGTGAGGATCCTACACCCGGAAACAATTATACTTTTCAAAAAAATGTGATAATAACAGTTGGAAGGGATTTGGGAGATCTTCTAGTCCAACCCCCTGCTCAAGCAGGAAGCCCTATGTACCATTTCAGACAAATAGTTGTCCAATCTCTTCTTAAAAACCCCCAGTGTTGAAGCACCCACTTCTGAAGGCAAGTTATTCCACTGATTATTTGTTCTAATTTCTCCTTAGTTCTATATTGCTTCTCTCCTTGATTAGTTTTCTTCCATTACTTCTTGTCCTGCCTTCAGGTGCTTTGGAGAATAGTTTATCCTCTCTTCTTTGTGGCAGCCACTTAGATATTGGAAAACTGTTATCATGTTATCCTACTCCTTCTTTTCATTAAACTAGGCATACCTAATTCCTGCAACCATTCTTTGTATGTATTAGCCTCCAGGTCCCTGATCATCTTTGTTGCTCTTCACTTTTTCTAGAGTCCAATATCTTTTTTGTATCGTGGCAACCGAAACTGGGTGCAATGTTCCAAGTGTGATCTTACCAAGGCTTTATAAAGTGGTATTAACACTTCATGTAATCTTGATTCTATCCGTCTGTTAATGCAATCTAGGACTGTGTTGGCTTTTTTGGCAGCTTCAGCACATAAACAAACTGCTTTAAGAATAATAAATTGAAATAGTTTTACCATAGTAAACAATAGAAACATGTAATATGTTTATAAGATTATTTTTAAAGCACTGATTCTTTTCTAGAAATACTCTCGGCATGAATGGATACCCAAGTGCAAGGAGATAGGGGGGGGAGGGAGGGAGGGAGGAAAGAGTGTTTTCTGTAGCGAATCCCCAAATGTGGATCAATGAAATAGAAAATGCTATTTTTAGAAAGGCTATGTAATCATCATCATCAGAGTTGCATTGATATGAGCTTCTTTGAGGGGAAAATCCTCATTGGATTAATTAGATTTACCTATTATATATAAATTTCAAATATTTATTTTCTCCGGAAAGAGAATATATCATGGCAACTCAGATTTCTGACTTCAGTCTAGATTTTCCCTCCTCATTTCAGCTGATTGATGATTGGAAAAATGCAAGCAGCAATGAAGTCTGTTTAGCACTAAGTCTTTCCCAAAACTTGAAAAATGTTTACTCTTGCATACTTACAGACTTATGGTTTATATGGCACAGGACTAAGACCCTTAATTAGCAATTCAGTACAAATCTCTTTAGGAGAGACGAGTTTCCATCCCTTCTTAATTCAATTATTCGCAAGAGCACACCGACAGTCACAAAGACTGATTATTCAAGTGTTCTTTGCCAACTGGGCCACTCAACCTGAACAAAAATGTAAATGTGATGAAACTTTTGACACAAGAATTTGGGGTTAATTTTAGTCCAGCATAAAGCTCCAAAATACATGTGAACAACCATCCAGCATTCCTCAGCTTCTATAACCCCAGGAAATTATGAGAGTCCCGGATGTTGACAAGCATTTAGCATGTGTAGTGGTTATTATTTTATTTATCACAATGACCTTTAGTATTTTAAATGCAAAGACATTACTGTTTCTGGTTTTTAAGCTGCATATTGTTCAAGGAGGGGAATCTGTGATCTTATATTGATGAAATTGTAATATATGTGAAGCTGTAGAGGATGAAATCTTAAGAATGAGACCAGATACTATACGTTACGAGGTGTGTGATTGTGAATTCTAGTCTTGTACAGCTAGGTGACCTTGGGCCAGTCACTTTTCATCCCTGTGAAGGCAGCAATGGCAAATCACTTCTGAAGAACCTTGCCAAGAAAACTGCAGGGACTTGACCAGGCAGTCTCCGAGAATTGGACATGACTGAACAGGGGGAAAAAGTAGTTTGAACACAATGGATGCAAGTTTTAACAACAAAGCAAATTGTGCCCTTCCTCAAGCTTGACATTATAAAACTAAGTAGTTGCTAATCGGTTTGTAATCGTTAGCAAACTTTAGGTTCCTGGTTTGACAGAAAAGAGAGGAAAAAGAAACCTAAGAGCACCTATTTCAGCAAAGCCATAATTTTGTTGTTTCTTAGATCAGTGACAACATCTCCATTAAAGCCTACTGGAGAGGTAGGGCAAAAACACCCCCTCCCCCTTTTCGCCCTTTCCCTCCCCAGCAAACTGGTTCATCTCTCCAACGTGACTTTGTGAAAATGTTTGTGTTCTCTGTTTCAGCTTATCAGTGATGGTGGTGTGGTCTATGCAGAAGCACTCTGGGATCATGTCACTATGGATGACCAAGAACTAGGTTTCAAGGCTGGCGATGTTGTTGAAGTCATGGATGCTACTAACAAAGAATGGTGGTGGGGCAGGATAATGGAGAACGAAGGCTGGTTCCCAGCTAGCTTCATACGGGTAAGAACCCATATGACCCTTGACCCATGAACTGAAAGAAGATAACTTGAATGCTTTGTGGTGTGCATTTTGCTGGTTTTAATATATTTCTCATACAACAATAATTTATAGTTATCTGTCTTTCTTTTTAAACTGTGTAAACCTATTTTTGGATTATTATTGGATGTTTTGTATACTTCCCATGTTTATTCAGAAACACAAAAAATATTGGCAATTGTATTGGTCTTAGAAGAACTATCACTTCCCATGAGTTCAACACCATATCTCTGGGGAAGCAGTCCAAGATTGTTAATGATGTCATTCATGTTCCCTTCTATGGTGCTTAGTTTGAGTGGAAGAGGAAAAGTTATAAATACTTGATGTATGAGTAAAATAAAAACATATTTTAGGATGAAAATGCACAGTTGAAGAATATACAGTATGTTATATAGCTGTCTTAAATTACTCATATAATATGTTGTCATTTGCTCTATATCCACATTAGTAAAGATAAGTACTTCTAATGGATTCTTTGTATACTGGGGATAAAGTTATTTTCTAAGATAAAACATTGATCAATGATCCTATTGGCCAATTACCTAATTTACCATCAACAAATACTTAATCTTTAATATAATAAATTGTGGTATTACATTGGACATTCAGGAGCGGCTGAAGTACAGGGATACAATAAGAGAATCTGAGCTATGCAATTTTTAATATCGTTTTCTTCTCAAAACATATTCTTGATATATTGGATATCAGTTTCCAGAACATCCAATAGGCTTTGCCATTTTTAAAATCGAATTTATGATGTGGAACACTACATAGATGGAAACTAATGATGGGCAAATTCTTCCAGGCTTAGGACTGGCAATTTATACACAAAAGTGTATAATTATAGAGATATTTTTTTGTTTCCTCTAAGAATCCTGCATAGAATCCTGCATAGCCAGCCCCAATCCTTGAGTTCTGGAACATAGAACCCTTCCTTGTGAAACCATATCCTTTATTAAGATAGGATCTGCATCTCTTTATTAGTAAAAGTTTCTTTCTTCTTCACATCTGTGATATGGCTATGGCTCATTACAGTTACCTCTGACACTGGTGCTTCTATGATGCTTAAAAGAGTTTGTTGTCCTTGAAAAAATAATAGAATGCAGCAATACTAGAGATATTGGAGAAAGATTGGTCAGAGTATTTTCTTGGTTCCAGAAAGGAAGCAAAGATATTACTGCTGAAATGGATGTAATAATAGAAAAACAGACAAATGAATTTCTAGATGAGATGGAACAGAGATTAATTAGTGATTTTAAGGTCTATAGCTTGAGTCGAGGCTTTTCAAATTCTCACTAGACAGAATATATCTCACAGGCTTGATATTTTCTCATGGATGCCCAAACTCTGCCTCCCTCTCAGTAGTTAAATAATGTTAAGATAATACTGCATATGTGATACAGCTCCGAGTGAACCAGGATGAACCAATTGAAGACTATCCTCTGAAGTTAGAAGACGGTCGGGAAAAAGATGGAAGAAATGCTGCTCATCGCTATGGAATGGGGCATACAACAAAGGATCAAATGAGAACCAATGTTATTAATGAAATTCTAAGCACAGAAAGGGATTACATCAAACACCTAAAAGACATCTGTGAGGTAATGAAGCATATAAGTAATATGTATTGTTTTACTCATGTACATTGATCAAAGATGTTGATTGGGTCATGTTAAAGAAAAAAAAAGAATTATAAAAAGCTCTAGAAACATAGAAAACTGACAGCAGAAAAGATCTAGTGATCTATTGAATTTGTTTTTCTTTTTAATGTATTTATTTTTTTAATTTAATTTTTTAATTTAAATTTGTAATTATTGTCAGATGATGGACACGTGTTTATCCCAAGTATGTTTAAATTCAGTTACTGATGATTAACTCACTACCTCCGCTGGAAATAGATTCCAAGTTTCCACTATTCTTTCTAACATTACTTTTGAACTTCCCTTCAGATGATTTGAGGTTATGCTCCCATGTTCTTAATTTTTGCTTAATATTGGAAAAAAAACTGCCTTCTAGAATCTTATTCACACCCTTGATATATTTGAAGAATTAAATCATACCCCACTTTTCCCTTCTGTTCTCCAGGCTCAGTTCCTCCATCTTTCCTGATACGCAGACCTTGTTCCATTTTGTTGCCCATCTCTGGACTTGCTCAATCTTATAAATATCTTTTTTAAATTAATGTATCCAGAACTGGACGCAGTATTCCAAATGGGGTCTAACTTTATAGCAAGATTAAAAGTCTCATTTTTATTGCTGGTATTTCCTCTAGTGATGTATCCCAGAGTTTTGTTTGCCTTCACAGCTGCCTGTCCATAATGTTTACACATTTCGCAGTCATCTCTATAAATATATCTATATTATTTTCTTCTGTTGTTCTGTCTAACACTGCATCCCCAATACTGTACCTTACCAAAGGATTCTTTTTCACCAAGAGCATGATCTTACATTTAGAAACAATGAGCTGCAGTCTCCACATTTTCTAACCAATTTTCAAGCAATGCAAAATTGTTTTCCATGACAGGAATACCTCCAGGAATGTCAACTCTATTACACACATTTGTGTCATCAGCAAAAAGACAAACCTTACCTAGAAAATCCTTCTGTTATATCACTTACAAATATATTGAAAAGAACAGGACCTAGGAGAGAGCCTTGTAGTACAGGGCTGGTGACTTGTCTTTGTTCAGATAGTGTCCCATTAATATCACACACTCGAATCTATTCCTGAACCAACTTCCTTTCCACTGAACCATCCAATGGTTAAGCCCTAGCCTGTACAACTTTTAAAGGAGCTCGTTATATAGAACTATCAGAAGCTAATAGCATTCAGGGTATGTTATGTCCAGCACCACCTTCATCCAAAAGATTTGTAACATAGTTTAAAAAAAAACACAATGAAATTAGTTTGATGTGATCTTCCCTCAATAAAGCCATTCTGCTTTGGGTCCTTCAAGTTGTGTGGTCTTAAATGTTCTTCAATCCTTTCTTTCAGGAGTGATTCCATTAACATTACTGTTATAGATGTTAAGCTTAGTGGCCTGTAGTTTCTAGCTTTTTCCCTAGCCCCTTTCTTGTGGATGGGTACAATATTAGCTGTTCGACAGAACTCATCTTTGAATTAATCCATTCTAGCACTGTATCCCTTAGGGAATCTTTATTTGAGAGACCAAAAGAATATGACAATTTCTACCACTTAGACTTATTTTGAATTGAATTGAATGCTTTATTGGACGAAGTGTAATTAAACAGACAAGAAAGCTTCTGGTTCAGAAGCTCCCGTGTACATGCAAAGCAACAGGATAATAATAATCATAATAATACCAATAAAAAGGGGGGGGAGTAAAGAAGATAAAAAAGATAAAGAATAATACTACAGCCATGCTACATCAGTAAACACACATAGACATTAGTCAGCATTGTGAGAATTAAGTGTTCAGCAGACTGACGGCAAAAAGGAAAAGCTGTCTCTATGTTTAATGTCCTATAGTGCCATTCCAAGGGAAGGAATTGAAACAGTTTATGTCCATGATGTGAGGGGTCTGCAAATACCTTCCCAGCACTCCTTCTGACCCTCGCAATATATAGGTTTTCTATGAAAGGCAGGCTGGTTACAATTGTTATTTCTGCAGTCTAAACTATCCGTTGGAATCGGTACCTGTGTTATTTGGTTGCTGTACCAAATCAGACAGTTATAGAATGGCAGACTCAATAATTCCTCTGTAAAACTGTATCAATATCTCTTGGGGCATCCTGAAGTTCCTGAGTTGACTCAGGAATAACATTCTTTGTTGTGCCTTTTTAATGATGGTTCTATTGTTAAGTGTCCAGAAGAACAGAAGAAAAAATAAGTTCAATTTTTGGCTGAAATATGCATATTTTCTTTGTGACTCATCATCATCCTATATAAAATTTTATTAGGATTCTGAGAAAATCAAACTGAATAAAATGCCAGTGAATTATTTCTTACAATTGTAGAATATGTTTTTTTTTATGACATGTAGATTAAATTTAGTTTTAACTAATGTAAGGTTTGTGTTATATCTGTCTCTAATTAGGAGTACCTTAAAAGTAGAGGTATCAGTCTTTTGAATTTTAATGCAGAAATTCCAGGTTTGTTTTTATAACAATTAGTCTTTTAATTGCACGTCAATAGGAGCAAAGTTGCTGCAGCACCTTTATATTATTGTTCCATGTGTACAGTGTTCTGACTAAGAGATTGGCACTGCAGATTATTTTGACTCTGCTTTACAAATCTTAATCCTTTCTAGGGCTATATAAAACAATGCCGTAAAAGAGCAGACATGTTCACAGAAGAGCAGTTGAAGACTATATTTGGGAATATTGAGGATATCTACAAATGCCAGAAAAAATTTGTTAAAGCCTTGGAGAAGAAATTCAACAAAGATTGCCCTCACCTAAGTGAGGTTGGCTCTTGCTTCTTGGAATATGTAAGTTGACATTTGTGCAAGTAAGCAAGCTAAAGGCCAGGTTTATAAGGCATTGCAGCTAGGTGACACTATCCCACAGTGAAATTTATCCATACCCTTCACGTGCCTGAACTTCACTTCAAGAATTCTGAGCAATGTCTATTCTGGACAGGAAATTCTAAGACCCCCCCCCCACACACACACACACCTGTGATGGAATAGCTGATGTATTAAGAATGCTCCCTCCAGTTTCATTGAGCTCAGTGAACCCTATTCCTGGAAATTATACTTACAATTGTAGCCTGAAAGAAGAAAACATTGACAAGGACATTCAAATAATTGTAGTAAATTATTGTTGTTATTTAAACAATAATAATTTTTGTATTAACTTTATGTTTTTAGTTTATACAATTTTTGTCTTTATGATTGTAAGCTGAGTTACCCTGAGATAAGATGACTGACAAACAAACAAACAAACTTATGTTAAAGCTTAAAATCTGACAACAGAAAAAAATGAGGACAACTCAAAGTATTCACCAATTTTCCTTATTTTTACCTAGCAGTGAATATTAGTGTTGCAGTCCATACATCTTTAAGTTTCCAAGTTTGAAAAACACTGCTTTAAACTCCAGGGGAATTATTAGGAATTGCAGTACATTTACAAGACATCTGCCCCAATCTTAAACAGTAGACTGAAATGTTGAGTGCCTTTTGTATACCAGATTATAGATAGAGGTGGGCATCGCATACTATAACAACTGGTTCGCCCAGCACTGGAAATATGAGTGAGCGCATGCATCAATATAATTTTACACCTAATTTGTGATATAACAAGAAAAATATTAAGCCTCATAATTGGCAGATTTTCTAGTTTAGAGGCAGAACTATAATTTATCTCCTGGCAGACAGCTTTTATAAATTGGCTACCAAGTGACCATTTTCACTTGCCCACAAAAATAAGAAAAAACAACTTTCTCAGAATGTCCATCTAAGGCAGCTTTTCTCAACCTTTCCACCCTGGAGAAAACCCCTGACATAATTTCGACGGAACTCCTGCATAAAAATTATTATATTGACAGTTCAAGGAACATTAAACTGTTGCGGTGTGTAAAAAATCCTATTACTGTGAGTACTTGTATTGTATAACATGTGAAATAAAAAAACAATGATTTTTTTTTTTAAATCACAACTTCTTGTGGAACTTCAATTGAGAAAGGCTGGCCTTAAGTATTCTTCTGTTGTCCAATTGAATTAATGGTATAGTTCAAGATTCACATGGTGTTGTACTCATATATTTTAAACTACGTTCATTTGTATTTTGTGTTAGGCTGGATTATTCTGGTTTCAAAAATAAAATTGATCCTGTTCTCCATAATTCAATCTTTTGTCTTCCAATTCAGCAAAATGAATTCCAGATTTATTCAGAGTACTGTAACAATCACCCAAATGCTTGTATGGAGCTTTCCCGGCTTACCAAAGTGAACAAATACGTCTATTTCTTCGAAGCATGCCGTCTCCTTCAGAAGATGATTGATATTTCTCTGGATGGTTTCCTCCTAACGCCAGTGCAGAAAATTTGCAAGTATCCCCTACAGCTTGCAGAACTGCTGAAATATACCAATCCGCAGCATAGGTAAGGAGAAGTGAGGAATGAAAAAAAAATAGATGAAAAGAAAAATGTCATTATGTTTTAGTTATCCTGACACCTTTTGTTTGGTAACATTCCTTAGAAATTAAATTTAAGCAGTCTTTTTCTTAGAGATCTTACATCTTATTCACCTCAATGAGCAAATATCATCCCCCCCAATAGCATTTAAAAACTAATTGCCTTGTAACAAAAGAATGATTGCAAATGATTATTGCAGGTTTCAGAAGCTCCTTCTATGAAATCCTGAGATTCTGTCCACAATTTCCATTGTCTTTATCAGAAAGTGGCATACATTGCAACAGAGATACGAAAATAATAATCTGTTTCCCTGAAGAATCAATAGGATGAGGGAGGGTAAATGCTACTTCAACACTTGGAAAAACAAATACTTAAGAACAATCAGCATAATTGATAGCCATTGCAAAGGTTTGTAGTTTAGGAAAATAATAACCCAGTATCAAAATGTTAAGTACAGTGTTGTCAGTTCTCCAAATAAGTAGAAAGAAAATTAAAATTGAGATGATGACATATTCATTGCACTCTCTCTTTCTTTCTCTTTGTCTCTGTCTCTCTGTCTCTGTCTCTGTCTCTCTCTCCCTCTCTCTTTCTCTAATGAGATAGAGATAGATATATTTCATTTTGATCCATAAGTTCCTTGCCAATTTCTGGAAGGCTAGCTCTTTACCTTTTTGTGCAATTTTTGCTCATATCTCTAAAGGAAACTATTTCATCTGTAGGGATTTTAAAGATGTTGAAGCTGCTTTGAATGCCATGAAAAATGTAGCACGGCTCATCAATGAAAGGAAGAGGCGTTTGGAAAATATAGACAAAATTGCTCAGTGGCAGAGCTCAATAGAAGACTGGGAGGTAAAATGCAAACATTTTCAAAACAGGGAGCCACATGAGCATTATTCTTGCTGATGTGCACAAAATCATAAGTCATCTCCTGGACAAGGGAATACCATATACTCATCCAAATTAATACATGTTTACATATTTTAATTGATAAATTAATCTACAATTCCTGTCTGCTTGTTATTCAATTAAATAAACCTATTTATAAGTTTGCAAATATTCCTGTTACTTGGGCCTTGCTTAGCAATAAAAACCACAATTAAGCTAAATTAATTCTTAGTCTGAATTACAGTTACCCAGGAATGTTTTGACTGTAATTAATGCCTTCCACTTGTTTTCAAATGGATGGCATTTGTTAAAAATAGACTCCGTGTCTGTTTATAATGTTCTGTATGTCAGAACTTTAAGTGATATGAATTGTCACTGTTTCCTTAATAGCTATCAACACGAGCATATCATATGGTCATCTGTCAAAAGCTAAAAAAGTAGAGAAGCATTTTCCTCTATCTGTCTTACTGAGAAAACAAAACAAGGGTTGATAAAGGGAAGACCTTTTTATGAGCTAGTCATATACTGGCCACAATCTAATAAAACCAAATGTACTGAATTAGATGCTGTTAAAGCTTTTGAGTAAAGTACATATATATTGCACATGTGCTTTGGATTTCCTCTCTGCTGGATTGTGACCTTTTAGACACCATAAAAGAAGATTAAAATACAGTATGGATTTACTGTACAATTGGTGATCATACCATTTTGGGAAATAAAGTCAATTGGAGTTCAATACATAAAATCATATCTCCCATGGGTATAGAAAACATACTTATACTAAACTTCTGAATCTACTCTGGGGTGTGTTAACTTCAGCGAGGCTTATTCTCATTGAAGCATGCTTGAGATTGTATCCTGTATGTGCCTAAATTTAGCTCTAGACTTCTTCTCTGACTTGCCAAAAGTAGCATCGACTAGTTATCTTGGATCACAGATCCCCTTATTCTCAAAGCATGTTACTTAGTAGAAAATATTATTCCAACTCGATTATTTTCAACACTTACTATAGAATAGGAGGCCAGCTTAACAGCCAAAAATCTCAACAAAAGATTAGCCTCACTAGGCTTCAGTGAAAGAGCCATTTCAGTCTGACTTACAAAAGCCAAATGATGTGAAACCATGGGAACTCTCAGGAAAGTATGGCTTAGGCTTATTTTTAAAGTTGTAGATATTCTACATAATAAAATGTTTAAGAATGATTGGCAATGATAAGTCACTTGATATAGACTGACTGATTTATATAAGATTAACTACACCACTTCCCAAGTGGAGTCAGATTCTTCTTAGAAATAAGAATAGCTTATAAAAATAACACTAAGATCATCACACATTGTTTCAAACACTTTTCCTATTTTTAAAGGGCAAGGGAAAAAGGAAGAACAATTGATTTGGAATAGTAGCAAACGCTTTTATGTGAATGCCCTGATTTTTAGTCTTAATGAAACTAACCCAGAGGGTGCAAAGTTGGAAGATGAATAATAAGCCATTTGTGACCCTAGAGATTTTCAGTACTAAGCTGCTGTATGTTCCTTATCATCTTCTGTGGAGAAGAAAGTGAAGTGCCTTTCTGTTTTGATTGACAGGGTGAAGATGTCCTTGTTAAGAGTTCTGAACTCATCTACTCTGGGGAATTAACCAAAATTTCCCAGCCTCAAGCAAAAAGCCATCAAAGAATGTTCTTCCTCTTTGATCACCAACTTGTATGCTGCAAGAAGGTAAGCTAAGAGCTACTGCTGCCTCTGCCCACGTGCACTGTCTCCTGGTGGCAGCAAAATTACACCTTTGTTCAATTGCTTTTTAACATTTGGCATTCAAGCATCTTGCTTCAAGAACCTGACAGTGTGTTGGGGGTGACATATTATATTAAGCAGCACTGTTTAAATAGACCAAGGAAAAAATCTGGGAGAGGGGCAGGGAGAGGACTCTGCCAAAATGTCTATAAGGCTGAAGTTTCTTTCAGGCTGGCTTTCTGTGCATTTGAGCTCAGGTCATTAATGCAAAAAGCCTGTTGTGAACTATTCTGCAACACTGCAGGAAAGTTACCGGTATGTATTTAGCATTTATAAGAGAAAAGATGCAGATGAAAATGCTATCAAATTAAATCTAGCAGAATTGCCACCCTTGTTCTTCCTTAGAATTTAAATTCTACAGATGTATGGTAAGACAAAGAATTCTACAAATATTTCCAACTATGATATGTATCCATCCAGTTAAGCATCAAAATACAATACCTAACTGAGAATCCTTAAAGGATATGAGCTGTGATGGTGCAGTGGTTAGGAAGCAGTATTGCAGGCTAATTGCCCACTGCAGGAATTCGATCCTCAAGGTTGACCCATCCTTCTATCCTTCCAAGGTCGGTAAAATGAGGACCCAGATGGTTGGGGGGCAAAAGGCTGACTCTGTAAAGCGCTCAGAGAGTGCTATAAAGTGTAAAAAAAGGAATTTAATGTAAATCCTGAAAGTAACTTTTGTTTCAGATCAGACAAGGAGTTAAAAAAACTCTATTATCGTTAGTCTGTACATGGGAAATTGTTGTTCTCTGGCTAACCATTGTTGCATTGGAGAAGTGCTGAAATATGCTTGCTTTTTTCCCCTTAGGATCTCCTACGGCGTGACTTCCTCTATTATAAGAGTCGAATCAACATGGATCTTATGGAAATTCTGGATGTGGAAGATGGAAAAGATAAAGATTTCAATATTACTATTAAAAATGCATTCAAACTGCATTGCCAGGACACTGAAGAAGTCCATTTATTCTGTGCAAAGAAACCAGAACAGAAGCAACGCTGGCTCAAGGCATTTGAGAATGAAAGGAAGCAGGTTCAGCTTGACCAGGAAACAGGTATGCAATAGGCATGAACTATCACTGGGAACTACTATGCTGTGATTGTCTTTCATTGAAGTTCCCTGTACCGTGTCTATGAAGATTCTGAGTCATTCAGGTCATGGTTGTCTTTAAAATAGGTGCTTTTTAAAGAGGCAACTGGACTTTCTGGTTCAGCTCCAACTTCTCAATGAAATAATAAGGCAGATCAATTTCACACTTACTAGAAAGCCCAGTTGCCTCTTGAAAAAGCACCTTTGGGTTTCCTACACCTTAATTATGTATTAAATTCTTAAAATGTCCCCACTTCGTTATTGGCTCTATATTCTCAAGAGTCACATAACTGCAAACATTTCTATCACATATAATTTTTGAATTTTTCCTAATCTTACTGAAGTGCTTATCTTAGAAATCTAGCTTTGCTAGATAGAGAAAAGCGGCCCTTAATATGCTGCTGGGTTACCAGTGTCTAGGGCAAAAAAAGTTAATTGTAACTCTTCCTTATTATAATTGCCATACCATCTCAGTAGTCACGTGATTGCATGTCGTGTGCTTGGCAACTGATGGCATTTATGGATGGCTGCAGTATCATAGGGTCATGTGATTTTTTTAAAGCTATTTTTTGGCAAAAAAAATGAATTCAGATTTATGATCACATGGTTTGCTTAACAACCAAGATGATTCACTTAATGGCCATCATAAAAATTGTTGTAAAATTGAGTCCAGTCACATAATGACTCAACTTACAATTACCACAACTTAGGACCAAATGTTTGGGCTCAATTAGTATCATAAATTGAGGACTACTTGTATGGCCAATGATGAGGAATGCTGAGAGTTACAATTCAGTAAAATCTGGAAAGTCATAGGATTCCCTAAATTAGTATCTTCCAAACTAATGTACTTCTACTCTGTTGGGTCTCCTAGAATTGCCTGCCAGCCCTGTGAATTGTTGGGCTGAAGGGAGTTATAGGGGTTATCGGCTCAAAATATCTGGAGAAGTTTGAAGATTGCAGTAGCATATCCCTTTATCTCATCCCATGGAGACCCATTGCCTGCAGCAACTTTTTAGCCTTACAAATCGAGTCCTTCTTCTTTAAAAATCCTTCCTGAAAACTGGACTGTTTTATCAACAGCTGTAGTCTCATTTTTTCATAGTTTCCATTCCTACCGCTTTCCTCTTCACACCTTAATCTATATTTGTTACAATGCTTGGTATAGTTTCTATTGCATGTATTGGGATTTTCTGCTTGATATGCCCCTTGTCTCCTCTTCCCAATGCATATGTTTCCATGATATGGAAAAGCCTCGTTGGATTAATTCCTCTTTCATCTTCAAGGTTTTTCCATCACTGAAATGCAGAAGAAACAAGCTATGCTTAATGCCAGGAAACAAAGCCAGAGTGGAAAGCCAAAAGGCAAGTCAAGAGATATGTCTGCCCTCCTTGTTAACCTTTCCCCTAAAATAAATCACAGCTTAATGGCCCAAAATTATCTGAGTTAATAGGCTATGATCCAATCCTTGGTTATGTTCAAAAGCTGCTGTTAAAAAAAATCTATTCAAAATCCAAGTAATTACTTTAGAATATTTTGGCTTTATTTGATGATGCAGGAATCAGAAAGGTTAACATCTTTGTCAAGCTGAACTTAATTCCAGGTAACCTCAGGGCCATACCCATGTAATTTTTGTGGCAGTAATTAGAAAATGTTTTACCACTGCCTTCTTGGAGAAGATGCTTTGTAACATGTCAATCTAGGCCAGTGTTTCTTAAACTTGACAACTTTAAGATGTATGAATCAACTTCCAGAATTCCCTATGACTAGGTTATAGTTCTAGTATACGTTGGACATCCTCCACACAAAAAATAACTAAATTGACTTTGCCTAACTTTTAAGCCTAGATAACGTTGGCCAAATGCTGTCCCCTGCTGGGACAGGAAAGCCACAGCATTGAGTCTTTTATTGAAAATGGTAATGCATGAAAGATTTTACATCAACTTGATTTTATTGACTTTCTATGTTAAAATGTGAAGAGGCAATGTGGTGACCCCGCCCACCCCCATACTGAATTGCATATAGTTGCCAGCATGTTGTTCACCATTGCTTCTTTCTAGATGGCACTTGTCTGGAGAAACAGGAGACGTGCAATAAGTACTATGTTTCTCACATGTCCTTTCCAGGGCCAAGGACAAGCTGCTTAAATTGCATGATAGGCATAAGACCATTAGTAGCTCCTTGAATTGTAGCAGTGATGCACTGAAAACTAAATTAATTGGACTCTGTATTAAGAGCATGTTAGTTTCCCAAACTCAGATATGACAAATATTTAATTGCCCACCGGAAAGAATACTATTTTTTTATTTGACATCCTAATGCAGGGTGGCAAACTCAAGGCCCACGGGCTGGCTCCTACCCACGGAGTGCTTAAATTTGGCCCACGGAGCCACCCTGGAAACAGGGACTGGCCTGCGGTGCCTCTGCCAGTGAAAACGGGCTCCCGAGCTCTGTTTCTAGCTGCGACGGCCTCCTGCAACCTTCTCTCGGCAAAAATGGAACTCAGGAGGGTCCTCCTTTTTCACCGGCAGAGGTTTGCAGGAGGCCTTCATAGCCAGAAATGGAGCTCGGGGGGGGGGGGGGCTATTTTCTCTGGCAGAGTGCTCAGGCTGCCACAGGCAACATGAGTGACGCCACTCACAACATGAGTGACGCCCACTCTGGCCACACCCACCCTGGCTCTCTGAGGTCAAACACAACCCTGATGCGGCCCTCAATAAAATTGAGTTTGACACCCCTGTCCTAATGTTTTTTGCATTGTTTTACAACCTAATTATTAGGCCCACATCGTATAACAGCTATTACTGTCCTGGCACTCTCAAAATGCACAGCAAATGCAACTTCAATAGGAGTTGCAATCCCACTACATCTAGAGGGGTGAGAGTAAAGAAGTCTGGTAAATAAAGTTTTGAGAGAAACAACTGAGAAACAACCTGCAGAGGATGTAGTCCTTCCCCTTTCTCCCCATGTATTCACAGTAACGGCCTGCTGCCTTAAGAAGAGTGCTTAAAGCATCAGATTGCAATTTGTGTTAAAAAAAAAAGGCATATTGAGAATGGGACACTCCAGTTCTCAGAGGAGGCAGATTGTAATTGTAATTGTAAGTTTATTTATAGGCCGCCCTTTTCCCTGAGGGGACTCAGGGCAGCTTACAACTTGTGGGGAAGGGAATACAGACAGTGACATATAGAAACAGTACATAATTAAAAATAGACACAACATTCATCATTCGGGTGGGGACGAATTATAATCTTTAACCCCAGGCCTGACGGGATAGCCAGATCTTGAGGGCTGTGCGGAAGGTCTGGAGGGTGGTGAGGGTACGAATCTCCACGGGGAGATCGTTCCAAAGGGTCGGAGCTACTACTGAAAAGGCTTTCCTCCGCGTGGTTGCCAGTCGACACTGACTGGCGGATGGAACTCGGAGGAGGCCTAATCTGTGTGATCTGATAGGTCGCGAGGAGGTAATTGGCAGGAGGCGGTCTCTCAAGTACCCAGATCCACTACCATGAAGGGCTTTATGGGTGGTAAGTAGCACCTTGAAGCGCACCCGGAGATCAACAGGTAGCCAGCGCAGCTCGCGGAGGATAGGTGTTATGTGGGCGAACCGAGGTGCACCCACAATCGCTCGCGCGGCAGAGCAGAAGATACAACCATAAAATATATTTTTTTCTTTGCTCATTTCATCAGCAATGATCACCAGGACGTACTACGATTTCTTGATGCGCCAGAAACACCCTACTCTGCCTACAAACCTTCCCCAGCAGCAAGTCTTCATGTTGGCAGAGCCCAAACGCAAACCTTCAAACTTCTGGCAGAATATCAGCAGGCTGGCACCATTTCGAAAATGAAGGGAAGCAGCCTGACCTTGTGCCTGAATCCCTTTTGAGACAGCACTTTAAGCTTCTGTCCTTCAAGCCCAAGCACTTTCTCCACCTCTGGCTTAGCATCCTCTCCTCCCGACTCCTTTCCTTTGGATCAACTGGAAGAGCTTCAAAGTGTTATGATCTTGTTGTGTTTGTGTGCATGTGTGTATGTCGGTGAAAACGAACTCAGACTGCCAATACGGATGAGTACCTAGGAGAAGACGGATGTCAGAATATTTTTTTTAAATTACTTATTTTTTCCCTTTTATTCTGGACCGCCCTTCAATCTGGGAACTTTTATTCGAAAAGACTGACAGGAAAAGACAACAGTGGATGAGCGGCTACCTGAACTTCTCGGCTATTTGACATGCTTACTGGTACACATTTTCCTGATGAGGTTCTCCCTTCCTCCTATCCAAATTTTCAGATCCAGAACAGCCTGAGCATTCCCAGGTGATCAAATGTCACCTTCTCTTATGTCAAACAGCTGATCTGGAACCAGTACTTGATTAACCAACTTGAGGTGCGGCTAAGAGCCAGGACATTTGTAGGCTAATTGAGTTAATGTATATAGGGGAGGGAAATTGAGCCTAAATAACCTTTTAATTTCTTTTACTTTCTCATAGCTCCTGGCCAACAATACTTTTCTTTTTCAATGTTTATAAAATGTTTATTTATGTAACAGTGCAAATAACTGTATTTTGTAAGTTTGTAATCTGTCTTGTCAGGTTTTTAACTTGATGCCTCTTTTGCCTCTTCTTTTCCACTAAAGAACGCCAGTATTTGGAAGCCTAAATCAACCTTCCACAACTTGATGTCCTCCAATTGTGTGGAAGTCCCATTCCAAGAATTCCAAAATAGGTGCAGTGAGCTTTTGTGGATTCTGGGAGTTACAGTCCAAACAGATCTAGGAGGCTCAATATGGAAGAAAGGCTGACCTATATTCCTAAAGATACAATACGTAGATTTATCTAAAGATTAATTTCAGGCATGCCAGGCATTACAAACTAAGCAGTATTATTTGGAACTGTGGTATATCACCTATGCAACACTCTGCAGAGGAGGTGGCGGTGCTTAAGAGAAGACAGGGACACAGATTTGCCAATTTTTATGGAGAGTGTATATTCAGATACTAACCACTTGAAAATTGATGGCACTCTCTCTCCATATAATCTTTTGATTAGATAAAAGATTTGCCTTACAATAGTGAAATAGATAGAAGCCATAACTGACTGAATCCCATTGTTTAGGGATTTCCTGGTACTGTGAAATTAAAAGTGAAGAACCCAACCTACCCTGGCATGACATTACTCCAGGGGAGTGAGCACTCAGCGGTGTGATGCAAAATGTTGCAGGGTCCAACTGTAGCTGACCAGCCTTCAGTTATAGAAAGCTAGAAGCATGTACAGAATCATTATTGCACTTTCTCTTTCCCTCTTTGGAGGGATTACATTTAATTTCATAAAGAAAATTGTAAAACTGACTTTCATGCAGTGTCTGTTTTTTTTCTTATGCAGAAATGTCTTGTAACCCAATAAGCATGTCCTTTGCATTTGATTATCCTTAAACGAACAACTACTGGTAATAGGTTTGCTTGGAGCAATCAGCAGAGTTTTTATTTCATACGAGGTATATCCTTGTGTTTAGTGTGTATCATTATGTATCTCTAGTTCTATATTATGAAATGGTAGACTACTCGGTTTCATTCCAGACAATATGGGAAAGGGTATAATAACAGAAGCATATATCCAGAATTTCTAGGCAGTCCAAGCTCCTCATAGTTTACCATAAAAATAGTAATATAAGGATAAATTAACATCTGGTCATGCGGAATAGCAGTCAACTCAAATAGCAGTCGTGTTAATTATGCAGGTCATTCACCCTTGTGTTAGTATATGAATACATCAGATTACAATTTCAAAAGATCCACAATGATCAGAGAAAGTTGCAAAGATAACGGCCAGGTATTTTGTCTTTGAATAACACTCAATTATCACAACCACATGGACATAATCATATTGTTTTCTTGGCCATAATGCAAAACGTGAATTACCTCTGTCTTCGAGGGTACCAATCTACAATCCTTGAATTCCTTCCATACTTTACTCAAATGAGAATCGGATCTGAGATTTACTAGGGTTTTTTTTAACATTAGCTACCTTCAGACAGGTGCTGTGAGACTTCCACAAATTGAATGGCATGATTTAACAATGCTACAATTTGACAATTTTTTTTTAAAAAAGCTACCATACACACACAGCCATAAACATTGTTCTGAGGTTATCTGGAAATAGGCCAGATTTCAGAATAGTATTTTTTTTTCATTTAAATGGAAAGAATTTATTGTGTTTTATTTGGATAATTTTGACTATTATATAAATGAATTTGCAAAATATCTCTTGCAGGAAAAGGGGAAAATATATACTTCTCTAATTAGGTAAGAACATTCAACTGTTCTTCAGAAATCCTTACCAAAAATAGGATAAAGTATGAATCAATAGTTCTCCATAGTCAGAAAAACGATCTGAAAAAAATTGTCTAGAATGACTTATTAGAGGCTGAAATGTAGGAATTAATTTGTTTCAGTTGGAAGCATTTGTCATATTTGAAAGCATCTCATGACATCATGCAATACTGTATGAAATATATTACTAGTTTTAGCTTACACCAGAGCAAGCAAGCAACCTAAATTTGAGATCCGGTGATATTATGACTGCAAATACAGGCAAGGCTATAAACTGCTCTACATAATCAGATGTGAAGAAATGTGAAATAAAACCATTAACACAAAGACCAATTATTTTTCCTTCCTGCTTATCTTTCAAAGTCCTGACCAGTGATCTGACAAGCTTAAGTGCTTTGCCGCCTCAATTTCACCTCATGTTCTTCTAAATAGGTGAGTTTAAGCATTATTTGCAACAAATAAGGAGTGTGGCAAATATAATTGGTTCACTCTTACTTGACTTTGAGCAGACTTTGCCTTGAATTCTAGGTGTCACCACATTTAAAGGATTCAGAGAAATCAGAAGAGATTCAGTGAAAGATGAAATCAAGTCCTATGAAGAGGCTGAAAGAGCTGGGTGTGTACAGCCTTGAGAAGTTGACAGAGGGAGATACAGTGGCATTTTCCTTGTGAGATGAGCAGCTATATAAATTAGATAAAAGTCACACTCAAGTGACACGAAATCTGAATTCTCATTAGGAAGTGCATGGTATAAAACAGATTAAGTCACAGAAAGGCAGATTGTTAGAAAGTTTCCATTTGACAAGAACCAATTACCTGGAGGGTGGTGGTTTCTATTGGGTATTTCAGTGAGAGTCAATTGGCTTCTTTCTGGAATGCCCTAATTTAAATCTCTACCCTGAATAGGCAGTTGAACCTACTGATCTAAATGATTCCTTCCAATACCAACCCAACTTTCATTAAACATGGCAAAATTACAGCAGTTCTCTAAAAGCATGTGAAATTTAAAATTAAAACATTTATTGGCAAGAAAATAAAAAAAATCTGCTAATCTCACTTTAACATTTTTATTTCAATGAAATGTGCAAATTGTTTTAAAATTTTATGGATGGTGTCAAGACAGCAAGTGTGATGTGAATCAGTAAATCAGTAAATTAGAGGCAGGCAATGTGAATTTCTTCAGATGTTTTAAATCACAATTCCCACAATCCACGTTAATAGCTTTGCTGGCTGAGACTGATGGCAATTGTAATCCACAATGTGTAGAATGTGCCAGATTGCCTTTCAGGGATGAAGAGTTTCTAGCACAATGCATATTAAAAAGCCTAATCTTCATTTAACATTATTTTTGGGGATTGTAGTTGCAAAAGAAAAACAACAACAATAAGCAACACAGTCAATCTTTATTGAAAACTGAAGTATTAATACATAACAATTCCTGTTACATAAACGTGCTTTTAAGAATTTAACTCTGAGCTCATCTACTCATTCGATTGTATAATAAAAATGAATTTTACACAATTGGCTCAGAATGGAATTGCCACTCCTATGTGTTGATGCAAAAGATGTGATGCTTTAAACTTCTGGAAGACAACATTGACCTAAACTTGGGAAAAAGTACCAATACAACTGTTTTAAGACAGTTTTTTTTTTAAAAAAAAAAGTTATATAAAAAGGAAACCTGTGCCTATTTCATAACAACACTATTACTGGGGCCTCTTGCACTTCTGTTGCATGCATTCCACTTTTCACCCCACAAGGGCAGCCAATAATAGCACTACAATAAAATCCCACTAACAAATCCATTCTACTAAAACAAGTTTGTACAGCAGCAAGCTAAAGTGAAGCTTCCACAGTTTGCTTGCTAAGTGCTCAAAAGTCATATCAAGTTAGCAAAAGTCATACAGATACCGATGACGGAATTGGAAGTCAAACTGTTCAGACTATCTTGGTATGTTAAATTGACTCCTGATATTGGGATGCTCAAATATTTCCATGTCATTTTAGAAAGAGTGCCCGTTTCATTTAAAATAGCCACCTCAGTATCTCATAAATACTAATGTCTTCAGTAGGCTGAAGAGACAATTCAAGATTCTGATAATACAACCTCTCTCCAGTTACTTGTTGCTTGCTGTCTTTCAATATCTACTGATTGGCAGCTCGAACAAGAATCAGATGTTTAATATAGATGCAGCTCCCTTGCCTGCACTGCTGTCTCCCTTTTATTATTATTCCACGTGGATGAGCTTGTTAGATATATTGAGAAGGAATGACTACACAGAGGAAAAAGTCAAGAGGAAAGGCCAAGTGCAAACAAACTCTATGCACAGGTTAAAAACAAATTGGGGCTCAGTGTTTGCAGGCAGAGACAGAAAGGGAATGTGGTAAATTAGCAAACAACCGAATACAGAATGCAATATTAAACTTCACTGTCAAAAAATAATTATCAATACCTATTTTTTCTTGTTCCAGAACAGACCCTTAGTGCTGTTGAGTGTCTGCTTCATACTATCAACACAACAATGCAATAGAAAGTAGTCGAAAATGTTTTGCTCCCCTGCATTTTGACTCAACAAAATTAACTTACACAACCAAGCAATACAAATGCTCAGTAGAAACACATAGGAACAAAAGTTTTTCCCTAATAAATTCAAATTTTTCTACTGAAGTTAAAATTACTTTGCAATGGTCATGAAATATTAACTATATTATGGAGCCTGTGCCAAGTTTTAGTCATGACAGATTAAAAATTCTGCTCTCATTGGGTTACATTTCAGGAATCCAAATAAAGCAAAAAACCTTCTTCCCTCCATTATCTCCATCGTGGCATCAAGACATATTTCGTGGTAATGTATGAGCTTCTCAGAGTATTTCAATGTATGTCTACAGTAATATTTTATTTATACATTTATTACCTCAATTAAAAATGGGATATTTAGTTTCATGTCAGTTGGTTAGCATTAATACCACTGATTACATCTACAAGTTTCTTGGCCAAATATAAAGTATCTGTAGAATGTGTCTATTTTTTAAAAAAAAAAGACACTTCAAATATTGTGTAATATAGTTTGAGAATGTCTTCTAAACAATGCCTTCAGTATTATTTAAAAACATAGCCTTTCAAATTAAACTCAGATCTTTTGTTTTCTCTGTTATTGCTGTATTATGTTACTGTATTTCCCTCTAGAGGCTGCATTTGTCTGGAAGCAGCTTGATTGGAGCCTCGTCTCTGCTGCATCAACCTCCTTTAAAGCTTTTGGAGGAGTTTCAATGCAACCACATACTAAGAAATAGAGGCTTTACCTCCCCCACCCTCCCATACAGGAATTCTAAACAGGGAACTAACAGCCAGGAGGAGAAAAAAATCCACAATATCCCCTGTCTAATACATCCATTTGAAGTACAAACTTTGTTTCATAGTCATGCTTTTTTAATTATTTGCAACAATATACCAAGCTATATACATCCTCTCATCACTGTGCTTTTGGTTACTTTCCTACTGATGCTATTGGAGGTATGGACTTATCTCCAATAAAAGATCATTGCCCTATTCCCCCCTCCCCCAAATTCTGGAAGGTGCAGTAATTTTTGCAAGAAGTACTATTCCTCAAGGGACAGCATAGTACTATTCCTCCATTGCAGATGAATCCCATAACACAACTCAGAAAAAAGTGCTCAAAGTCGGATTACCTAAAAGCTGTTACTACGGTATCACTGTATTAAAAAAAAAAACCCAACCAAGGAAATATCTAGAAACTGAAAGTTGAGAAGAATCAAGTACAATTTATCTTTACCATTTACAAAGTGCTGCATTAGCTACAGACTTCAGGACATTTATATAAAGACATAAGCTTTTATTTATTTTCAACATGTCCCTGGCAAAACTATTTTTCAAAATTCACATCTGTGATAAATGCAAGAAATTTAACTTTAAAAGCCTGCTACACTGGTTAAGTGTCCATACTCAATAATCATAAATTTAGGGAGCACTCTTCAGAATGATGACAATTTCACAAATGGAATAATAGCTAAGCAGACCCAAATGGCAAGAAAGAATGAATTTGCTTGTTCTATGGATAAAGAACTTTCTCAGCTGCAATAAGTGCTCAAGATTAAAATGTAAGAATACATATGATTATGTTGTGTCACTGGCATTTGGATACATGTGTCATATAATGATCCAAAGAAAATACATTTTAAGTAAAACAAAAAGAGAGAGTATGTTATTGTTTAAACATCATAAAGGCCGTTTCAAATGGATTTGAGGCACAGAAGATTCTTGCCCCAGAAGAAAAAAAATAGAATGGTAGTACTAAAATCAGTTTCCAAGTTACATATAAGTAGTTGTAACATCTGATTTAAAAACTCATCATCCCAATGTTAGGATGCTCAGTTTCACAATTAAAAAACACCAACAACTTGCAAATATTTCACCAATACTATAAACTAATCTACAAATGTTAACTTTAAAAGGGAACATTTTAATCTTTGACTACACTATTTATTGCAGACAGGAAATACTGGGGGGAATAATAATTGGTGCCAATTCAAAGAAAGCCCTTGATTGCTTTTAGCACTGAAATTAATGCCTAAAATAAAAATTTAAAAATCCCATAATAATTTTGGTACACAAACTGGTTCCAAGACTAGCCCTATATCGCCACAGCATTGACTGAGGTACTTCTACAAAGACTCAAAGCTGTAGGCAAGGAGTTCAGAAGTGGTTCACTGCAATAAAATACTGCTTCTGTTTTCTTAATTTCACTTTTTCCAAATGCAATTTAGGAGGTAAAAAAGTATATGCCCAAGATTATGCCAAAAGATTATCACCAACAAGAATCTTTGTACTTGATCACTTTTGAATTTAGCCCTACTTTTTATGTAAAGGTATATTCTAACAATTGCTTCCACACTTGGTTCATATCCATGCTGCAAGGAAAATAAGCCAATAAAATCATTTAATTAATTTGCTCCCCTAATCAAAAAGGACATTTTTCTTCAGAATATGTTGAATTCTTTTCTATTGAAATATTGATATGACTATGCTTTTACAAAAGAAAACTGCTCAAACTATCAATCTGGCCAAGATTAGTGCTGCTTTGTTGGGGAGGGATGGTGGTGGACCTGAACAAAATTGTATTTACCAGCAGTGTGGCAATCATTGACATCAATCACTTAAGACTGTTCTAGGAGGTAAACCATTACATAGATGATTTTCCACCAAACATTCCGATGATGATTAATGAATTAAACAGGAAAAATACCTTAACCGCATTTTTCCTGAATGTTTTTGTCCTTGAGAATGTCCATAATAACACTGAATCTAAAAAGTGGAAATGGAAAGAACTTACAAATAACAAATGGTTCCTTTGCAAGATTTCTACAAAGTCATTTTCCAGTCACAGAACCAGAAAGAAAAACACCGCCAATTTTTTCTCCCTTTACCTGGTGACCTAAAAGGTTAACACACTTGCTAATGTAGAATGATGGAAAAAAATCACTGCCACAATTCTACCTCTTTAAGACCCTGCAAACATTACAACAATGCATTAGTGATATAAACTGTAAAATACTTTTCGGCTTGTTTGGATTTTGCATATGACAATTTTTGCATCAGTCAGAGCAGGTAGGTTGAGCAAGCTTTGCGAGTTTTAGACATGCATTCAACTAGATATGAATCAATAAATTTATACTTCCTTTAATCATTATAATTAGCTAAAAATTGCAAGACAGTCCACAAAACAGGATTTGCTTTAAGACTAACTGCTGGAGTTCCAAGATGTAAGATATGCAGCACTGGGAAGTCTTCGGTGGAATTAGTGTTTAGCAAAGGATTGCAAGCATTCAGAAGAAACAAGTCCTGGTTGGAGGCATGAAGGCTTCAGCACCAACTTTTAAACCTCAGTTACTTGATTGCATATCTCCCATCTTCAAATCTGCATTCAAAAGAAGGGTAAAAATAGCTAAGCATTGTGCCTTTTGATAGTCCTGCACTAGACAAATCATTATAGCTATAAATATATTAATACTTACACTGGGTAATGGTAATCACCACTGTGGGGGCACATAACTATAGGTTGGAGTTCCTGGAGCTCGATAAGTGGGCATTGTAACTTGGTGGGGGGCTACGGGAGTTGGGGAATGTGTTGTCAACAAGGTACCTGGGAAGGAAAAAATATTTCCACACTTAATTGCTTAGAACTCTTCATTGTTTATAAATAGTTTGGAAGTTGGCATAGCCACCAGAATTTCTGTTACAGAACTTAAATAAATTATGTTTGCAGACTGTCCTGTTTCCCCCCCCCCCTGAATTTTAGAATAAAATAGAATAGAATAAGAGTTGGAAGGGACCTTGCAGGTCTTCTAGTCCAACCCCTTGCCTAGATAGGAAACCCTATACCATTTCAGAAAAATGGTTATCTAACATCTTCTTAAAAACTTCTAGTGTTGGAGCATTCACAACTTCTGGAGGCTTCTGTTCCACTGTTTAATCATTCTAACTGTCAGGAAATTTCTCCTCAGTTCTAAGTTGCTTCTCTCCTTGATTAGTTCCACCCATTGCTTCTTGTTCTATCCTCAGGTGCTTTTGAGAATAGTTTGACTTCCTCCTCTTTGTGGCAATCCCTGAGATATTGGAACACTGCATCATGTCTCCCCTAGTTGTATGATATGTCTTACAAATATTTTAGGACTATAATTCCCAGAATTCCCAATTAAAATGATATTAAGGCATGGCACAAAATTAAATTCACTTCTTGCATTACCATGTTAAAACTTCTTTCTGCACTTTGACATACAACCAATCAATAAATATTCTACAAATCAGAATACGAGTAGTCCTCCACTTATGACCACAATTTAACCTAAAATTTCTGTTGCTAAGCGAAACATTTTTAAAGTGAATTTTGCCCCGTTTTATGACTTTTCGTATCACGGTTGTTAAGCCAATCACTGCAGTTGTTAAGTAAGTAACACAGCTGCTAAGTGAATCTGGCTTCTCCTTTGACTTTGCATGTCAGAAGGTTGCAAAAGGTGATCACATGACAAACATCATAAATATGAGTCAATTGCCAAGTATCTGAATTTTTATTGCGTGACCATGAGGATGCTGCAATGGTTGTGAGGGTGAAAACAGGGATAAGTCACTTTTTTAATGCCTCTGTAACTTCAAATTAAACGAACTGTTGTAAGTCAAATAACTACCTGTATTTAATATACAATTGCCTTGTGAGGGTCACTATCACAGAAGGACCTGCATTTTAAAATGTGTTTGATAGTCAAAGGATTAGTTACAAGAATACAAAATGTTAGTGCTATGTGCCAAAGAGATTACCTGTTTACCAATGGTTTTCTGAGAATTTATATGCAGCACCCAACTGGCCACACTAATACGTATCAAGTGCTCTATAACAACCAATACCATATCACAGACTTTTGTAATAAAAGAAAATTCACATACCTGCAGACATTGCCATTGTGGTCCCAGCCACCATTCCCATGGTGACACCATTTCCTCTGGGAGGTGGAATTGGTGCTGGATACATAGTTGCAGGCATTCCATTGGGCTGCACAACTGTAGTGTGATGGATTACGTGGGGTGGTGCTGCATATAAAGGCTGTGTGTAGTAAGTGCCTTGCTGTTGAAAAAAATGGTTGTTTTACTAAAAGTCTTTCCAGTACTATTGATATATACTAAAAGGCCACACGGTTTCAAGGAAATGCCATTATTTTATTATACACATCAGGTATGAGTCGGGCCCTTCAAAAAGGAAAAAAAAAGAACTGATTACTGTTCATCAGTAATAATGAGTTTTTAGTTTTCTCAAAACTATTCCTGATTAACTGCTCAATCAATCTGAACTAATTGGGAAGCACAAGTGTAATTGCATATTAACCAAAATTGCTGGCTTGTATCTCCAAACAAACCAGGAACAAGAAGTCAACAATCATGTTGTTTTGAAGGCAGATTATCAACTATAAGCCAAAATTCACTACAATTCTGATTTACACTATACGTATGATTAATTATTATAATCCCACCCCAAACCAGCACAGCCCTAAGAATCTAGAAAATGGCACAGTTCCAATTGTTATATAATTAAGTCAAACAATAAACATACTCTTTTTACCTGTGCATATGGATTCTGCTGTGGATAGGCACTTCGAACTGGGTATACTGCAGTTTGGTAAGGATTGGGCGATGAAGAATAAGGAGGCACTGTACCACTGGTGGGTGAGCAAGAGACTTTATATGGTGTGCCTGGTGTATAACCTATATAAAAGATAGCCAAGTATAAACTTTGTGTTCTAATAATTTGTAATATTCATATTATTAAACAGTGAAAAATAGCATAATCCATTTTTAAAATTAAAATCACAAAAATAGGAAGAAACTGCTGCCCAACACAAACTATTAGTTATTTATTTAAATTTATATGACTACCCATCTCAATATGATAACTATAGGCAGCTAACAAGTTAAAAATACAATGTTACAAGATCACATTAAATAAATATAAATTGGCAGCCAAAGTTAAAATAAAAACTCTACAATCATCAGTATAATCATCCTGCAGACTCAGCTCAAGCCCAGTGATGGCACTACTATAACAGGGGTGTCAAACTTGATTTCACTGAGGGCATTGGGGTTGTATCTGACCTCGGGGGTCGGCATGGCTTCTTGACATCACTTGTGTCGGCAGCGCCTGTGGTGGCCCGAGCGGTCTGCCAGTGAAAACGAGCTCCCAAGCCCTATTTTCAGTGGCAACGTCCTCCTACAGCCCTCTGCCAACAAAAACGGAGCTTGGAAGGGGGGAGAGGGTGCGCAGCCCTCCTGGGCCCAATTATCGGCCGTGGTGGCCTCCTGCAGCCCTTTGCCAGTACACCACCTCCACCCCGGAGATCTGTTTTTGCTGGCAGAGGTATCGTGGGCCGGTCCGTCACTGTTTCCAGTGCAGTCCTGTGGGTTAGATCTAAGCACCCTGCGGGCCGGATACAGCCCCCGAGTTTGACAACTCTGCTCTATAAGCACAAAGAGAACAGTAAAATATGTGCAATGATAAAAAATAGTCAAGAAAATACTCAGCTTTTAATGTTTAGAAAGGCAAAATAATAAGCACAGTGTAAAAAGTATTTTTTATCATTTATTCATCAAATTTGCATGTTGCCTGACTCTCAATGATTCTGGGAGGTTCACAAACTGCATAATGTTATGTATTAAACTACATTCTTGATTACTACCAGTGGTGGGATCCTACCAGTTTAACAACCGGTTTGGTGTTTGCGCGTGTGTGCAGTTTTGAGAAAACTTGCCTTACGCATTACTGCTGGAGTGAAAAACACCTGAGACGCAGCAAACCACTCTGCTGCGCAACTCAGGGGAGAAGATATAGGTCAGTAAAGCGCAGGGGCGGGTGGCCCCACTTGATTGTGAGAGCAAACCAATTTGCTCCCAGTTGATCATCGGAGCTACCGGTTCGCCTGAACCAGTCGAATCCCACCCGATTACTACTATTGTCATAAATTCTGGATTGTTGCCATTGTAAAGTTTGATAAGAAGTATTTATGGGTAGTCCTCCAGTTACAAGGGCTTTGGAGACTGGAATTTTCATTGCTAAGTGATCTAGTCATAAAGAACAATATCATGTGACACTGCTTAGTAGTTTACAATCCCTGCTATTGTTAAAGTGAGGATCCTGGGTCATTAAGTGAGCATCTCCCTGCAACATCCTAACAAACAAGTTAGCAGGGAAGCTAGCAAGAAGTCCCAGGTGGCTTTGAACTAAGTCAGCAGGCAAATAAGTGGTTGGTGAATGGGAGAGGGAGCGAGATAATGCATTATGTGACCAGGAAGCATGGCACAAGTGCAGTGGGGCTTGGGATGGCTGCTGCTGGGTGGGGGAGTGTGGGTTACTGGGGAGGTATGGCAGGTGTGCCGTGAGGCTTGGAGAGGGCGTGTGGGTGGAGGAATGTGATCTCAGGGAGGGTGGCAAGGCACAAGCTCAGGCACAAGGAAAGTGTAAGGTCAGTGAGGCTCAGCTGGGGAGGTTTGATGTGAACATAGCAGTGCTCATGGAAGCTGAGCAGGTGGCCAGCACAAATGCAGAAGGGGTGGGGAATGATGCACCAACTGGGCAAACTTGACTTTGACCTTCCTGCCAGTTTCTCCATTGACTTTGCTTGTAGGAAGCTGGCTGGGAAGATTGCAAATTCTGATCACATGTATGTAGGACACTACAACTGTCCTAAGTGAGAGCCAATTGCCAAGAGTCCAGATCATGATCACATGACCTGATCACTGGGGTGTTGGGACATCTGAAACTTCATGGACCAATCATAACCACATTAATTCAATGCTGTTGTAACTTTGAACTGCCACTAAAGGAGTGGTAGTTACCCTAGGACTATCTTTATTACTGTATGTTAAATTATGGTTGAAATTAGATTTTATAGTTTATTTTGGAACATTCTAGTATAGATTTAAGGTCTAGAATCTGATTCAGAATGGATAGAGGAACCTCACATAAACTACAAAGAACAAAGCTGTTAAAGATGTAAATGGTTGGAAATATTCTTTGCTGATTGTGGAATCCTAAATCTAGACAGGAAGAGGATGCTTACCTACTGAATTTAGTTCTTTCTATAAAACCTAAATATCTTGTTTTCTTTTCTTTTCTGTCCACTTACTTCATCAGTTTCTTCCCTTTTCTTTACCTTTCTTTAAACTAGCTTCATTTACGTATTTTAACCTTTCTCTAGATTTATTATTTTCTACACTTGCAGTATTACCATTTTTCAATTTTCTTACAGCAGTTGAAACATTCTCTTTATTTTTCTTGGACATTAAGAATTAAAAATATTCATTTATATTCTTTTTTTCAACATATCACTATAATTCCCATAAAAACATCTAAAATATTTCTAGCAATACTTCTTGGCTTATTAGAAAACCGATGCAAAGGTCACAAAGGGCAATCACGTGACCATGAACGCTGTAACTATCATACCTTATTTCCCCGAAAATAATACTGGGTCTTATATTTTTTGGGCACACCACTTGCCAAATGTTTGAATCGTGATCATGTGATATGGGGGCATTGTGATGTTACAACTTGGAAGATTGATCGTAAAACTCCCTTTTCAGTGCTGTTGTAGCTTTGAACAGTCATCGAACAAGCAGTCAGTAAGAGAAAACTATTTGCACTTCCCTGTGTATTATCTTCATTTGAATATTACTTTTTTCTTAGTGAAGGGAGGAACAAACTGTTACCTGCAATTACCTTCTTATTCTTAACCACTCACTTTTCTTATATTCCAAATTACAATATTCTATGTGCCATGGTCCTCACCATATGGCCACATATAGATCTCTGCCAGTTAATATAGCTTTGGTCAATCAAGGTTTTCACATGAAGTTTTTAGTATGATTGAGGCGGCTGTATTACTTACACTTAGTCAGATCTGTGCCAAAACCAAATTCTCGATTACCAATATGGTCAGTAATTGTCAGTTCTCACAAATTTTGAATATGCCATCAATACAATCAAGGCCCAGATTTACCCCAAGCATGGTCACACTATTCCATGCAAGTTATGATATTTAATGTAGAAACTAACTTGCAACCCAATATACTGTTGCACACATACCACCAACTTGCAGAAAGGTACACATAATGACATTGCTGACATGCTCTTACTGTTACATTTTTTTTTGTTAATATTGAATCAGAATCTGCCTTCCTGTAACTTAAATCCATTATTAAACATCCTGAGCTCTGGAATATCGGAGAACAGTCTATATCCTCTTCAGTATGACATCCTCTAAGGTATTTGAAGAATGCTATTATGCCCCCTCCCCTAGAGTCTTCATGTCTCAATGCTAAACATTCCCAATTTCTTCAATATTTCTTCATGGGTCTTAGTTTTTTGTCCCATGATCATCCGTGTTGCTCTTCTCTGAACCTGTTCCAGTTTGTCTGAATCCTCTTTAATATGCAGTGATCAGAACTGGACACAATACTCAAAGTGGGGCCCTGACCAAAGAAGAATAAAGTACAACTATTACTTCCTCTGATTCAGAAACCATATCAGTGCTGATACAGTTTAAAACTGCATCTGTCTTCTTTGCAGTAACCCCCCTCTGCAGATTCATAAATGAACAATTCCAATATTTATTTTACAAGCATTATCATCAAGCCTGGTATTTTCCCTGTGCATCTGAATTACTTTTTCTAGATGAAAACCTTTGTATCTAATGCATTCTATTATTTCTAGCCCATTTTCTTTCCTATAAACTACAGTCGTGATATTTTCCTATTATATATTAGCTATTGTATCTATTTTGCATTATCTAAGTTGATAACCATACTTTCTACTTCAACCACATCCAACTTTCAAATGTAATCTTTAAATATCCTAGTCAAATCCTATCTAAAGGCCAAGGAAGCTTTCAAACAGAGTTATTGATGTGGCTGCAATACTTAAATGTGTCATGTCTTTGAAGTGGCTGATTCAACACAAATCAGCCCCTTGATTAAGAAAATGTTACATGTCTCAACATTTCAGAACAGCTTTTTCTGGAGCTCAGTTTGAACAACTGAACTCCATGAGACACGGGGGATTTCATAGTCAAACTTGAAGAAAGACTATGCATCTGTGGAGCATCAATCATCGAAGTCACATTCTTGTTGATGGAACTGTTCTCTGCTGTGCACTTAAGACTCATATTTAAAAACAAAAAAAAATATTGGGGCACCCAGGAGAAACAATAATATTTATTGCAAGGAACAAACCTCAAAATCACCAGTAAGATTGCACTCTTCATTTCAAGGTCATTATGAACAGGAGAGAATATCTACATCAGACTGGAGTGAACTATAGGGGTGACGACTTATTATGAAAGTGTTTTATAGTTTTCTTTGTATTTTTTTATCAGTTTTATATATGATATGGTCAATTGAATTTATTATATTTCTATGCCGCCCTTTTCCCCTAAGGAGACTCAGTCAACTGAGCAAATAGTTTCTACCAAACTACATTGGACTCTGTGCCATTCATTATCTAGCCCATTCTGATGCAGAATTATTGAGGAACATTCTATGTTTTTCAAGTTAGTTCTATGTACCTGTCACACATTACAGTTCACAATTACCTTGTTTATCAGAATGTCATGGTATCAAATGTTTTGCCAAAGTTAAGATATATAATGACCGCAGTATTCACACAATCTGTTTAAATCTTTCAGATCAATTACTCTGGTGAGTACTAGTACCTGTGAATGAAAATTCCTTCTATTGTTTTTGAGATGTTTGTAAATAATTTGCTTTACTATTTGTTCTCAATTTTTCAGTATCAATTCAGACTGAATCAATAATTATACATATTCTCATTTTTGAAGAATGACATATTTAGTCTTTTTCTAGTTATCTGGCATTTCTGTTTCCCAGAAATTAATTTTATAAACGGGGTACTGTATTTCATAAACAGCTAATTTTAATTGGATGTTATTAATGTTAACATTTTTTATTGTGGCAACACATAAAAATTTCTGAGATACACTTGAAAACATGCATATATACAGAATTATTTCAGAATATTTCTAAAATTTTCAGAATTAAATTTCCAGAATTAACGTTAACTGTAATTTCATTGACAAAGTGTGGAAGTTATGTATGTAAGTGTATCTACTCTTCCCTTTGGCGTAGCCCTCTTCAATTTACAATAATTTTCCATCAATACAATGTAACATTGCTTTAAAACCACAATGGGTAGTTCCATACCGTTATACCAACAACTGCTTGAGGATGCCAGTAAGTAGCACAGAATTCAGTTCATGATGAAGATAGGCCAGATACCTTACTGCATCCTAATTCATAGCTAAACTCTGAATACCTTTAATGAACTAATTCCTTGAACAATCATCAGGTATACTCAAATTTAGAAAAATACATCAACATATGCAGGAAGAAAAACCTGCACTGTTTTCTTATGGGACAAAAAAGAGGATTGAAAAGTTCAGATTATTCCAAACATTACATTCAACCCCTAGGGGTTCCAGAAAAATCCACCCTTGCCAAAATGATTCATCCTTGTTCTTTGCCATTGTGTACTTGTGAATCATGGTAATCAGTAACTGTCATGCTAAACCAAAGAAAAGATGGTGAAAGTGTATCAAGGGCAAAATGGCTCTCAAGGAAGGATTATCTTAAAGTATGTCTGGTTTGATGAAAGAATGTTTCTATGGAGATGATCACAAGTGAGCTTTAGTTTGGCCTGCCCTGATATGACAACTGGCTATTTTGGACGGGAACAAGGATATAATCTGAGCTTAAAGTTCAATATTGTTCCTGACATCCTTGCCTAAAGGGCTATTTTGTCACAGCTTAATAAAATGCCCAGTTGGAACTTCATCTCAATATAAAATATTGCGTTAACAGGAGGCATTTCATAATTGTAATAAAAAGAGGGCTAATCCAGCAAGGCACTCCATCCCTGCTCATAGTTTTAAACTGTCCTTCCCACATCATGAAAAAAATGACTCTGGGTTCCTGAAAATTGGCTGTATACTCCTATTATTACAAATGTAGAAGACAATGCCCACATCTATTCTTTCTAACAAATAATTTGGGGACTCAAATCCCGATTACATATAAGCATAGGGCTGTTCCTCTGAGTGTTACCATGTTTTTTTTAACTACAAGATGGACAAATGTAACTAATAAAGAAATATACAGCATATTACAACATTTTTCTGCTGCCTTTGTATTTGACACTTTCAGACATAGAGATCTTGCATTAAAGTATTTGGCTACTTAGTGATTATGTGTCACTTGTACTATCACAGATGTTAACATATTCAATATTTGAAATAACTTATACGTTTACATTACTGAATTGTGTAGTAGTATTATATACCTGTTTGGAATGTTGGATTTGCTGCAGGATATATATTAGGAGAATAAGCAGGAGCAGCAGCTGCATAGCCCATTGGGAATCCAGCTAAAAGGAGTAGTTGAAAATTATTTTCAGATGTATAAATATTGTACTTGTACGATTATCCAACAAACATAATACTATATTAATGTAATTTCAATCCATAACAAAGCAATACTTTATATTTTGTCATATAAAATGTATCATTTCAATGCCTGAACTATTTACTTAATTAGCTCATTTATGCTTTTCAAAAAGAGCCTTGCTCAATTGGATGCCCTGCATAGCTATGGCTTGCAACTCAGAATCCCAAACAATGGATATGCCATGGAATGATGCTGTGAACTGGTTCACACACATTTAGAGAAAACTGACATTGGGGAAATCTGGTCAAAAATATTATTTTAAATCTGTGAAAAAACTTAGTTTATGTCCTAATCTTTGTGGCCACAGAATGGAAAACAGTATCATATTGACTTTACATTTTCTATACCAAAAAGCATAGATACGCGTACCAAAACGCCTATTTTAAATTTCCATGCGACTATGTTAAAAATAAATTGATGGCACACTCCCAAGTCAATACTTTCTTGAAAGCTATTCAGCTATTCTAATATAGAATTCTCATATATGCTTGGAATTTGGGGAACTCAGTCCCAATACATCTTGATGCTACCATGTTCAGAAAGACTGTAATCATTCATGCAAACTCAATTCAGAATTGAGATAATCATAGCATCTGGTCTGATAACACAACAGAAAGTTTTATGAGTTTAAGTTACATACCTGGATACCCAATTCCTTTGGCATTTGCAAAGGGCACCCCAGAAGATCCAGGACTATAAACAGGATTCATGATTTCAACAACTGAAGAGGAAAAGTCACACAATTAGTAGACTAAAATGCTTTAACGGTATGAATTATTTAAATCTGCTCTCTTCTCTACTATGAATATGAGAATACTAAAAAGCACATCTCTGAAAAAAATATTTGAATGCCTAGCTAGAAGTGCATCCTGTATTCACAAGCAAATATAATTGTGAAAATACTGGTATTTGAACAATTTTATATGTACCAAGTAGATTAACTGATAATATATCTAACAATGCAATTCTGAGACTGACATTTATTCAATCTCAGATTTCAACAGGACTTACTCTCTCTTGACAACATAGGATAATGACATATAGGGTTAGTTATAAATAGTTGGGCTCCGTAGGACTTCATAACTGAAAACAAAAAAGTGTTTTACTGTAATAACTCTCTACAACTCCTTAGAGCAAACACCTTTTCTTGTGTTTGTGCTTCAGCATGGAAGACAGCCATCCAATTATAGAAAATATGCAAATGCTTCAGTAAATTCCAGAAAGGTATTGTATGAGTCCCAAGCATGCTCCAAAGCACCTTTCTATATCTGAGTCCAAAGTACTGAATTTTAATAAATATTTTTATAAATTAGTAAACTTAAAATTGCAAACAAGATAGATATTTACAAGTACATTTCACATCAACAAGTAATCAATTACTATAATGTACAAGATTACAGTTGCTATAAAATATTTTTTAAGGAATTGGAGTATGGATACTATATACTATCATACTATTGGCCCTGAGCCAGTTTTAAGATGCAGGAAAGCATGTGTGTGCCCATATATACCATATAACAACATGAAATATAACTACTATTCCAACACAGAACTCTCTATATTAATATAGTTGTCCTACTTATGGTTAATATATTACTGAAATATTTAAAACTTTATAGAACCACAAAAGCCAATTAGATTTATTTATCATAGAATAAATTTTATTAGCTAACTCTGAACATATTAAAAATCATAAAATTAATATTCCAAAATATTTTATACTCTGCTCTTTAGAAACATTGCCTGTAAATATAATCCTTAATATACCCATTTCTGTCATGAAATCAGAGAACTTCTATTCCACTTGGAGCTTTTTGCTCATCTGTTAAGAGCAGAATATTGCTTTTCTCAATTATGCTAATCTCCCACATACATACCGTATATATATTCGATTCCCAGTAAGGGTATGGCTAGCTGATGAGAACTAAATAGCTTGAAATAGATCTATACTAGTCTCCCTTTATTTATTTATCAGCACAAATACAACAAATATGTATGTATGTATGCATGTATGCATGTATGTATGTATGTATGTTATATTTGTGCTGATAAATAAATAAAGGGAGACTAGTATAGATCTATTTCAAGTGACACTAAATAAATAAATAAATAAATAAATAAATATATATATATATATATATATATACTTAAAGTCACAACCCCTGGTATGCCCAAGTGTGGGAGGAAGGTCACACTTCCACTCTCTGTCATAGGCTCGTCACAAGAGTCCATCCAGACAGAAACCCAATATTTTTTACTGTTGCCTTTTTTGTTACATTTGTTATATTTATGCTGATAAATAAATAAAGGGAGACTAGTATAGATCTATTTCAAGCTATTTAGCTCTCATCAGCTAGCCATACCCAAGTTTTTGGGAATCGAACCTGTGCTCTATTGCCTCCCAGGCAGGGAGTTAACCATTTGAGCTACAGAGAACGACTCCTTTATCAGCCAGCCAGGGTGGGAGGTATATACTTAAAGTCACAACCCCTGGTATGCCCAAGTGTGGGAGGAAGGTCACACTTCCACTCTCTGTCATTAGGCTCGTCACAAGAGTCCATCCAGACAGAAACCCAATATTTTTTACTGTTGCCTTTTTTGTTACATTTGTTATATTTATGCTGATAAATAAATAAAGGGAGACTAGTATAGATCTATTTCAAGCTATTTAGCTCTCATCAGCTAGCCATACCCAAGTTTTTTGGGAATCGAACCTGTGCTCTATTGCCTCCCAGGCAGGGAGTTAACCATTTGAGCTACAGAGAACGACTCCTTTATCAGCCAGCCAGGGTGGGAGGTATATACTTAAAGTCACAACCCCTGGTATGCCCAAGTGTGGGAGGAAGGTCACACTTCCACTCTCTGGGTTTCTGTCTGGATGGACTCTTGTGACGAGCCTAATGACAGAGAGTGGAAGTGTGACCTTCCTCCCACACTTGGGCATACCAGGGGTTGTGACTTTAAGTATATACCTCCCACCCTGGCTGGCTGATAAAGGAGTCGTTCTCTGTAGCTCAAATGGTTAACTCCCTGCCAGGGAGGCAATAGAGCACAGGTTCGATTCCCAAAAAACTTGGGTATGGCTAGCTGATGAGAGCTAAATAGCTTGAAATAGATCTATACTAGTCTCCCTTTATTTATTTATCAGCATAAATATAACAAATGTAACAAAAAAGGCAACAGTAAAAAATATTGGGTTTCTGTCTGGATGGACTCTTGTGACGAGCCTAATGACAGAGAGTGGAAGTGTGACCTTCCTCCCACACTTGGGCATACCAGGGGTTGTGACTTTAAGTATATACCTCCCACCCTGGCTGGCTGATAAAGGAGTCGTTCTCTGTAGCTCAAATGGTTAACTCCCTGCCTGGGAGGCAATAGAGCACAGGTTCGATTCCCAAAAAACTTGGGTATGGCTAGCTGATGAGAGCTAAATAGCTTGAAATAGATCTATACTAGTCTCCCTTTATTTATTTATCAGCATAAATATAACAAATGTAACAAAAAAGGCAACAGTAAAAAATATTGGGTTTCTGTCTGGATGGACTCTTGTGACGAGCCTAATGACAGAGAGTGGAAGTGTGACCTTCCTCCCACACTTGGGCATACCAGGGGTTGTGACTTTAAGTATATACCTCCCACCCTGGCTGGCTGATAAAGGAGTCGTTCTCTGTAGCTCAAATGGTTAACTCCCTGCCTGGGAGGCAATAGAGCACAGGTTCGATTCCCAAAAAACTTGGGTATGGCTAGCTGATGAGAGCTAAATAGCTTGAAATAGATCTATACTAGTCTCCCTTTATTTATTTATCAGCATAAATATAACAAATGTAACAAAAAAGGCAACAGTAAAAAATATTGGGTTTCTGTCTGGATGGACTCTTGTGACGAGCCTAATGACAGAGAGTGGAAGTGTGACCTTCCTCCCACACTTGGGCATACCAGGGGTTGTGACTTTAAGTATATACCTCCCACCCTGGCTGGCTGATAAAGGAGTCGTTCTCTGTAGCTCAAATGGTTAACTCCCTGCCTGGGAGGCAATAGAGCACAGGTTCGATTCCCAAAAAACTTGGGTATGGCTAGCTGATGAGAGCTAAATAGCTTGAAATAGATCTATACTAGTCTCCCTTTATTTATTTATCAGCATAAATATAACAAATGTAACAAAAAAGGCAACAGTAAAAAATATTGGGTTTCTGTCTGGATGGACTCTTGTGACGAGCCTAATGACAGAGAGTGGAAGTGTGACCTTCCTCCCACACTTGGGCATACCAGGGGTTGTGACTTTAAGTATATACCTCCCACCCTGGCTGGCTGATAAAGGAGTCGTTCTCTGTAGCTCAAATGGTTAACTCCCTGCCTGGGAGGCAATAGAGCACAGGTTCGATTCCCAAAAAACTTGGGTATGGCTAGCTGATGAGAGCTAAATAGCTTGAAATAGATCTATACTAGTCTCCCTTTATTTATTTATCAGCATAAATATAACAAATGTAACAAAAAAGGCAACAGTAAAAAATATTGGGTTTCTGTCTGGATGGACTCTTGTGACGAGCCTAATGACAGAGAGTGGAAGTGTGACCTTCCTCCCACACTTGGGCATACCAGGGGTTGTGACTTTAAGTATATACCTCCCACCCTGGCTGGCTGATAAAGGAGTCGTTCTCTGTAGCTCAAATGGTTAACTCCCTGCCTGGGAGGCAATAGAGCACAGGTTCGATTCCCAAAAAACTTGGGTATGGCTAGCTGATGAGAGCTAAATAGCTTGAAATAGATCTATACTAGTCTCCCTTTATTTATTTATCAGCATAAATATAACATATATATATATATATATATATATATATATATATATATATATATGTATATGTGTGTGTGTGTGTGTGTATATATATATATATGTGTGTGTGTGTTATATATATATATATATATATATATATATATATATATATATATATATATATATATATATATATATTTAGTGTCACTTGAAATAGATCTATACTAGTCTCCCTTTATTTATCAGCACAAATATAACATACATGCATACATGCATACATACATGCATACATACATACATACATATTTGTTGTATTTGTGCTGATAAATAAATAAAGGGAGACAAAAAGGCAACAGTAAAAAATATTGGGTTTGTGTCTGGATGGTCTCTTGTGACGAGCCGAAGACAGAGAGTGGAAGTGTGACCTTCCTCCCATATTTGGGCATACCAGGGGTTGTGACTTTAAATATATATACATATACATATACTACCAATGTAGCCTTAACCTACAATAATGTGTATTCCCCTATTTTTGTTATGAAAAAAACAGTACTTCAGCAATATGGTAGCAGCATAAATTATGAAATGAATGAATTAGATTGCATTTTGAACAAACAGGTTTTAATTTAAAAAAATACAGGCAGTCCTTGATTTGCAACAGCCATTTAAGTAACTATTCAAAGTTACAGCAGCATTTAAAAAGGTGATTATGACCATTTTTTACACTCACAACCATTACAGCTTCTCCATGGTCATGTAATAAAAATTCAGCCGCGGGGCAATTGACTCATATTTATGACAGTTGCAGTATTTTGGGGTCATGTGATCACCTGGACCTTCTGATAAGCAAAGGCCATTGGGAAGCCAAGATTCACAAACAACTGTGTTACCAACTTAACAACTGCAGTGATTCAATAATAATTGTGGAAAGAAAGGTTGTAATATAGGCAAAACTCTTTAGCTTAGCAACAGACATTTTAGGCTCAACTGTGATTGTAAGTCAAAGACTGCCTGTATTTCAATTGGAGGAACCAATTGTGCTTCTATTTTGGAGTTGAGTCATACTATTTAATGGGGGAAAGGTCTATTCTTACCAGATACCAAACCAAGCTGATATTAAGAACTTCTAATGCCAAAAGACAGGTTGACAAAAAAAAAATCTTCCCCCATCAAGAAATGTTGGATTTATTAGTCAAATACAGCACTGAATTATCTCCTACAAAATTAACCAGCTAAGACAACTAATACTGAATCAGTGAATTATAGCATATATGATTCACCAGGCTGTATTAGCAGATGTTTTCGTAGCTTTCAAAGGCAAAGAATTACATTAATTTTGATGCAATTACTGTGTATTTAACAGAGACTAAGTATGTTTTCTCTAGTTGAAGTTTTAGCTGGCAACTAACTTCAAATTTCATTAGATTTAGACAGAGTTCTAAACACTTGCTCAAAAATTCAACATATTTCTAGATAATTACAAACAATATACAATTATACTAAAAATATTCACATAACTTATCCCAGCTAATTTATTTTTAGAATCAAATGTTACACAAAACATTTAAAAGAGGTGTTTTACAAAATAAGCTACCATGAGTGAAGTGCACCCCTCACTGAAGCATTAAAGCAGCTACATTCTCAGCATAACTGCTTCAAAAGCTTTCCCACTGAGTAAAGTAATATGACACAGTTGCTTCAATGCTCCAATCATTCCCGAGAATATAGTTTCTTTAACCTTTCTGAAAGATGCTTAGCTTGTATCAATGTACTCTCAAGATGCTCCTTTCAAATGTTTTACAGTCTTATTAAAAACTATACAGAAGACAGAGGGTAAGAGTAGGGGAGAAGTAAGGGAAGGAAGAAGGGGAGGGAGAGGAGGAAGGAAGGAAGTAGAGAAGGAATGGAGGGAGAAAAGAAAAGAAGGAGAAAATAAGGTGGTGTCAAAGCAGGTGTGAAGGATGGTAAATAATACATTCCAAATTATACCTTATACCCCTTTTAAATGGAATAATAATATAAGAATGGCAAAGAAAAAGAATAACTATGTGAATGTATACCTATAACCGTATGTAAGAGAATAGATGATAGTAAAAATATAAAGCCCAATATAGGTAAATAATACTTGATCATAAGTAGCTAAGTATAAATAAATAAAGAAATGTATATAAAAATGGATAATGAGTAACGAGATTACGAACGCAAGATAGAAATGTACAGAAAGAAAAACACTAACTGCAAAGAAACCGATCCGGAACTGCTGTATGATATACTATGTTGTTTTTAAGTTATGTGGTTATTTTTGTTAATGTGTTTATGTGTTTATGTGTTCTGTTGATGTGCTTATGTGTATAAAATTAAAAAATAATTTTAAAAAATAAAAACTATACAGGCAAGACAGAACCCTGTAAAACCCTCTATGACAGAGACCACATAATAGATCTAAAGTGTCCGAAGTCTTGTTTGTTCTGTGCCTCTCAAGCACCACTCATTCAAGTGTTTAATACAGATGGCCTTAAGTGCCAAGCCACAAGAAATTGCACCTCAGCCACCCATCGTCCAAACTCTGGTAAGTTAACTCTCTGGTACCCCAAGACTTTTGGAACTAAGTTATCATGAATAAGTCTCATTCACACTTATTTAAGTATATAAAAATATTTTTATTGTTCTGCATTTTAACTACAAATGAATCCACCGTTGTGATTTTTCTTCAACGTTTCGCTGTAAGATATTACAATGATCTCTGTATATTAAAACACAGAAACAGGAGAAAGTTTGATCTATTAGCCATAAAACTATAATTACATCCCTTTGCAAGGAAGCTTGAATTTAAAAAAATCCTACACACAAGAACTACTCTGGTTAGTTTATCCCTTCCACATTAAGTATTATGAATGTTTTAGTTTGATAGCAGCAAAATAGCCAGGATCCAATACCAGATGGATAGATACCGACTGCTGCAACTTGCAATACTTAAGCATGTGAATCTGCAGTTTTAAGATAGAAACTAAAGCTGCAAATAAAAACTACAAATTTTATAGTAATTATAGTATACTAATTAATCAAAAGTGTATTATTTAGTTTCACATCACTATAGACTCACAGGTTGCTTAAGTTTCATTTTCAAAGAACAAATTCTTGTTTTCCCGAAAATAAGACAGGGTCTTATTTTCTTGACACCCCTCCCTCGAAATAAGCTCTTGGCCTTATTTTCAGGGAGGTCTTATTATTTTTGAGGTACAGGAGGCAGCGAAAGTGGTCACATCATGGCTGCTGCTGTGTTGCAATATTTTCAGGGAGGGCTTATTTTAGGGCATGCACTCAAAAGCCGGATTGGGTTTATTATCAGGGGAGGTCTTATTTTCAGGGAAACAGGGCAGTATATAACACTATGGATGGTACTTTATCTTAAAAGCATTGCATGGGATTTATTTTAAGACTTCAAAGCAGTAATACTTGGGGGGGAATCAAGAGGAAGAAGCTTTTTTCTCCTAGTATCTTGAAGCTTTCTAGTCTTTAAATGAAATGTACAAGCAGTTGAAAAGACTTGGTCTTGGCAAGTCATTTCATTTTGATAGCAAAAAATAAAGAGTTAATATATAAAGCTATAAAAATGGCATACATTTGTTAGGAATTATGTTTATTCAGGGACTTGATTTCCCTAAGGAGAAAATTTATTTGATTTTTGAAAAATAATTGAGTTAATTTCCCCCTACATGAAAGAGGATGCCACGTTTTGATGTCATAATCTAAAATGTACAAGAATTTCAAGTCCTCCACTTTCAGAGCACGACACAAATAGCATTGCCCAAGTTTGTTCTATTAATGTCTGTAAGCACACAACACAATGAATCAGTGTATCAACTACTTTTGTTTCGCATGTGTAAACATAACATTGAATATTTATAGTTCAATTGGTCAAGCAACTGGACAATAAATCATGAGTATGTCTCATGTAGGAGTACAGTCATTGTTAATTTTAATTTTAAATTGTAGTAACTGCCAGTAGTTTAATATTAACCTTAATATTAACTTAATCAGCTACCCAATTCATTTTATCAGCTATTGAACTAGAATGATAAATACCAACAATATATAGCAATCTAATCATCTACTTATACATTCTTCACTTTATAAACATCTATGGGTGGAGCTGTATAAATGGAATGTATGCATTCACTGTTTTACGATGAAATCGATGGCACTAGTTGATTTTACACAACTTGCTCATGATTTTAATTGTGAATAAAGACCTGTTAAGACATTTCAGTCTTCAAGCTATATTTTCAGAAAGATGCACCCCCTCCCCACAAGTCATTTGAATATAGGACCAGAATATATCCAAATTCTGGGTTAAAAAAAAACACCTAGAAATAAAATACATGGAGATTCCACTTAAAGAAACGTATTCTATGCAGCTTGGCTCAGGCCAGTTGGAATGTTTATGAACTCATTCAAAAAGGCCATGTAAAAACGCCAGAACTCTATAAAAGAAGGTTAGAGTTGAAGCACCTACACTTCAAGTTTAGTACACCCAACATATAAGAGCATGCTTTTGACTTTCAACAAACATACAAAGTACACACTTGAATACTGTTTTAATTCTTATGTATTTTCTTTTTGTCAACACTGAAATCCAGATTAGATCCAATTGCTCGCAATAACCCAGGCTAACAAATCAGGAATCGGGGTTTATTCTACTCCAGGTGTAATACTTCTGCTGCATCACCACCCTGCTTAGGATCAAAAGCTGTTGCTTCCCCTCCCCCCCCCCCGAAAGAAGCCATCCTTTAGCAGCAGCTCCTCGAATAAGGAAAACAACCGCCAGGTTGTTGCAAGCATCGCTTTGCAGACCTAAAATGAGATGCAGAGCTGGAAGGCCGAGGGACGTGAGGGCCAAAGAGGCTGCCTCAGAAACGGCTCAAGAGCGCCCACAAACGCGAGGCCTCAGCTCGGCCGAGCATCCCTTGCCGCGGGGCCTTGTGTGGAAGAGACCGCCACGCTGACGGGCGAGAAGGCCGGTAAGCAGAGGAGGCAACTCCCCGGGGCGACTTTCGCTCGGGGATGCCCCCTAAGGGAGCCGGCCCGAAAACGACCTGCAGTCCCCGCCGCCCCTCCGGGAGCGGTTAGGAAGAGAGGAGGGGAGGGGCCGAGGCGGCGCTCCCTCACTCACCGAAGAGCAGCGTTTGGTCGCGGCGGCCCCTGCCCGGCTGTCGCTCTCTCGCTCTCGGGGCCTGAGGCGGGAGGAGGCCAAGCCTGGGCGAGGGCTACTGCCGCCGAAAACTACCGCAAGAACGAATCCCTCCCGAATGCGCCTCGCCGTCTCGTTCTCCTTCTCTTTTCTCCGGAGAACTGCGCAGCAACCCAGCGGCCCAGAACGTCACATCCGCTCGTCGGCTGTGTGCAAAGGACGGACGATGCCCGCATACGTATGAAGCCCCCAAAGGCCAGCGGAGAACTGCTGTCACATGCGGGAGGAGAGCGAGGGACGCAGTTCCCCTCATCACGTGGACGGAGTGGGTTTGGCGCCCTGGCTGTTACTAATTGCGAATGGAATCTCTCTCCCGCCCCCCCTTCAAAACAAAGCAAAAGAACTTCGAATTTAGAGATTTGAGAATTGCCCCTGTGTAATCGACTCCTTTTCACGATAATTCGGGCCATAATTTTATGCACAGTTAGATGCACGTTCTAATAAGAGTCCAAGAGGCTGCTAGAGGTTCTTTAAAAGGTTGTTTATATATGCAGAAGTCATATACTCACCTTAAACTGTCGACCCGTTAAAAAGACTGTGCCCGGGTGTAACTTCTTTAGTTGGTTTAGTATCTCCTCCAGGAAATTTTTAAGGAAAGTAGTTGGGGACCCGTAATTAGCTAAGTAGATAAATGAGGGGTCTTTGGTGCTCTCTGAGCTTGATTGTTTTCTTGTAAACGTTTCATTACCTAACTAACGGTAGATAATATCATCAGTGAATAGATAAATTCATTTCTTTGAAGATTAACTCTTGCAGATCAATTACAAAAATATACATCCAGAACATTGGCTATAAATATAGTGCAATATAATGCACTGCCACCTATATATTACATTTGATTAGTTGTTAACCCATTATAATCACAGTTACCCAAAGGGTTGTTACCTTATCAGAAACAATTGCAATATTCTGTTGCAATGTAGAAAAATCACGTTAAATTTCTCTAACTTAGAACACATTTTAAAACAAAATATGTATGAATCAAGAATCTCAGTAAGGGCTGTACAAAAAGGTGTGTCTTATTTGATAGAGAAGGGTGTAACACTATTTTACTTTCAGCAAAAGGGGCGGGGGAATTGAACTATTCCAGCTCCATAGCTCTTCACCTATTATTCATCAATAAGATGAACTAGCTAAAAGTAAAATGTGCATATTAAAACATGTGCAAGGATGATTCTGAAGTCCTTAAACTTAACACAAATAGACATTTAAGCTAGTACCATAACAACTACCCCCCCCCCAATCTATCAAAACTCAGGAGTAGATTTATGCTATAGAATGCTATATTTTATCAGTCAATGCTTTATTTCTGGATGAATGAAAACTATCCCTGTAAAATTATGAATTGCCAAAACACAAGAAAGTACAAATGGAAGTATTCCTTGTTTGAGCTTTTTACAGTGATCTTGCAAAGATTGCAACATTTATTGCAGCATTTAACATAAAAAATTCAGGTACCTCAAATGGAAACTGCAGTTTTTGTCATGAAAGCCACAAATGTGAAGAGAGAAGAAAAATGTTCTGTATCAATTAATTATCTGTCCCCACTGTTCAGTTTAAATGTTTATCCAGAAAATCTGTAAAATTTAATGCCAAGTAACTCAGTCCCTTTCTTGGATGTGTGCAAACCATCTCTTTTGTAGAGTTTTTCATTGGACCAGCTGCAGACATCATGACTAATAAAACCAAACCCTTCCCTTTTACACCACTCCTTTAGCCACACATTAAACTTTGCTACACGCTGGTCCTTCCCTTTTTGTTCTTTATATACTGGTAAAACCTCTGAAAAGATAAACCCACAACCGATACTACTAAGTTCATACCCCAAGATCTGGAAATAATTCTGCACAGAAAGTACATCTTTTGGGGACAGATAATTTGTACCAAGATGTATAATAGCATCAACGTCACAGTCCTTACTTGCATTCTTGACTATCTTAAGAATACGCCTCTTGTCTCTGCTGGCAGTAGCACCTGGCAGACACCTGACCTCTTTTAAAATCTCCATATCCTTTCCTAAATTTACATCCTTTATGATTGAATCAGCAACCAGACTTCTCTTTTTGCATACCTTGCTCTTCTTGTGTGACTGATGTATGATATCTGGTTCCCCATTTCGCTGTTCTGAAGAAAGTTCTTCATTTTGGACCACGATCCCCTGCTTATTTGAGTCATCGTTATCACAACTACCTTGACCTGTCTCTTTAGTATCCCCATTAAGGTCACCAGGGCACTATATCTGTTATGCTGGGTCACAGCAAAAGCTTTGTGTTTATGGTTCACAGCTCTTACCCTGCCAGATCCCATGGTTGTCCAGATTGCTCTTCTCCTGCAGGATCTTTGTGGTAGAAGGGGCTGATAGCGTGGCATCTCCATAGAATGGAATGGCCACTCTAATTTGGACACCTAATTTCTGCTTGGAGAGCACAGATTAGATATTCTATATGGGTAATCTGTCTATGTAGACTAGTAATTTGTTTACAAAGGGGACAGTATCCAAATTTGAAAAGAGTACTGTAAAAGACAGGTGCAAAACAGCTATTACATTGAACTAAGCTGGTCATTTTGAAATAAAATAAAATCACAATCTCAAGCGCACTAATCCAAAATGTATTATTGCTATTTTGGTTTATAGATATATGATTCGTGTGCCGTTAAGCATGCGGGCCATTACCTTAGTCCTCTTTTTTTCTCTGACTCCCCGCTTGTAGCCCAGCAGCTCCAATCACCAGCCTCAGGAAAGTTCAAATTTTAGGCAAAGCAGCATACATATTCAGTGTAGGAACTTAGAGGAGTGCCTTTGGAAGGCTGAATATTAACACTGTCTCACTATAAGATTGTCTGTGGCTGATGAAAATGTGAGTGTCATCACATTTATTCCCTCTTCTGGTTGTAAACACTATATTGATTGACAAGGATAAATATGAAGGGCAGTACTAAGTCAGGCTGTTTTATTACATCAAGCATCACAGCTGACTCCTATAAAAGAAGCAGCAGATGTGAGTAATTGTGGCACTTGAAAACTTGGCCAAAAGGAGCTCTGTGTCCAGTCCCCTTCAATGTGGCTTTCTAGCATTACGTCCATCTTTGCACATTCCCACTATCCAGACCCTAATGAAGATTATACAGAAAATGATACAGATTGATACATAACTTGGTTACATGCCTGTGGGTGGCTGTGGCCCAGGATAATAAAACCATTATCTTCTTGCACATAAAGCAGCCTTGGGGAATTTGTGGGCTTTGTTTGTAGCCTTGGGAGGGGAAGATGCACCATGGCAGGCAAAACTAGGAGTTTCAGCCCCAAAGTGCCGCAGACCAGTTATGTATTGATGTCCCAATAGCCCTTTGAGTATGGCCAACTCACAATCTTCTAATAGCTTGAAAGTGTAGGAATATGTCATTTCTGTCCCCAACAATCTAAAATTCATAGGGTTATCAATGCATGTAACAGATGTGTGGGTAAGATTATCTCTCCTGCTATAAAGCAAAACCAAGCATTTAATAATGGGTGCCATACCATGCGCAAAAATCATACAAGTGGCAAGAAAATAGGGGCAGTCAGGCATAACACAGGTTATGTAGACAGTAAACACAGGGTCAATCAAAATGGATTCAAATGTCAATACACCAATGCACAGAGTATAAGGAATAAACAGGGTGAATTAGAAATTCAAGTAAATGACAGCCGATATTGTTGCCATTGCAGAAACTTGGTGGGATGAAACCCACAAATGGAACATACAGCTAGAAGGATTTAAATTATTTAAAAGAATTAGTCCAAATAAAAGAGGAGGTGGAGTTGCACTATATATAAGAAATAACTATGATGTCAACGCTCTGTGTTGACATTCCATGCAGAGCATCAGCGGAGCCGGATCTCAGATTACAGTAGCTGGGTTGAGATGAATGAAGCTATTGGATAACATGATTTATGACAAAGGCTGAAGGGAAGACAGAAACGGGCAAAATTCAAAAGCATATAAAGAAAGCAAAAAAGTTGGCTGTGAATAAGAAATGCCTAATGAAGAATGCCTAATGAAGCTGTTAATAAATCACTGCTTTTTGTATTACAATATCAGGTTGCTTATTATGAAGCAGTCATCATTAGGGTACTTTACATACATCTCTACAGAAATAGAGCACAAGAATGATGAGAACTTTCTTGAATGCATTTGGGTCAATATTAAAGGTTGGGGGGGGGAATGACATTGCCATAGGTCTATACTACAGGCCACCCAACCAAGCAGAGGAAGTAGATGAACTTTTTGCTAGTCAGCTAACTAAGGTATGTAGTTATTGTAGTAATGGGGGATTTTAACTACCCTGACATCAACTGGGAAACTACAATAGTAATGGGGGATTTTAACTACAATAGTAATGGGGGATTTTAACTACCCTGACATCAACTGGGAAACAAACTCTGCACCAAGTGGAAGATCCAGCAGGTTCCTAACAAACCTAGCAGATAACTTTGTTTCCCAAAAGGTAGAGAAGGGAACAAGGGGATCAGCCATATTGGACTTAATTCTCACTAACAGAGAGGAAATGATAGAAGGTGTTGAAGCCACAGGAACCCTGAGAGCAAGTGACCATGCAATATTGGAATTCAACATTATGCAAACACTAGAGTCTTAGACTTTAAGAGACCTAATTTCAATAAACTTAGAGGTTGGGAAGAATTCCATGGATGAGAATCCTCAAGGGGAAAATAACTCAAGAAGCTTGGGAAATTTTGAAAAATGAGATTACAAAAGCCCAGTCTAGCAGAATACCAATGAAGAAAAAAAATAACAATTCCCAAAAGAAACAAGCATGGCTACATAAAGAACTTTTTGACAAATTGAAAGACAAAAAAGATAAGTATAAAAAGTGGAAAGAGGGGGACATAACTAAGGCAGAATATCAGCAAATAACCCGAGCCTGAAAGATGAAGTGAGGAAAGCTAAGGCTCACAATGAAGAAAGTCTTGCCACAAAAGTAAAAAATTGACAAAAAAAAAAAAAGCTTCTTCCAACATATTAAAAACAAGAAAAAAGTTAAGGAAACAATTGGTCCATTGTTGGGAGAAAGTGGCAAGAAAATGACAAGCAACAAGGCGAAAGCAGAACTATTTAACTTATTTTTTAAATCTGTCTTTACACAAAGGGATAAAACAGTCCAACCTATCAAAAACAGTACCACAAAAATCAGATTAGGAACACAAGTTGAAATGGGGAAGAAAATGGTAAGTGAGCACCTGTCTACCCTAGACAAGTTCAAATGACCAGGACTGGATGGATTACACCCCAGGGTTCTGAAGGAACTGACAGACGAGATCTCAGAACCACTGAACTATATCTTTCAGAGATCCTGGAGCACCACGGAACTGCCATAGGACTGGAAAAGAGCTGATGTGGTTCCCATCTTCAAAAAAGGAAAAAAAAATAGATCCAGGAAACTATAGACCTATCAGCCTGACCTCAATACCAGGAAAGATTCTGGAAAATATAATCAAGCAACAAATTAGCGAATACCTAGAAGTAAACAAAGTAATAGCCAAAAGCCAACATGGGTTTGTCAAAAGCAGATCATGCCAGACTAATCTTATTTCATTCTTTGACAAAGTGACAAAATTAGTGGACCAGAGGAATGCCGTCGATATAGTTTACTTGGACTTCAGCAAGGCATTTGATAAGGTAGACCATAACCTATTACTAGATAAAGTAGAATAATGTGGGTTAGATAGCATCACCACCAGATGGATTTGTAACTGGCTGACCAACTGCACTCAATGTGTATCCCTCAATCGAACTGCATCTACATGGAGGAAAGTATGCAGTGGAGTACCCCAAGGCTCTGTTTTAGGCCCAGTACTCTTCAACATGATTTGGATGAGAGAATAAATGGGGAACTCATCAAATTTGCAGATGACACCAAGCTGGCAGGAATAGCCAACACTCCAGAAGATAGGCTTAAGATACAGAAGGATCTTGACAAACTTGAACATTGGGCACTATCTAATGAAATGAAATTCAATGATGAAAAGTGTAAGGTTCTACATTTAGGCAAGAAAAATGAAATGCACAGGTACAGTATAGGTGGTATCTTGCTCAATAGTAGCAACTGTCAGAGGATCTTGGAGTCCTAGTGGACAACCATTTAAATATGAGCGAACAGTGTGCAGCAGCTGCCAAAAAAGCCAACACAATTCTAGGATACATAAACAGAGGGATAGAATCAAGATCATGTGATGTGTTGATACCAATTTATAATGCCTTGGTAAGGCCACAGTTGGAATACTGCATTCAGTTTTGGTCACCACGATGTAGAAAAGATGTGGAGACTCTAGAAAGAGTGCAGAGAAGAGCAACAAGGATGATAAGGGGGCTGGAGACTAAAAGATATGAAAAATGGTTGCAGGAACTGGGTATGTCTAGTTTAATTAAAAGAAGGACTAGGGGAGACATGATAGCAGTGTTCCAATATCTCAGGGGTTGCCACAAAGAAGAGAAAGTCAAACTATTGTCCAAGGCACCTGAGGGTAGAACAAGAAGCAATGGGTGGAAACTAATCAAGGAGAGAAGCAACTTAGAACTGAGGAGAAATTTCCTGACAGTTAGAACAATTAATCAGTGGAACAGATTGCCTCCAGAAGTTGTGAATGCTCCAACACTGGAAGTTTTTAAGAATATGTCGGATAGCCATTTGTCTGAGGTGGTATAGGGTTTCCTATCTAGGCAAGGGGTTGGACTAGAAGACCTCCAAGGTCCCTTCCAACTCTGCTATTGTATTATTGTATAAAATGTTGTCTCTAAAGATAATTGCATGGAAAGACATCCTCTAATCCCTGGGCTTTCCAGAGTTAAATAACATTACCTCCAGGTACAACAGAATATCATGTTCTGGCCAAGTATTGATGTCAATGCATTCATTCATGTGATTTTCAGTTTCCTACATGAGAACTAAGTAGATTTACTTTTAATTTATCTACCTGTGTGGCATGTTGATAGCTGTATATAGAAGTAGTTATAGCAATGATAGGCATAGATGACTGCAATTATATATGTTTAATAGCCAATATATTGTTGGATTATATTTTTGTTGGATGATACTTTCTTAAACAGTAGCAATTTAAACCAGTTTTAATGTTAATATTTGTTTTAATTGTTTAATTGTTTAATTGTTTAAATTAGTGTTTTATTGATTGTAAGCCACCCAAAGTTGCTTCTAAGTGAGAACCATATAAGATAAATAATTAGTGTACCATAAAATCTCTTCAAGAGACATTTATTGATTGAATAGAAACTGGATGTGTATATTACTTCAGATTTTCAGAACTTTTTCTGGAGCTAACATTGGCAAAAAAAAGTCTGTCGTGTTAGTTGAAAAAATAGGATTCTGTTCCTCCACTTATTGATGTTAATACAATTTTAGACCAATTGGGAATCATGTTCTCCTTGGGGGGTGTTTCTGCAGATGTTATTTTAATGTAGATTGCTATTTGAGTGCTTTTTTCTATGATATACTAATCTTGTAATTATTGTGCAATTTCATATTTTGTACACACTCACTGATATGTATAGTTGTACTTATACATCTTTGGACCTCAATATTCTCAAGCATGTCCAAACAACAGCATGCTGTTAAATCGCTGCATATTATGCTCAGCACTCTCACTTTCTCTTATATGATTCTACGAACTTTTTATAAACTGCCCTTGATTGTAACAGTCCTGTAGAAGTATTTTCTCCAATACTCATTGCTATCACAAGAAACTGTTTATATGAAAGTTTTACATCTTCCTTTATTTTTATAATTTACAATTAATTTTTCATAATATTATTGCTTTTTCCCTAACACATATTTCTGTCGTTCATTACATTAAAAAAAGAGAGAGCACTATAGATCTGAGTTCACTTTGAGCATCCTTCATTTTGGAAGTTAGTGCTACATATAGCCTCCTGGCACTATCCCTTGGCAGATAATTGTTATAATCTCTTCTTGGCATAGTTTGTTTCACTTCAGTTGAGATAGGAATAAAGGTTTGGCAGGGAACTATTGCGGAGCATTTCTCCAAGTTGGCAATTTTAAGATGTACGGACTTCTGCTCCCAGAATTCCCCTTCGATGAGGAATTCTGAGTGTTGTAAGTCCACAGATCTCTCTCCATAGAGTCCTATCTCCTGTGTTATTGCAACATGATAATACTATATTGCACAATTAAATAACGGCATGTGTGTCACCTGCCTTCCCTTGCTTTGAGAAACTACAATTCCCACATACAGTTATGAGCATGTGCAAACGTATTAAGTGACGCAAACGATCACAGGACCCATCCGAAGAGAGAGGCCTGGCCGTTGAAAGGCGGTGCCGTGGAAGCTTTTCCATTTCTCGGCGACAAGGAAGCACGAAAGCCGGAATTCTAGGAGTTGTGCGCTCTTTGCAAAGTGTAACAGGTCAGTGAAGTCCCTTGAAGGGGATAGTTGCTTCTATGGGTTCCAGCAAAGGGACCAAAAGAATGGCTCCAGGGGTAACTTTTTAGGGCTCGGAGTTAAGCTGTGCTGGAGGTCGTGTTTTTCCAGGCGGACAGCCGGGCGACGGGCGGTGGTGCGCTTTGTGTGGGTCCTTAGTAGCGGAGGGGGAGGACAAAAAGAAAGCCGTACTACCGTGGTGAGGTGGGAGGGCGGGTGGCTGCCCCACCGGCTGCAACTCGTCTAGAGGAAGCAGAGACAAATCCAACGAGGTCACGCCATCTCTGCGTTTTGTAATCCTTGGCGCTTGTAGCGAGTCCATGGAGTCTGAATCGCTTATTTATATTCCCCCACCCCCACCCATCTTAATGTCAGAGAAAAGAAGGATGTGGAGTTTTAAATCAGGAAAAGGAAGATTTAATGGCATTTCATCGTAGCCTTTTTAGGAGAGGGAAGGGAGGGATTGCAGGTTTTAAAACCATCTTTCACCCGTATAGAATTTCAAACTCTTAAGGGGAAGTGATTTCTGAATTGCAGCAGAAGATAATTCAAGACTGCTGATTTCTTAAGAAGTGCTCAATATAAACAAACATCGGGCTGCCATAGAAAAAAAGTGCTTGCTTGTTTAAGTTTTTGCTTGGCGTTATTGTCATGTCCAAGGTTAAAAAATCCTGCTATAAGAAGAAAGAAAAGAGTCGGGAGTTGCTTGTTTTTAAAGGATGATGTCACTTCCTTTGTGCTTTGCTTTTAAGAAAAAAAAGGTTCTAAAAGAAAAGATTCTCTTTTATAAATCTGATGAAACAAAAATTAGGAAATTATTACTCATATTTTCAAAAATAATGATCTTTTCCCCCAAATACATGGATTAGGATTCCCATTATCACTAGTCAACATATTAGGATGGCTTTATAGTTGTATTGTATGCTGTCTTTTATTAGACAGTAAATACATTTTGATTAGTAATAGCTGGTGATAATTATATTTGTGGTCCTAAAACATCTGGAAGAAGCAAGCCTGAAATAAAGTAATTATGAAATTAATCATTTAGTATTCAAGAGGCTGATAGAAAGTTAGCATTTGTTTCTAGTAAAGTGATTTATTCTGAATAGTTTCCATCTCAAAAGGATAAAATGTACTGTCTCAATTTTCATGGTCCATACAGTAATTTAGAAATATTAATTGTTAGGATGAATTATATATTCAATTTACCTATATATAATTCTTAATCCACTAAGATGAAACCAGTAATGTCTGTCATTTTTTATGAGTTAAAGTTTAACAGAGTGTTCAATATATTGGTATCTCTAGCTGAAAGAAATTTCAAGAATATTACTGTTCTAAATCTTGTTTTAAAGAGCTTATGCCAGTAATATGGAACATGATTCAATTGTAGGGCAAACATTTACACAGAATATTCTAGAGATGTGCAACTTCTTTGAAAGTTTGAAAGGGATATTTAAAATGCAAATTAGCCTTTTCATGCTACTTTCCCAACACAATAAACACATGGAGATATTTGGGAAGAGCATCAAAAGCAGCTGTGAGAATCTGGACCAAAAACAAACAAATCCTGTTTTATCAGTTTGAGAAAAATTGCATTGAGAGTTTTTTTGTACATTTACTGATGATAATTTTTCAGATTGCAGATGTAATTTTGCATTAGCAAATACAGGTGTGGTTTACCTTTCTTCTACTTATTTCTTGGGCTTTTGCTGCTTATCAGTTGAATTTGCCCTTAAAGCAGAGGCAGCATTGTTTTTAACAACTATATCCCTGGGCTGAATGGAAAATTGAGGTTGCATGGTCTGCATTAACCATAGAATTAAGCCTGATGTAACTTTATTGCCCAGGATTGGTGGTTGTTTAAAGCCAGATGGGTGGTGTGGTCGAGACTCCAAATAGAAAGTAGGAGACTCTAGTTACACTTTAGGCCAGGGGTCAAACTCGCAGCATCATAGCAGTATCACGTGACATATCAGGATTTTCCCCCCTTCACTAAACAGGGCAGAGGCGAGGCCAGCACCTGACACATCCAGTCTGCATTTACATACCCCTGCCTTAGGCACAAAGTGAGCTAGGGGACATTTGGCCAATGACTCCCTCTCAAAGCTAGGAAGCAGGCAGTGACAAATCACTTTTGAAAAACATTTGCCAAGAAAACTCTAGGCATTAACCCAAGCAATTGCCAGGAGTTAAAAACCAACTTGAAGGCACACACAAGCATGCACGCATGCACGTCAGAGGTGGGTTTCTACTGGTTCAGACTGGTTCGGCCGAACAGGTAGTAACTTGCCATGCCCCCGAACTGGTTCTCTCATCTTGTTTTTGCCTTCTGCTCATGAGCAGAGTGATATTTGTTGCACTGCATTCGCAGCGCATCCCTGAGTGAACCGGCGGTAGAAGTAGAAGCGGCAGCTGGAACCCACCCCTAATGCATGCGTGTATACACACACACACACACACACACACACACAAAAACAATCATGGGGTAGCAGCAGTGGGTCTTGAAGTAGTCCATGGTTTGAAGACCTGTTTTTTTCTCAGCTGGGACTGCAAAATTTGGCATATTTATTATTTTCCAAGTTGATTTCAGTTTCTAAATTGATTTCAGAAATTTGAACATAGGTTAAATCAACTTCATATATAGGTAATTGATTAATATATTTCTATCACAATTTTAATTTACATTTAAAAAAAAATAATTGTCTTGTAATTATAACATTAAATAACATCTAGTTTGGTCTGCCATGCTCAGGTGGTGCTTGGCAACTCAGTTATGGTGCAGGTTCTCTAGCTGTTCTGTTTAAATAATTAACAGGAAATAATGGAAGGAAAGGTAGGTGCACATACATTCAACATTAGATCTTGCTTGTGTTTTTCCTAAGTCTAGAATATTAAATATTAAAATTTTTAACTGCTTATTTCTCAGAAGCAGAAAAGTCCTTCATATTGTATGATATTTTACTTTCTTAAATAACCTCCTAATAAAAATGTACTGAAAATATTTAAGGGATTATAGGGATCCTTAGAAGTTATGGACAGTTCAGTATACTTACAATAAAAATTATGGACAAGAGCCACTTTGATTAGTCATGAAAGCTGGCTGGTTGACTTTGGTCCTGTCATTTTTTCTCAGCCCAACCCACCTTACAGGGGGATTGTTGTGGAGAAATAGGAGGAGGAAGAAATATTGGTTATGTTGCCGCATTGAGTTATTTCTAAAAAAAATAATGGTGGGATAAAAAGTAATAAATGGCCAAAATAATATCAATTATTTATTCTTTTGACCTATCGCCACCATGAGAGAAGAATGCATTTTATATCAACTTTCATGAATTTGGCATCCTTTAGATATGTTAATAACAAGAGTTGGGATTCCTTTTGAGAATTGTTATATTGATGCATGTTCTCATTACTGCTATGTTTTTCTATATCTCAGAAGTCTATCATATTCTTTTTGTTCTAGAGATTGGTGATGGCGATGGTAAAAAGCGGATGGTTGCTCCGACAAAGTAAGTAATGAATTTCATTATCCACTCTTTGCTTTGGGGCCAAATAGCTTGATATTAAGAGAGAAAGATTGTTTGTTTAAAAAAGTCTGCAGACAGCATTTTCTATGCAAGGACTCCCCCCTTTTTTCTTCCAATCTGGAGCTCTCCTTCCATCAGTAAGCTGTTTTTTCTTCCCACAGGGCAATTTGCAATGGTGATGGTAGTGGGGAAGAACCCTCATAGTGGGGAGAAAGGAATTAAGTAGCTGTTCCCAGCAGAGAGATCCCTAGATATGCAGAGCTATAACACCTATGTAAATGAAGACTCATTCATCCATGCTTTTGGCCTGGATGATTGAGTCTTCATTTATATTTGCAATACATTTTGGGGAGAAAGCCCTGCAGTTGGCATGACAAGAGTTAGTACATCCCAATGACTCTATCCCTAACTTACATTTTTCATTTTGAAAAGATACTTGAATGAGTAACAAAATTTCTTATTTTTAATAAGCGATGGTCCAGTTGCCATGATTTAATCTTTTAAGATATAACTCCTATGATTTCCAATTGGGAAATGGTTGGGAATTCTGGCGTTGTGGACAACATAGTAGGAAAATATGGATTAGATATATCTTTCCAAAGTAGTGCTGCTTGGATTCAAAAAGTGCTGCTTGGTGGCTGCATGGATTAAGATTAATGTCAGGTAAGTGAATAATCGAACTAGTTTATAATTTGGTTCCTTCATCTTTCAGAAAAGCGTGTAAAAAAAGCTTCATGTTTACATTATCATACTTTAATAATTTCCATTATTAAAATGAAAGTATTGTGCTAAAATCATTTTGGCCGTACAGTTATTATAGAGATGTCTATCTCCTTCACTGGTTAGAGGAGAAAACTTAATTGCTGGCCTTGATAAATGATTTGGCAGAATGAGTCAGTTAGTTATTAGGAAGAGTCAGGAAATATTTCCTGGCATCCAAGCTCTATCTTAAAAATATAAGAGTAACTTAGCAGACTCAGACTTTGCAGCATTTGGTTCCTACATATTTGATTGGATGGGAAGCTCACTTGATTCTTGTTTCACAATAGTTGATATTCAGAGGAATCTCCAGCCTTCCCTGGGATCCTGAAGATAATTTGAGGTGTAGGGGTATTCAATAGACAGGCATAGCCTCATCTTCCATGAGCATTTTTAATAGTATTTTAAAGATTACAAGATTAATGGCTAGTGACCATTCCTATATCCCAAAGTAATGAATTCTTAACTTTTTTCAAAGGGAAAATGTTTGATTTTTTTCTTAAAGCATTGTAGAATGTTCAAACCCATCAGTGATTTTAGTTACTTCAGTGTAACAAATATTAGAATAATGGAATAATAGAGTTGGAAGGGATCTTTGGAGGTCTTCTAGTCCAGTTCTCTGCTTAGACAGAAGACCCTATACCATTTCAGAAAAATGGTTGTCCAGTCTCTTCTTAAAAATCACCAGTGTGGAGCACCCAGAGCTTCTGGAGGCAAGCCATTCCATTGATGAATTGTTCTAATTGTTTTAAATTTATCCTTAGTTACATGTTGGCGTTCTATCTTTTACTCCTTGTCCTGCCCAGGAGCTAAAAATCTGGGTGCATCTTATATACTGAATACAGCATTTTTTGCCTCCCCAAACTCCGGCCCCTTCACCAAAATGGCCATGCATAGCTTGTAGGAGGCTTTCAGAGAACTCCTGGAGGCTGGGGAGGGCAGAAATAAGCAAAAAAATGGCTGTTTTCTGCCCCCCAGCACCACTCTATAAGCTTCCTAAAGGCTATCCATGCCCTTTTTTTGACAAAAAATGGGCCCATTTCATGAAAACTGGACCGTTTTTTGCTCGTTTTTGGCTCCCCCTGCCCCCAGGAGCACTACAAGCCTCCTAAGGGCTATTCATGCCCTTTTTTGAAAAAGAAATGGGCCCATTTTCATGAAAAACGGGCTGTTTTGGGGAAGTTTGCAAAGTGCCAAAAGTTTTTTTTTTAAATTTTCCTCTTCAAAACCTTGCTGCGTCTTATACTCTGAAAAATACGGTATTTATTTAATGACTGGGTGGCTTAAAAGGATAAAACTATACAAAACCTATACACAACATGAATAGTTACAAGTCAGGTTTGCATATTGCTCACTTGTCTTCACCTTTCCTGATTATTCTATATGTATTTCTTTAGGTACTATATTACGACGCTGGAAGAAAAATTGGTTTGATTTGTGGTCTGATGGCCAGTTATTGTTTTATGATGACCAAC